>NC_068938.1:104426649-104773524 GCF_016801865.2 Culex pipiens pallens
ATTCGATATCTCTGGAACGAAACATATTCATTTCTGTCGATAAGTGATTCTTATGTAAAATTGGCCGGGGAATATGATGGTGAAGTCAAATTAAAAAAATAAGATGGGGTGTTTTGAGATACGGCCGTTTTAAGTTTTCAATTGCGCAATACAGGTAGAACAAATAAATTAATCAAAAAATTGATCACGGAAATGGATTATATGTCCAATTTCCTTCAAAATTGAGTCTAAGACCGACCTTCCATGATTTGTGGTTCCTGAGCTATCGCCGTTTGAAAATAGGGGTTTTGCTCAAAAATCGCCAAAAAGTCAATTTTTTGGGGAGGTACACAAATGGAGGGGGTGGTCCGATTTGGATGAAATTCGGGATTCTCGCATGTTTTGATAGTATCAACAGCCCTGCCAAATTTGAGCAGGATCGGAGAGGGTAATTTTCAAATTTGCACTTTTTCGTGCACAGTTGAGATGGAATGACCCGTATGCGACGTGATTCTTGTACGTGAGCATCGCGTCAAGCAGCACTCCGAGATCGTTTATGCATTCGACCCGCGGGACGGTTGTTCCGAGGAGCGTGTAGTTGTGCGTGGTCGGTCTGAGCTTCCTGGTGAACGATATAACGGAACACTTCTGAGGATTTAAGGTCATGCGATTTGTGGCACACCAGTCGGCAAATTTGTCCAGCTGCTGTTGAAGTAGTTCAGCGTCATTCGTCGAGTTCACGTACCGGGAGATCTTCAAGTCGTCGGCATAAGCGAGTCTTGGTCCATCCAGTACAAAATTGCTGTCGTTAAAGGCATGAAGCCATGTTGCTCAGCGCAGATCTGTTGCTTGCAGTGAAAATACACCAGGTTGAGCACAGCGAGCTCGAACAGTTTGGAGACAGCGCAAAGCGGCGAGATGTCACGTTTGTTTCCCTTTTTATAGACTGGAAACATGAAAGCAGTTTTCCACAGGTCCGGAAAAACCCCTTTGTCGAGAGAGTGCTGGAACAGGAATCGTAGTGGGGCAGTAGGCATTGGATGCACTTTTTCAGGATACTGGAGGGGATTCCATCAGGTCCTATGGATGAGGTTGATTTCAATTTGGCAGCTGCGTTCATGATTCGTTGGTCATCGAGTACGAGTCGGTCCAGAACGTTGCCGCAGGGTGGCACATTTTCAGTGGCGGTTGCGACCTCGTGCGGTGAAAGGGATTCATTGATGAACATTCTGGAAAATTTCTCTGCAAACAGTTGACAGATGGTATCGGGATTTGAAGCGGTCTCGTTGTCAAGGAACATAGAGGAAGGCAAACCACTTTCTTTCCTCTGGTCATTGAAGTGTTTCCAGAAGGCTTTCGGATTTGATTTCAGTTTTTGTTGGATCCGGTATCGATAGCGGTTGTAATAGTGATTGTTCAGGGTCTTGTACCGTTGGTTCAGTCGAAGGTAGTGGTCTCTGAGTGGTAGTGTGCGCTTTCGGGAAAACTTTTTGAGAACGGCTCGTTTTTTGGATTTCAGCTTCTTCAACTCGTTGGTCTGCCACGGGATGCGATCGGGGGGCAGGATTGCTTTTTTGGGTACGTGACGGTCAATTGCGTACGAGAGGATGTTAGAAAAGGTCTGCACCGCCACATTAACATCGTCTGGGTCTAGCGTGTTAGTCCAGTCAATGCTCGTTAATATCTCAGCGATTCCGTTAATGTCAGCCTTGCGGTAATCGTACCGGATCGGTTCGAATGTCACAGTGCGTGCGGGATAGCGGAGTACGTCCAGGGACAAAATCAGGGGCTGGTGATGGGGAACGGTCTTAACTAGAGGAGCTGGGGCGACATATATTGGAGGCGCAATGTCCTGCCGGCTGACGAAGCAGAGGTCAAGCGTTGCTCTCGTTTGGGAAGCTATTCATCTGCTCCAGCGTGGCGGTGCTGTAGACGTCCAACAGATCGGTGATGTTAACGGACTTCGCCTGGAGGCGTGGATCAGGATACAGGAATCCATCGTGAGAGTGCAGCCACCGAAGCTTGTCAAAGTTCATGTCGCCGATTACCAGGATGTCACCTCCGGGTCGAGCGGAAAATTCGCGGAAGGCCAAACCCTCTGGCCAGTTGTCGATAATCCCGACTGACGCCGACTTTGAAGGTGATTGATGTTAGGGTGGAAATGTATCATAGCAAACCGTTGTCGCACTAGCTAGTCAAAAGGTAAGCCTGCCCGCGGCCTACTCGGGGTTAGTAAGAATGGGATTGATGTTAAAAGACAAGGCGTGTGAAGGGAAGGGGGATTGTGTAGGGGTCTTGGTTGGCTCTGCTGGCCTTTGTTTTTGTCTTCAGCTGCAACTCGATGTCCAGCTGCTGGGCGCGATCTTGCTCTGCTTCCGGTGCAAATCAGAAACGACGGATTTGTGTAAAAGCGAGTTATACTAACTGAAGAAAAACTAACTGGAGGAAAACTAGGGGTACTTGCGCTCGACAGGAAATATGTTTCGTAAAGAAACATTCTGTTGATGGTCAATTATTGGTTTACAATGTCGTTCCAAGCCACCTTAAGGCATTTGTTAGTTTGAATAAAATAAAATAAGATTATAAACCACTGCATTACATTCTGTTATGAATCACGAAATGCTTCTCGTGCTAACTTGGTCGAGGATTACGTTGTTGGATGCTACAAAACATCTCGTTTAATTTTCATATCTGACGCTTTATCGGAGTTTATAAACAACGCGAGACGCCACTCGGACTGGCATGCACTGCATTCCAAGTGTGACCGCTGAGTGTATTATAAATGTTCTTTTTTAAACATTGTTTGGAGATGCAATTCAAAGTTACATTTTGGAAACCAACAGATTCATGAAGCGAAATGATTCACACAGACTCACAGGTTTAATCAGAAGATTTATAATAAATACTAGAAGCAAGTGGAAAGCCCCAACGCGGAATAGCTACAACTATCAGCAACCACTTTGTAGAATGTACTCGCTTAATAACGTACGAACGTTACCAAGTATGACATAGATGTACTTTTCACTTATTTTCAAAAACAATCACAACAACTCTTAAATTTTCATCACCTTCTAAACTCACCACTACTACACGAATTGCCGGTTAGCAACACTATAACAAGCACTACGATCGTACCACATGCCACCCCCAACAACCCCGACACTATGCACAATTTTGTATTTCCGTGCTGTTGCCATGATGAATATTGCACATCTTCACTAAAATTTCCGTTTCCGTGCACCGGCGTTTTCTCGGGTGACAACACTTGAAGCTCCGTCATTTGCTCCATCCTTACCGCGCGAATGTTTGTTTGCTTCTGAACACTTTTCGTGTATTCTTTTACGCTTTATGCTAGCTCTCTCTTTCTCTTTTTATTTTTCTCGTCGAGTAGTGAATTTATTCGCACACGCTTGAACGTGTGAAAACGCGTGTGTACTGATTCAGAACAAACGTGTGTTATAATCGTGATTGTTATTTGCATATGCATCGCTTTTGTGTTTAATAGGATATTATAAATTCTTCAAATTTAAGTTAATTTGTTTTTTTTTACTACAACGGAGATCTTGTGCTTAACCAACAGCCGGTTTGTGAAACATATTTCCGTCCGATGTCACTATCAAAAAAGAGTGGCTCAAGAGAAAAAGTGATCATTAAAAACGCGAACGATACGGAACGCGAACTTGATTGGACCAGATCAAAAAGGCCATCGTGCCGAACGACGAACATCTTCGGACACGGCGTGTGACGTCTTCGTGATGACGTATTTTGATCGTCGTGAACGTAACCTTTTAAAGAAAATTTGAAATGTCTTGGTTGAAGGAATCTAGAGATCCACAGAAATGGGGCGATTGGGTCCTAACATTAAGCTTAAATGTGTGATATTATTGTTCAGAACGATAAGCTTATTTTTCTGGGTACTGTGACCCTTTTTACGACCGCAATGGTTTGAAATGTTGTCTTGTTAATTTATTTATTTTGCATTCAAATGAAAAAAAGTGATCAGAAATTGTTTTTAATCGTGTTTTTTACTGTTGTACATAAAAATTCGCATAGGACCGAAAATAAACTTTGAAAATTTATGTTGTCATATGTATTCGAAATACTATAAAGTTAAAATTTCATTAAAAATAAGTATGTACGTTTGTGGTTTTACAATGCACGAACTAACAAAGTTGAACATATTTGGAATTTCCCACGTCAACCGAGAACCGGTTCGGAGGGTACCTTTTTTATTTTTGATCTCCCTCTTGCAGAAGAAACTGCATACTGACGGCGACACTTTTGGATCTATATTCGAAGAACCATCGAAAAAAAAGTGATATTAACTTATGCAGCACCCGGTTAGTGAGTCACATCCGGTCCGGTTCTCATATTCGGTAGATTAGTGTGAAAGTATTCTTTGGATATTTTTATCGCGCAAACGAATGAAAGGAAGATTGATACACTCAGTTACAATAAAAAGGTAACTTTTTTTAAATAAAATAAAATTGTAGTTACTGTGATATAATAAATATTCGAACAGCTGTATCTAAGGGAAAGATGTTGCATAATGATGATTTTCTGCACCAGTCATACATCTAACTTTTAGCACGGTATGGTGGAAGCAAATTACACCCAAAACTGGCAGCGCTAGTCCGAGAGAATGATGGTCTCGAGTCGAGAGAATAGTGGTACCATTCACGGACGCAGAGAACACAGCTCGAGATGGGCGATAGAACTATTCTCTCGAGGTTCATTTGCAAAAAAAGTTCATCCGTCAAACAAAAAACCAAAAGTGTCGACAACGGGAATCGAACCAGAGACCTTTGACAAACCAATCCAATGACTTAGCTGCCTCGGCCACCACAGCTTGGTGACCAAGGAGAAGTCAGAAGTCGATGTATGACACTTGTTGGAGATTTATTGATTCAACTAACGAATGAACTCATTTGTTATGATGGTGTGAGTTGGTACCATTATTCTATCGATTTTAGCACTGAGCCCTCAATAAATTTTGAGAGAACGATTATCTCGACTCTGAATTTTGGGTGTATTATAAATCGAAATAACCCATGGGAGATTTAAACGTAAAAAGTTGTGTTTCACCTTCATGATTAAGAATATGCTCGATTCAACATATTCTATCGGTGAAAATTGCGTTTTTCTGAAGAAAAAAAAGTTTTCTCATATAAAGTACCATGGAAGGAGGCGCATGGTGGCTCAAGTGAATTTTAATAATTTGTTAATAAGCCTTTTTATATGACGTGTTTCAAAATGTTTTACATTTCTTTTACCATTGATTAGCAGAAACTTTCGAAATAAGTACTTTTTAATCAATTTTATTATTTTTTATTTAGTACCATACGTCTCCATCAGTATGAAAAAAAATTTTTTTTTCTGAAAAACGCAATTTTCACCGAATACCTTGAATCGAACATATTCTTAATCAGGAAGGTGAAACAAAACTTTCTACGTGGGTAATTTTCCGCCAACTCACACAGCAGTTGCCCCGACCCCTCTATTTACGTGGAACTTTGTCCTAAGGGGTAAATTTTGTCCCTGAACACGATTCCGAGGTTCATTTTTTGATATCTCGTGACGGAGGGGCGGTACGACCCCTTCCATTTTTGAACATGTGAAAAAAGAGGTGTTTTTCAATAATTTGCAGCCTGAAACGGTGATGAGATAGAAATTTGGTGTCAAAGGGACTTTTTTGTAAAATTAGACGCCCGATTTGATGGCGTACTCAGAATTCCGAAAAAAAGTATTTTTCATCGAAAAAAAAAACACTAAAAAAGTTTTAAAAATTCTCCCATTTTCCGTTACTCGACTGTAAATTTTTTTGGAACTTGTCATTTTATGGGAAATTTAATGTTCTTTTCGAATCTACATTGACCCAGAAGGGTCATTTTTTCATTTAGAACAAAAATTTTCATTTTAAAATTTCGTGTTTTTTCTAACTTTGCAGGGTTATTTTCTAGAGTGTAACAATGTTCTACAAAGTTGTAGAGCAGACAATAACAAAAATTTTAATATAAAAAAGTACGTTTTTTCGGAATTCTGAGTACGCCATCAAATCGGGCGTCTAATTTTACATAAAAGTCCCTTTGACACCAAATTTCTATCTCATCACCATTTCAGACTGCAAATTATTGAAAAACACCTCTTTTTTCGCATGTTCAAAAATTTAAGGGGTCGTACAGCCCCTCCGTCACGAGAAATCAAAAATGGACCTCGGATTCGTGATCAGGGACAAAAGTTACCCCTTAGGACAAATTTTCACGCAAATCGAAGAGGAGTCGGGGCAACTTCTGTGTGAGTTGGCGGAGAATTACCCACGTAGGTATAAATCTCCCACGGGTGTGTTCGATTTATAATATTTTGCTTCCTCCATACCGTGTAGTGTAGTCATCAATGAGACACTTTTGGTTTTCAACTTTCAATGATTTTTGTATTTTTTTCATCAGCGTCTTAAAATGAGCATTTTGTTGAATTTTCATTCTATTACATCGTTTTAACAATGATCAACATATGAGAATGATCCGGCCTCTACAGCAAAAGTATTTCTATTGTCTCATTGCAGGAACAATAAGACACTCTAAGAAAATCAATACTTTTCTAGCTAAACATCATGTTTTTGTGTTGTATCATTTCAGGTGACATATATTGAAAGAACATTGAAGCCCAACACTTTTATTTTTTATTAAAAATGACGAAAGAAATTTGGAAAAATATTAGTTTTTGTGTTAAGGGGTTACATACAAGTAAATCATCAAAAAATGTCAGAAGTTGGTATGAGCACACACTTGAACTTTTTTAAAATCTGTTTTCACGACATTAGAAAAAACATTTGGTTGTATCATTGCCGAGATATAGATATTTGAAGTTAGTAGTTGCAAAATATGAGTGCCACGATATCTCAACACTGCTTTGATCAAACCAGCTCAAAATGTTGGTGAAGACTCGTTAAACCGGTCCCGTGTGCATGACGAAGGCCGATTTTCAAATAATTTACTTGTTAAAAAGATAAAAAAATGTCTATGTTTTTCTTATAAAAAATCGTCAGTGTTGGATTTTTGTATTTTTTAAAAAGCTAAATTTCAAAATCGGACCTCGTCATGCACACGAAATATGTCTTGAAAGGCGCAAGGCAAAATTTTGAACTTTTACTCAGTTTAATCATGAAATATCTTCATGAAACTTTTAGAAGTGATTGAAAATCATCTTTTAAGTGGATTTAATAAATTTTCTGTATTAGAAAATTTTGTGATTTACTACATGTAACCCCTTGATGGCAGCCTACGAGCGAAAATTATTTTTTGTTCATAATTTACTTTTAAACCCCAGAATCAAACATTTCGTCGCTTGTGTGCTATCTTTTGGCACGTCTGCTGTAAAAAGATAGGATGTGTCACAAGATAGCACACAATCGACGATTTAAGAATAACCTTGCAAGGGAGCGTCCATAACAAAAGCCACAATTAAGCAGGCGTGTATCCGGTAGACACGCTTTTCCCCAAAATATGAGCTTGACGACTTGTCAAAGTCATCAGAATCATCAGAATAAAATTATTCGAGGTCAGCAGGGTTGTTAAAATATCAAAATATCAGCTCTCAGCAACTACAATTATCCCGCCTGAATATTCATGCCTCAAATACAACTGCTCTTCTCTCCTTATTGAAACTCTCAGCGCCGAAAATAGCCGAACACGTTTTCGTGTTTACACACTCGCGATTGACATTTTCCTTTTCTCTCTCATTCCCGCTTCCACGATCATCCTACCGTAACAGCGTTTAACCACAAAAACCGCCACAAAACCAATTTCGCAAACGCAGTTTAACGGGACGTCATGCGTGGTCGGCTCCTAATCGCCATCTCGCGTTCTCTCATTGCAGTTTTCGGAGAGATTGAGAGACTCAGTGGTGAGAGCGCATAGTCGAGGAAAAGGGGAGGAGTGATAGAGAGAGAGAATGATATCGCTGGGAATCACGAGACACAAGAAGAGATCTCACAAGCTATAGTGACGGCCGCTATACTCTCGGATATTTTTGGTGCAGAGATAATCAATTGATAGCTTTCTATCACTCATTTGCAACACTGAAGGTCAGTATTCCCGATCATTTCATTTCATTTCATTTATTTCGTTTTTCAATCATTACTTGTGTGAAGTTACTATCCTAAGTTGAGATGTGGTCTGCCATTCCACAGCTGATTAATTCAAAATTTGGATAAGAGTTTGCGGGTGCTTAAAGAATCGAGTAAATCTGCTGAAGGAAAAAAAGTTACAAAATAACTTTCGAAATAGAGTATTTCCAAATTTCGAATTTGATAGCCAAACTGAATTTATACAACAACACCAAAACATTCAATATTATTAAGCAGTGTTTGAAAATCGTCCGCCTTCGTCGTCTACTGCAGGTCAGACAAATTATATCCGGTGATGAAAAAAATAGGCTTTTCCACTCCATCTCAAAACCGGTTCAGAGAGTGGATCGGCTAGTTTCTCTGTTCTTTTATTGCCAAAAAAAAACTTTATGTTTGGCCACATTTTGATGACGCTGTGGATTCTTAGGAACAAGCGATAAATTCATGACCTTTGGTTAGTGATTTTTAATAAGTGTGGGTGATGGCTTTGTATGTTTTGTAGGTTAATTATAATTAACAGACGAAATATAGAAAAATAAATTTAAAATTGTAAACACATTTGGATTTGGTCATCATTAACTGAAAAATGTTATAGTTAAATACCGTTTTTTAATCTAATTCTTTTCCACACAACAAACTAGTATTTATAATTCCATATGTTCCAAAATCCAATCCATGTAATAGGCAACCTTAAGATAAGAACCAGGTAGTCCTTCCCCGCAAGTTTTTCCACCAAACGTAACGATTCCATGCTGGACCATGATATCCCTGGACCGGAAGTTTGTAAGATACTGCAAGGGTCCACCAGAATCGCCGATACAGTGGGCTTCCCCACCGCAGATATCACGATCGTCTAACTTGCCAAGCACGCTGCAAGCGTCAGCAGGCTGCACGGACACGGATACCTTCTGCAGCTCATTCGATGCGACGTTCTTTTCCGTGTGACCCCAACCGGAAACGACCATTTCAGCGTTGTCGGGAAACTTGCGAAGATCCGTTCCTTCAAACGGGAGACAAATGGGGAGCACATCTGGGTGAAAGGAGGGAGGTGATGTAAAAAGTGACAGGAAAGAAATGTTTAGCTGGTGTGGGCGTTGTTAAGTAAAAATTATCATAGAAAAATGTTCTGAAAAAACTTACTGGCACTTTCATCAGTGTTTGCCGGATTGGCTAGCCTAACCAGGGCAATATCGTTCGTCCTCTGTGAGGTACTGTAAAGCGCGTGATGCACCACCGATTCCACCTCCAATTCTTGTAAAGGACCAGCACACTCTCCTGAAATAATGTCACAGTCTTGTTCCGTGGAAGTGTCGTACTCACCAAGTCGAACCGTGGTCCTGGAATGTATCGAAGCAATTGTAACATTGATGATTTCTTGAGAATTACCCACAGATGACGTACACTTTTCGAAAGTACACACAGTGAGCTGCAGTTAGAACGTATCGAGCCGATATTAAACTTCCGCCGCAGATGATATTTCCGCTGGAATCGATCAGCAATGCCATCCATGGAAATTCGTTGTATCTCGTGTTTTGGCCGTTGGCAAGTCGACTGTAGTAGGGATAGTATTTACCGCAGTTGTTCAGAAGTGTGTTTTGCAATTGATATACTTTTGGGTTGCACTCGATGATCTGAAATTCAGAAATGATTTTCAAGTCATACGTACTTATTACTTTAAACTCACGTTCTCATCACTTTTTAGCAGGCACTCGTGCATTGAAGACGTGGTGTTTGATATTTCCCGATTAGATCGAAAAGATAGTGCCTCGTTTTCACCAACCTCCTGTACCGAACTCCAATATAAGAGATTTCCATCACGTGTGCCACAAATCGATTCTGTAAAATTTTTAAGAGAATATTGAATTGACGTTTATGACATGATTTAACATAATAATCAAGGTAATAGTTCGGACGTTCGGAGCAAGGTAACAACTGTTTGCAACATTTTGAACCCTGAGGGCTTTTGTTAATTTGACTTGGTTAACCGCGGTGGATTTTCTTGAAATAATTCGAACTGTCAAAAATCCACCAAAACATCTACCACATTGATCCCACAAAAAACTGTGGTAGAAAAGTATCCACCGGTAGATCCTTTGATGGATTTTTGACAGTTCGAATTATTTCAAGAAAATCCACCGCGGTTAACCGAATCAAATTAAAACAAAAGCCCTCTGATAAATGTCAAAGCTAACGAATAGGTTTTTTGAATGAACCGGTTGTGAATGCATCCTTGGTTCTGCATGTCGCGTGTTCAGTGATTCATCGATGCAAATGAATCCACCGTATCATTGGGGTTTTCTTTCGTATCAGGAACTTGACATAGCTACTGGCATATATTATTGGTTTGTCCAGTAATCAGAATGCATATTCGCTCCACTGATAGTGGGCCATTATCAATAAAACTCGGAAGGAAAATGTCATTTCAGATGACAAATACAACAACTATTTGCTGATCAACTTCCAATACTAAATAAATCAAATAAGCAGAAGTATTTGTTTACAAGCAAGCTGCTCACAGCACGTATTTAATCTGAGTTAAATCTTTGTGTGAACTTTGCGGTTATGGTCAGGATTATTTATGTAATTTACTACCATCGTTAACAAACATTGCTGTACAATTATGCCAAAAATAAGGCGATTTTTTTAAGACAGAAAATTAAAACGTGCAATCGCAAAGTAAAGTTAAAAAGATTTAGCATTCGAAAATAACTTTTGTTTACGGATGAAAGATTATCTTGTGTTTTTTTTTAATTTGCCAAACATAAGCAAACTTTCCCTAAACATATTAGTCAAGGCTAAAAACCCAAAAATAGCATGTCTAACGGCAAATCGTGTAACAGGCCAGGTTTTGATGGATCTAGGCTAAATCGACCCTGCTGAGTCCGAATATCGCGGTCACGAAGCCCGATTCCTTAAGGGAAGCGAGATATTCAAGATGGCGACCAATATGGCGGCTATATAGAGAAGTCAACAATATCACAGTATGAAGGTTGTCGACGTGTCGATTTTAACTAATTTCGGGTCGCTGAACCCGAATATGACCATGAAAATCGGTCACGGCGACCCAGTAGCGTGTAATCCAAGATGGCGTCCAATACGGCGAATAGTGAATCTTCAAGTATTTTTAAACAACATGTAACAGGCTTGTGACCGATCAAATTTAACTAATTTGGGGTCGCTGGACCCGAATATAACCATGAAAATCGGTCACGGCGATCCAGGAGCGTGTAATCCAAGATGGCGTCCAATATGGCGAAGAGAGAATCTTCAAGTATTTTTAAACAAGATGTAACAGGCTTGTGACCGATCAAATTTAACTAATTTGGGGTCGCTGAACTCGAATATGACCATGAAAATTGGTCACGGCGATCCAGGAGCGTGTAATCCAAGATGGCGTCCAATATGGCGAAGAGAGAATCTTCAAGTATTATTAAAAAAGATGTAACAGGATTGTGACCGATCAAATTTAACTAATTTGGGGTCGCTGAACCCGAATATGACCATGAAAAATGGTCACGGCGACCCAGTAGCGTGTAATCCAAGATGGCGTCCAATATGGCGAAGAGAGAATCTTCAAGTATTTTTAAACAACATGTAACAGGCTTGTGACCGATCAAATTTATCTAATTTGGGGTCGCTGAACCCGAATATAACCATGAAAATCGGTCACGGCGATCCAGGAGCGTGTAATCCAAGATGGCGTCCAATATGGCGAATAGTGAATCTTCAAGTATTTTTAAACAATATGTAACAGGCTTGTGACCGATCAAATTTAACTAATTTGGGGTCGCTGAACCCGAATATGACCATGAAAATCGGTCACGGCGATCCAGCAGCGTGTAATCCAAGATAGCGTCCAATATGGCGAATAGTGAATCTTCAAGTATTTTTAAACAACATGTAACAGGCTTGTGACCGATCAAATTTAACTAATTTGGGGTCGCTGAACCCGAATATGACCATGAAAATCGGTCACGGCGACCTAGGAGCGTGTAATCCAAGATGGCGTCCAATATGGCGAAGAGAGAATCTTCAAGTATTTTTAAACAAGATGAAACAGGCTTGTGACCGATCAAATTTAACTAATTTGGGGTCGCTGAACCCGAATATAACCATGAAAAATGGTCACGGCGACCCAGTAGCGTGTAATCCAAGATGGCGTCCAATATGGCGAAGAGAGAATCTTCAAGTATTTTTAAACAACATGTAACAGGCTTGTGACCGATCAAATTTAACTAATTTGGGGTCGCTGAACCCGAATATAACCATGAAAATCGGTCACGGCGATCCAGCAGCGTGTAATCCAAGATAGCGTCCAATATGGCGAATAGTGAATCTTCAAGTATTTTTAAACAACATGTAACAGGCTTGTGACCGATCAAATTTAACTAATTTGGGGTCGCTGAACCCGAATATGACCATGAAAATCGGTCACGGCGACCTAGGAGCGTGTAATCCAAGATGGCGTCCAATATGGCGAAGAGAGAATCTTCAAGTATTTTTAAACAAGATGAAACAGGCTTGTGACCGATCAAATTTAACTAATTTGGGGTCGCTGAACCCGAATATAACCATGAAAAATGGTCACGGCGACCCAGTAGCGTGTAATCCAAGATGGCGTCCAATATGGCGAAGAGAGAATCTTCAAGTATTTTTAAACAACATGTAACAGGCTTGTGACCGATCAAATTTAACTAATTTGGGGTCGCTGAACTCGAATATGACCATGAAAATCGGTCACGGCGACCCAGTAGCGTGTAATCCAAGATGGCGTCCAATATGGCGAAGAGAGAATCTTCAAGTATTTTTAAACAATATGTAACAGGCTTGTGACCGATCAAATTTAACTAATTTGGGGTCGCTGAACCCGAATATAACCATGAAAATCGGTCACGACGATCCAGGAGCGTGTAATCCAAGATGGCGTCCAATATGGCCAATAGTGAATCTTCAAGTATTTTTAAACAATATGTAACAGGCTTGTGACCGATCAAATTTACCTAATTTGGGGTCGCTGAACCCGAATATGACCATGAAAATCGGTCACGGCGACCTAGGAGCGTGTAATCCAAGATGGCGTCCAATATGGCGAAGAGAGAATCTTCAAGTATTCGACGCCATCTTGGATTACACGCTCCTGGGTCGCCGTGACAAGCCTGTTACATGTTGTTTAAAAATACTTGAAGATTCTCTCTTCGCCATATTGGACGCCATCTTGGATTACAGGCTGCTGGGTCACCGTGACCGATTTTCATGGTCATATTTGGGTTCAGCGACCCCAAATTAGTTAAATTTGATCGGTCACAAGCCTGTTACATGTTGTTTAAAAATACTTGAAGATTCTCTCTTCGCCATATTGGACGCCATCTTGGATTACAGGCTAATGGGTCACCGTGACCGATTTTCATGGTCATATTCGAGTTCAGCGACCCCAAATTAGTTAAATTTGATCGGTCACAAGCCTGTTTCATCTTGTTTAAAAATACTTGAAGATTCTCTCTTCGCCATATTGGATCACCGTGACCGATTGTCATGGTCATATTCGGGTTCAGCGACCCCAAATTAGTTAAATTTGATCGGTCAAAAGCCTGTTTCATCTTGTTTAAAAATACTTGAAGATTCTCTCTTCGCCATATTGGACGCCATCTTGGATTACACGCTCCTGGATCACCGTGACCGATTTTCATGGTCATATTCGAGTTCAGCGACCCCAAATTAGTTTAATTTGATCGGTCACAAGCCTGTTACATGTTGTTTAAAAATACTTGAAGATTCACTATTCGCTATATTGGACGCCATCTTGGATTACACGCTCCTGGATCACCGTGACCGATTGTCATGGTCATATTCGGGTTCAGCGACCCCAAATTAGTTAAATTTGATCGGTCACAAGCCTGTTTCATCTTGTTTAAAAATACTTGAAGATTCTCTCTTCGCCATATTGGACGCCATCTTGGATTACACGCTACTGGGTCACCGTGACCGATTTTCATGGTCATATTCGAGTTCAGCGACCCCAAATTAGTTAAATTTGATCGGTCACAAGCCTGTTACATGTTGTTTAAAAATACTTGAAGATTCTCTCTTCGCCATATTGGACGCCATCTTGGATTACACGCTACTGGGTCGCCGTGACCAATTTTTATGGTCGTATTCGGGTTCGGCGACCCCAAATTAGTTAAATTTGATCGGTCACAAGCCTGTTACATGTTGTTTAAAAATACTTGAAGATTCACTATTCGCCATATTGGACGCCATCTTGGATTACACGCTGCTGGATCGCCGTGACCGATTTTCATGGTCATATTCGGGTTCAGCGACCCCAAATTAGTTAAATTTGATCGGTCACAAGCCTGTTACATCTTGTTTAAAAATACTTGAAGATTCACTATTCGCCATATTGGACGCCATCTTGGATTACACGCTACTGGGTCGCCGTGACCGATTTTCATGGTCATATTCGGGTTCAGCGACCCCAAATTAGTTAAATTTGATCGGTCACAAGCCTGTTACATGTTGTTTAAAAATACTTGAAGATTCACTATTCGCCATATTGGACGCCATCTTGGATTACACGCTCCTGGATCGCCGTGACCGATTTTCATGGTCATATTCGAGTTCAGCGACCCCAAATTAGTTAAATTTGATCGGTCACAAGCCTGTTACATCTTGTTTAAAAATACTTGAAGATTCTCTCTTCGCCATATTGGACGCCATCTTGGATTACACGCTGCTGGATCGCCGTGACCGATTTTCATGGTCATATTCGGGTTCAGCGACCCCAAATTAGTTAAATTTGATCGGTCACAAGCCTGTTACATCTTGTTTAAAAATACTTGAAGATTCTCTCTTCGCCATATTGGACGTCATCTTGGATTACACGCTCCTGGATCACCGTGACCGATTTTCATGGTCATATTCGAGTTCAGCGACCCCAAATTAGTTAAATTTGATCGGTCACAAGCCTGTTACATGTTGTTTAAAAATACTTGAAGATTCACTATTCGCCATATTGGACGCCATCTTGGATTACACGCTGCTGGATCGCCGTGACCGATTTTCATGGTCATATTCGGTCACAAGCCTGTTACATATTGGACGCCATCTTGGATTACACGCTGCTGGATCGCCGTGACCGATTTTCATGGTCATATTCGAGTTCAGCGACCCCAAATTAGTTAAATTTGATCGGTCCAAGCCTGTTACATGTTGTCTAAAAATACTTGAAGATTCACTATTCGCTATATTGGACGCCATCTTGGATTACACGCTGCTGGATCGCCGTGACCGATTTTCATGGTCATATTCGAGTTCAGCGACCCCAAATTAGTTAAATTTGATCGGTCACAAGCCTGTTACATGTTGTTTAAAAATACTTGAAGATTCTCTCTTCGCCATATTGGACGCCATCTTGGATTACACGCTACTGGGTCGCCGTGACCGATTTTCATGGTCGTATTCGGGTTCGGCGAACCCAAATTAGTTAAATTTGATCGGTCACAAGCCTGTTACATGTTGTTTAAAAATACTTGAAGATTCACTATTCGCCACATTGGACGCCATCTTGGATTACACGCTGCTGGATCGCCGTGACCGATTTTCATGGTCATATTCGGGTTCAGTGACCCCAAATTAGTTAAATTTGATCGGTCACAAGCCTGTTACATGTTGTTTAAAAATACTTGAAGATTCACTATTCGCCATATTGGACGCCATATTGGATTACACGCTCCTGGATCGCCGTGACCGATTTTCATGGTCATATTCGGGTTCAGCGACCCTAAATTAGTTAAATTTGATCGGTCACAAGCCTGTTACATGTTGTTTAACAATACTTGAAGATTCACTATTCGCCATATTGGACGCCATCTTGGATTACACGCTCCTGGATCGCCGTGACCGATTTTCATGGTCATATTCGGGTTCAGCGACCCCAAATTAGTTAAATTTGATCGGTCACAAGCCTGTTACATGTTGTTTAAAAATACTTGAAGATTCACTATTCGCCATATTGGACGCCATCTTGGATTACACGCTACTGAGTCGCCGTGACCGATTTTCATGGTCATATTCGGGTTCAGCGGCCCAAAATTAGTTAAAATCGACACGTCAACAACCTTTATACTGTGATATTGTTAACTTCTCTTTATAGCCGCCATATTGGTCGCCATCTTGAATATCTCGCTTCCCTTAAGGAATTCGGCTTCGTGACCGCGATTTTCGGACTCAGCGGGGTCGATTTAGTCTAGATCCATCAAAACCTGGCCTGTTACATGATTTGCCGTTAGACACACGAAAATGAGCCCTTTTTCGATTTCGTGCCTTGACTATATTATTAAATGTTTAAATGTTATTCTTAGCAGTTTTTTAAGTAATTTAGCATTTTTTTGTAATTCAATTTTTCTGTTTTCGTTAAATCTCACCTAGTGTAAAACCCGATTTAATATCACCAGAGGTGAAATAGAGCCTTTCTTAAAAAATGATGAAACTCCGGAAAATATATTGGTGCAATTATTTTTTCAGAAACATAATGATACCACCCAGTGAGAATTTGACCTAAAGCTTCAAATCTTTTTAGACACTTTCACGGGCAGCGTAAAATGCGCAAGCGTAAATGTGCTGGCGTTTATGTTTCGACTTAACGACTTGTCGATCTTTCGAGCGAGAACGAACCGGGACTTCAGTATATGATTCTGTATAAAACCAAAAATTTAATAGGAAATAATAGGGTAAAAATAAGACGTAAATCACTAATATGGATATCTCTGGAAATACATTTTGGAAAAGCTTCAAATTTTGGGCCCAAGCAGTTTATGGCGCATGTTTTCGAATGGCTTTTTGTTTGAAACTGAATTCTTTTAATTTAATAGTGTTATCTGTAAAATAATCCAAAAAATACCTCTAAAAATGTCTTTGACCTCATTTACTGGTCGAAAATTGTGAATCGAAAAATAAAATGTTCGTCTCCGACCACACGGCAAAAATTCTAAAATATAAAAATTGTGGGTTTTACGAGTGTTTTTCCAATGATGGAAGACACCAATTTTTAAGAGCGGATACAGACATCGCACAAGTATTTCAGAAAAAGAGCTCTCAAAAATCAGACTTTGAGTTCCGGGTTTCGGGCCAAAATTCAATCGAAAGAGCGCATCTAAACCTTCAATTTAGTAATAGGATTTTTTTCCTGGGACAAATCCTCGCCGTGCACGATTTTTTTAAGATTTCTGAGAAAAGCGTTTTTCCAAAAGCAAACCTTAAACCTTTCTTTTGTAACAAAGGCAAAAAATGATTAAATCCAATGATAACTGATAATGCTGTAGCTGAAAGGATCTCCATAACTCTACACTAGTTTTTAAGTAAATTGCTAGTACAAGCAATAAACAGGAATTGAGTTGAAAATTAATTGTTATTCAACCGATATTTTTAGATTCAGAGAATTTTTACGATTTCGTGGACAGCTTAAAAGTCGAGAAATTCTGGCATGCATTGATAACAATATAAATTTAACAAAAACGTTTACTAAAAATATAAATTTTTATTGAAAAAATGTGAACAAACGATTGTCACCTTTTTTTTTGTTTGTTTTCGCGTTTTAAATTAATTTTGCTACTTTTAAACTTTTAAAACTAGTTACGCTCCGGGATTTTTAAAGGGTTCATTTATTTTATTTTATTTATTTTGTTGCTTAAGCATTACTTTTGTTACTATCCTAAATTGAGATGTGGACTACCTTTGAACAACTCAATAATTCAAAGTTGGGAACAAAACAAAAAAACAATAAAGCTGATTTAAAAATCCATTTTAAATCCTTTGCGGTCTTAAAAGGGTCATTGTAATCAGAAAAATAATCTTTATCGTTGTGAACAATAATATCACAAATTCAAGCTTAATTTTTCCCTTTCAGCTCGTTAAAAAACTGAATCGAAGTAAAACTTCTATGTATTTTCTTTCGCCAGTTTTTTTCGCATAAAAAAAATAATTTCAAGAGTAGATTTCTAAAAAAATATTGAGAATTAAAGCTTTAAAATATTATTTTAATCTTCAAAATTAGCCCTTTCTGGAAACCCCGACAAATCTGGGAAAAAATTACTTAGCTTGGATACTTAATATATAATTGATTGTACAAAAATCATTCCGGTTGTTTAACATAAGTTTTTATAGTTTTTTTTTATTTTCCACGCTCTGTGAAATTTTGTGTTTTCAGATAGTGGTCCCCGTACAAAATTTCATTTTTTTAGCGTAAAAGTTCAAGATGGTATGTCAGAGACATAACCGAAAGACATAGGACAGTACAGGGCCTTAAATTTTTATTAAGATTGCTGATGTTTTCGGATTGATAGTGAAATGTAAAACCAGATTATTTTATTTTGCTTGATTGGAAGATTGCAGAATAACTCTTTCGTGAATGTTTTGGTGGTCCTGAAAAGGACCGTTTAATTTTTGCCCTGGAATAAAGAAATTAGATTAGGCTTGATCCTGGCTGGGTCCATCAGCGGTGTTCCAAGAGGGCGGGGGGATGGTTTCCTGTTAATAAACAATTGATGATGGTTGACTGAATAATTAAATACGTGAAATATATGAATAAAGTGGGAAGGAGACGGCGTGGCTGGAAGGGGGAGGGAAAGAAGGGAGGGGGGGGGCGGTTGTTTGGTAGGTTTTAGTGTGTAGTACAGTATGTTTTCGGATAGATAGTGAAATGTAAAACCAGATTATTTTATTTTGCTTGATAGAATTGTTGCAGAGTAACTCTTTCGTGAATATTTTGGTGGTCCTGAAAAGGACCGTTTAATTTTTGCCCTGGAATGAAGAAATGAGATTAGGCTTGATCCTGGCTGGGTCCATCAGCGGTGTTCCAAGAGGGCGGGGGGATGGTTTCCTGTTAATAAACAATTGATGATGGTTGAATGAATCATTAAATAAGTTCAATATATGAATAAAGCGAGAAAGAGAAGGAGTGGGTGGAAGAGGGGAAGGGGCGGTTGTTGGGTAGGTTTTAGTGTGTAGTACAATATTGTTCTGCTTCTTAAAGTAATATTTACATTTCATTTGGTTCCTGATGTAGTGATGTTAATGTTTGGGGGGAGGGGAGGGGTCAGTGTGTTTAGTTAGTGTTTACAAAAGAATTCTGGTATACTTAAATTAATGAGTTTACAGTTCATTTGTGAGTTTGTGTTAGTGTAGGTGTAACTGGTAATTTACATTTCAATTTCTTCTTGTAAAATCCGATGATAATATCGTCGTGTCCGGCTTTGAACGTTTATGGATCAATGCAACTGAGATGGCTCGGGTTCTTCAGTTCGTAGTACAGACAGCATGGGTCTGTGGTAGGAAAAATAGCATGCATACCGCGAATTGCTCGCCACATGTATGCCTCTGGTAAATGTGAGATCAAGGACCGTTCCACGATTTGTGGTCGTCTGTCTCACGTCGTTAGCTAAGGATAGTTGGAAGTGCTCGCCCATAAACTTAATGAATTCGACATTTTCTCGTTTGGAAACGTCGACATTAAAATCACCGGTTACTACCATTGGCAAACCAGTGCGGGCAGTCTGGAGCAACTTCCGTGCCAAAAACCAACCTTTCTGCTTCAGTGTGGTTCCTGGGATGATGTACACCGAGAACAGCAGTACCTCAGTGCCCATCACATCCACTGTAGCAGCGCAAACGTCACCGTATTTATCTGCCACACCGAAAAGTTCGTCTCGATCTTGACTCACCAATTCGGGAGTATACGGGACTGCCATGCTGGTTTTGGTCGTCGTCTTTCGATAAATTGCCACACCGCCAGATCTTGCGTCATCCCTTTTGGACTGGACAACACAAGTGTAGCCTTCAATCTCGACCGAGGAGTTATCATCCAACCACGTCTCGCTTAGGGCCAAGTAGTCTACACTGGTTAGTATGGAATCGATCGATATATCCTGGTGATGAGCGCTCAAGCTTTGGACGTTGATTGTCATCAGGGTGCATGCTGGTCCACTACTCGCCAACACCTCAGAAAAATCGTCTCCGATCGTTCGATAACGGTTATTCCTCAAGCGCTTGTATTCGTCCCGCAACTCACGCATCGCTGGAGAGTTGTTTGCCTTGGCGTGGTGGAACACAGGCTTTTCCTTAGACGGATCTAGGGAGGGATTGTCCGCGTAGGTCAAGTAGAGTCCTTCCAGCGAAGTAACCCGTGACAAAGCAACGTACACCAGCCTTTGCTCCTGCGAGCGACTGTACTGGTAAACGACCTGGGAGAAAGTTCCACCTTGTGACTTGTGGATTGTCATGGAACAGGCACTCGCAATCGGAAATTGAATCCGTTTGCATTTGATCGTACCTCCAAGAGCGATGTTCACGTGCTGCTTCGTGATGGGGGTCCAATCCTGCTGCAGGAGATGGGGTCGGGCGTTAACGACTGCCTGCGCCTTAGATCTTGCAATGGTTCCGATTTTCTCCGTATCGAATTGCAACCAGAGTCTGTAGATCACTTCTTCGCCGGCGTCGTTTTCCCGCATCTCCACATACTTCAGCTCGCCGATTGCTCCGTTTACCAGATTATCATCGCCATCGATGTTGGTAGTGATCATGTAGGGCTTTCCAATGCAAAAACGAACCATATATGGCAGCCCACTCGTTTGGGCTGTGCTCATTTTATGTAATTTCGTTCGTGCACTGGTTGCCTGAGCGGATGTGCTGTGACCTGTGATCATATCGTCGGCAAGACAGTCCAGACCCTCGAGCCCACTCAACGCTTCTCTGTTGAATCGATCGACATCAACGTTTTGATGGAACAGCCAAACGGCGTTGGGAGCTTCCCGTTGGCAGTCCTCCACTGACTTGAACCGACTCTCGATCAGCGTCTTCTGTTCATCCGTCAGTTTCTTGCCTTCGCCAATCGCGGTGAGGATGGTGGAGAACACCACATCGGTCTGACGCATGACCTGATCCAACTCGTACAGTCGGATGTAATCCCACAGCCAAGATCCACCAATCGAATTCCTCGGAGCCTTATAGATTGGTAAAGCATTGACTGGATTCAGCTGATGTAAATCTCCGGTAAACGTAACGTCCTGGTCAGCGAATGGGTGAAGGTAATCCAAATGAATATCCTGCAAACGTATGTGCATTGTTCTGAAGTTACTTGCGCTAAGCATACTAACTTCATCTACAATGTGGAGCTTCACGTTCCGGAATTCATTTCGGTACGTCTGCAGCCATTCAGGGCTAAGCTTTGAGTCACTCTGGCGCGATATTGCAATGCGGTAGGCACGATGGACCGTAACACCGTCAATGTTAACGGCGGCTTTGCCTGTCGACGCACATGCAATATACGCGTTGTTGCGAGAGTTGTGACCTTGGCTGTACCGGTTATAGGTTTCCATCATCAGACGCAGTGTGAACGTTTTACCACTACCCGCTGGTCCAGTCAGGAAGATCTGCATCGCTGGAATTTCAGGATCAAAGCTCGTCAGTCGATGGATGATGTGGAGGATCAACATGCGCTGCTTCTCGTTAGCCTGCCGCATCCAGGCACAGTAGTCAGCTTTTGGCATGACATTCGAACGTTGTTTCACAATCGCTCGCAGTGCAGAAGTCGGCAGGTTTTCGATGTCATCGTTGTTTGGCTGCATGTCGATGCTCCTCACGTACTCGTTGTGCTTCTCCGTGGCGGCTCTCTCTTGCTCGCCGTCGCCTTCCTGTGCAATTATTCGGAGGTATTCCTCAACGGTCTGCTCCAAATTCAACTCACAATCGTATTCCTTACGTTTCGCGATGAGCTCTGTCTCATGCGAATCGTACAATTGGAGGAATTTGTTCTGGTCCAGCAGGTCGACTCGTTCATTCCGGAACGGCAAAAACAGGAGCACTGCCTCTCGCTTGTACTCGACCATTTCGCTCATCGGGTATCCTCGCCATCGCAGGATTTTGGCAGTGCCTCGCAGCTTGTAGCTGTTTTTGGTGCTTTTCATCGGTGCATACCATGCGACGAAATCAGCCAGGCACACATCCTCCAATCCATCGCGGTCCTCATACTTCTGGACGATGTTTCTGGTCCACACGTCCGTTGAGTCGTCGTCGAGTCCCTCGTTGTCCATCTGCTGGTGTCGCTTCCGGCATCGGGTTCTCTCATTTGGCCACATTGTCGGCACAAATTCGATTTTCCGGCTTGCTTCGGACATTGGTAACCGGAGCAAGATCCACGCTGCTTCCTGTGAGCACATCTCAACACTGTTGAGTACTCTCACGCCCAACTTCTTCAGCAAGCCTTGATAGTCGTAGTCGGGATACTGCTCCTGCAGCTCGAGAAGCTCTCGGTGAAACGCGCTGATGCCTCGATTTGTCTTGTTGACGTAATCAACCAAATAAGAGGCGCACGAGTACTCGTCCATGATGAACTGCAGATCACTGTTGGAGCGAAGTACACCGCCAATCCAAACGTTGAATGGATTCATGTAGAGCTGATTCATCGGACGCTTGAAGAAGAACGCTGGTCGCTGTAGCCATGCACGAATCACTTCGAGGTAGTATTCCTCGGTACACTCACAATCGGCCAGAAAGTCTTCGAGAGTTTCGAAAGTCTTCGTTTCCAGAATCTCACGAAACTCGAGAGCACGTTTCTTCAGTGCAGAACGACGACTGTCATCAGCCGGAAGGGGCACCAATACCCGATCCTCGTTCATCGGCCAGTACGGAATGTTGAAACGACAACGTTTATCGTTGTGTTTGTAACATGTACGTGTGTGAGCGTGCTCTTGCTTCTTGCCAAGCAGTGGTCCCAACCAACGGAAGGCATCGATGGAGCAGAGAGTGTTGATCATTTCAATGGTGGCGGGCATGTCCTCGGAAACGTCCTCACGAGGATCGTTTGCACACCAGAGCATGATGTGGGCATGCGCGCTACCACGTTGTTGAAACTCGATCCGCTTGAAGTAATCCACAACGTAGTATTTACCAAATGGACTGAACCGTTTGGACTTCAAGATGCGCATTATGACGTCAACAAGCTTGTCGATGTATGCAACACACGTCACAGGATCTTCAACGACCAACTTTGCCTTTTGAAACGCGCTTAACTCCGACAGCGGGTCGGCCAATTCAAGGTCATCGTAGTCACTGGACAATTTGTGCAGCACCTTCAACAGTTCTTCCCATTGAGTTTCACTGGCGCTCAAGGTGAGAAACATTGTTGGTTTACCCAACTGTCGAATCATGGCGAAGAGGTCCTGTTTGCGTCCTTGCCAGTACTGCACAGAGTTCGGCATACATTTGAAGAAAGCCAATCCAATCTCCATCATATTCCTCTGGAACTCTGGATCGCTGAGCTGGGCACGTGTGACGTTATCTGTTCCCACAGATTTGAAGTGGCATTTGAGCCCTTCAATCATACGGCAGTATAACACCTTCATGGCCATGGCCAGAATGTGATCTGGACGAGCACCCCGCCTGTCAGCTCGCCTAGCTTCACTGCTCGCCTTGTTGAACACAGTAGCTTGTACGCCTTGCTTGATCGTTGTCGGGAACCCATAGTATATGTCGGGATTACTCAACTCCTCGGCATTCTCATCGTACAAAATACTCGAGGGCATTCGGTTCATGGTAGGGCAAAGCTCCAGGTACATGTCTTCGTTCCACATCGCAGTTTGTTGCATGCTAGCCAACAGCTCGGCTTCATCTTCGATGATATCCAGTGGCATTGCTTCTTCCGCTCGCGAGGGACCCTCCTGTGGATCTGCTCCGAACGCATTCAATCGTTCTTCGTCAAAAGTAATGCCCTCACGTTTATACAACGGAGTAGTTACGAGATATTTGAGCCAAGCATAAACAGTCCCCTTGCAAACCCACCCCGAGTAATGGCTCGATTTGTGTGCAGTGTGCTTCTTGAAGCTCACATTAATCGCACAGTCATTATCAAGATCGCGAGGAAGAACCCGAACCATCTCCTCAACGTCTACCGGCACATTGATCACCTGCCCAATGATACCATAGTTGCCCAAAGCATGACACAGACGACGAATCACCAGAAAGATGAAACGGGGAGAAATCAGCCGCTTGCTGATCATATCCAGTTTGGGAAGACCCGGTGGTATCGGCGGGTAAACAAATCCGTTGCTTTTGGACAGGGTTGGGACCTTTCCACGATTCAAGCTGCTGTTGCAGGTTTGGCACACCATGAAACCTTCGGTTGAATCAAAGTCACCGGCTTGTACCAGTACATTTCCTCCAGCTTCAGTGATGGGCTTCAAGTCGTTCTTGAACCAAAGTCTGTCGCAAACGCTGCACACAGCACCAAACGAGTTCTCAACGAAAAGCTTACGGAACTCAAGAGTGGCCCTGTCGTAGTTCGGTCTGCTTGCATTGCGAGGACCTGGCTCTGTGAAACACGATAGAGTTGACCCAAACCTCGAAAACTTCGCATAAATTTAAAGACCTACCCTGGCTTGCCCCATCTGAAATGCTATCCGACTGACTTGGTGCAGAATTTGATGGCATTTCTAAAAAGTTATTTTGCATGTTTAGTAAATTTTTCACAATAACACAATGTGTTTAACGTCTCACCTTCTTCATCAATCTGCACCACCGGATCATGGAGGCTTATTGCGTCTGCCTCCATGGGCGGAGAAATCCCTAAAAAGTTGCATATATAGTTACTGTGAGAATTTGAAAATTTAAATGAAAAATCGCATAAACTTTGCATTATTCATTATAATTGCACTCTCAGAATTCCCCCTAAAAGGTGCTAAAATCTGTTCACAAAATTGGTATGCCTCTCAAGTTGTCGGTTCGTACTACACTAAAACTAAAACCCCCATTTGCGTTATTTTATTTAGGGACATAAACGAGGAGAGTGCGCACATTGGGAAGCGTTATTTTGTAGTTCAAGTTTGGAGGTTTCTTGTTTTTGAGTTCTGGCACAAATGGTTTTGAGTTTAAATCAGGGTGCGTTAAACTAGGGATCATTTACCGGGGCAGCGTAAAACGGAACTCTAGTGTATTTGATTTTTTTCCTTTCGCTGAAAACTTAAGTTTCAATTTTAAGAATGAACGCAAACCCCAAAAATTATAAGCAAATATTAAACGCAAGCCAACTGGTTCTAACTTCATCAAACATTGATCACGTCAGAACTTACCGTGCACGGGATTTTCCGCTACCAAATTGT
Source organism: Culex pipiens pallens (assembly GCF_016801865.2). NCBI lineage: Eukaryota > Metazoa > Arthropoda > Insecta > Diptera > Culicidae > Culex > Culex pipiens. The sequence continues at coordinate 104,451,901 of NC_068938.1, forward strand.
CTGCGAGTCCCCGTCCACCACGCCGTCGCCTTCCAGCAACGAAACAATCATCCGTGGTCTCGCCTCCTTGGTCGCTCCGACCGAACGTATTTTGTCCAGTCCGCTTCCTCCTCTCCCGGAGCCGTCTCATACGTTCGGCAGATGTGCTGCCGGACGCATTTGACCCGCCCGGGTTGCCTCCCTCTCGTCCCTGCCTCCTCCGCTTTCCGATGTTAGACACCGACGGTCCAGCACCAGAATCATCCTCCCCGTGCTCTCCACCTCCTTCAGCAGCTCGCTTCCGCCCCATGCGCTCAGCGTTGTCCACTGGCACCGCGGCAGGCTCATCCGCCAGCTGCCTCTCCTCCTCTCTCTGCTCTCGCTTCCGCTTCCGAAAAGCCGCATCGTACACCTTCTTCAAATGCCTCGACATCTTGCCAAGCCAACGTTCAGTAGGGTTTGGAAGCACAAAATGATGTGCGATTAGGTACTTGAATCTTACATCCCAAGAGGGGAAGGCCAATGCTTCGAACCCAATTAGCGTGTAGCATCAAATTTTGTTTACAAAATCTTCAGGGATGCCACTTCGTCATTTTCAACTGTCTGAACAAGTTTGGTGAAAAAGTCTGTGCATGTATGTTTACTTGTCGAAAAGTTCTTCGTCAAAAATCCAAATAAATCAACCTGAACACTATACCAAATGAATCTTTAAATAAATATCATGGCACTGAACAATAAGTTCAGATCAATATTTGCACTAAATATTTGTAAATGGAAACATTACTAAGCATGTGCACCTCAAGTAAGGCGTAAGCTCAAATGTCTGTAACCTCAGACAAATCTGTATATCTGGCTTCCCTGCCGTTGCGGGCATGAGCTGTTTTGAGGTGTCAAACTCGAAGTTTGTTTTGTTAATATTTTCTCCCCCGAAACCACGGTGGTATTTGTGATTTACGGTGAGTTGGACCGGCGGAAGGAACGGCGCGGAAGATAACTCGGCTGGTGCGTGTCGATTCCAATCGCTGCTATCGGCTGGTGCCCGGTCGAGATCCGGAAAGCTTTTTCTGCACCTTTTGGCGCTCCGGCAGGGTATTATAGTAATAGCCACCTAGTTCGTTGGTGTGGAAATGATTGGCAGAGGTGTTGCGTTCACGTGAAATTCAGCGGGTGGAACCGGTTCGCCTACGGAACAACGTCACGGTGGTTCAACGTTTCTCAGATGGAACCGGTCTTCGGATGTTAACGGAATCATTGTCACCGGACTTTTGCCGTCTGCCGCTTCCGTCATGGTGAATATTTGTGGTCCTTTGCAGAGGCACAACCTGATGTAAACAAGAGCCAATCCACATCGGAACATTTAACGGCCGGGTCGCCGGTGCCTTTGCTAAAGAAGCTTTGCATGAGAATAAAGTCGGTCGGAAATATTACCGGTGGTGGTGGGTTCAAGTTCAGCTTAAATTTGTCCAAAACGATCCCTTCGTCAAGACTCACTCGTGGCTGATCCTGTGGGCAAGCGGAAGGCTCGATCTGGACCTGGTACCCGATGCAATCTATCCAAGTCTCAGCGCTGCCGCCAGCGATTCTTGTTCGGCTGGAACTAGACAACGTGATGTCAACCGTGTTTATGGCAAACTACGAAACGTTGAACCACCGTAACGATTTCCGAGACGGTGGTCCGTTTCCACCTGCTCCTGAATCACTATGAACCCCCCGTTTGTGCCGATCAGCTCCACGCTAACGAACTAGATGCAAATACTAAAATGGCCTGCTGGAGCACGAAACAGTGCAGAACAATCTTAAGGATCTCGAAGAGAAGACCAGTCGATATCAGGAACGAAACGTGACTCTATTCTCAACACTTCTTCTTTTACCTATTTGAATTCTCTCTTCAACCTTTATCATAAAGATGTCCCACTTATCCCGCCAACCTCGGAGTGCATAATCCGGCCACGGTCTAGCTTTCTGCTGAGGGTCGAGCTGTCCTACAGGACCATGTAACCTGCCTAACTTCTCAACAAATCAAGCGCGAGGAGCGTGGTCCACTTGTGATGTGGTACAAAAATCAAGAGCTGCTGAATCGCGGAAGCATCGGCATTAGCGTGCTGTTCGTGCCTAACGGACCAGCTGAACTTCATCTACAACGATCATAGCGGTCATGTTTCCGGCTGTGTTCAATTTTCTAACACACCTTCGAACATGGTTACCATTGGACTGCACCACGTCTCGCAGGATATGCTGAACCAGATTTGCCCCGACGAGCACGATTAGGCTGATGCTGGAGAAGATTACTCTATCATATAAGGTATGTTTCAAGAGTCGTTTTTTAAATTTTTCCGTAGAACCAAACCATTTAATCTGATTCTTTCCCTTAGAACACAGTCGTCGATTTCGCCGAATGCCTGCGCCACCCACACCACCTTGAGATTATGCTCACGTGAATCAACAACTAGATGTTCTTATCAGCGAAACTGCAACACTGCAGTTCAGCACATAGAACTTCGCATCGAAAAGCAATTATGTATGAAAATTATGATTATTTTAAAAAATACAAATAAATTGTTTAAATAAGCTGGTGCAAACATAAGAGGTGGATTCGTGAAGCTGGGAATAAGAATTTGGTTTCGGTCGTGCCAAGTTGGCTCGATTTTTCTCACTGGGTTAAATGAATTTTTGTTCAAGAAAATAGGCATTTCGATGCCTCTTTGCTCTCTTATGCTAACTAGATAGGAAAACCAGCAAGCTTAGTACAAGAGAGCACAGAGGCATCGATTTAGAGATTACACAGAGGCATCGATTAGATTAAATTAAATTTGCTGTCTACTGATAACTAAAAGTCGAGAATTTTTGAGACTGTTTCGTGACAATTTGAATGGCCCAGAAAAGGGCCGTTTGTTTTAAGATTTGTGTGTGCGATGCCGGTTTAGGCCCACATTAATCCTTGGTATGGATCGCACACAGGTTCGTGTCCTCAAATAGCCCAACCAAGTAGGCTTCGCTCGGTTCCTGCCTCTCGAAGTCCTGGGCTATTTCACGCACCAGCCGCCGGAAGGGCAATCGTTAGCATCCCGATGAGACTTTCTCTGGTGGCCCGCGTTCTCTTGCGGGCTGCCTTCGTGGCGAGCTGCTAACGCGGGGACTTTGCTCCGGTGGACTTGCGAGCGGTTTGCTTGGTACGGTTTGTCATGACTTGCTGCTGCTGCTGCCGCTACTACGATAATTGTTGAATGGGGAATGAGGAGAAAAATTTATAGAAACGCCTTTTTATAACTTCACGACGAGGTGAGCATCCGTCCACTTCCAGTGAGAGATAAAAACTGAGAGAACAATTAAGGGGAGGTAGCGCAAGAAGCCATATATAAGAAAATGACAAGTTTTCATTTTTTTCAATCATTCCCCAACTATCGGACGAGCCACAACGCAGCAAGGAGCTGACTCGATATGACTCGACGTGGCCGGGTAGGCAAATGGGATCGAAGAGAAGGCGCTAAGCGGCATCGTAAGGTTCTTCGCGGCAACATCCAGGGCATCAAGCTGGCCACTCTCCGTCTGGCAACAAGGTGGCGTGAAGCGCAAATCTGGACTGGTCTTCGAGGAAAGACGGGGTGTGCTGAAGGTGTTTCTAAGAGAAGACCGTCATGGCCATGGACGGAGCAATTCAATACAAAACGGCCCTTTTCAGGGCCACAAAATCTATCACGAAAGAGTTTATCGTCATTCACGCAAAAGCTACTTTATTATCTCAATTTCCATACAAACAACCCCCCCCCCCTCCCCCTCCAAGGTGTCCACGTGGTTTATTTATGTCCAATATCCTAGCTGAAGCAATCTAGATTGGTATTTTTTCGGTTCTGACCTGGAACCGTGCTGCTTCGTTTAGCAGCATTCCTCCCTAAAGCAATGTTTCAATGTTTTAAATTATTCAGCTCCTCGTCCTTCCGAGTGGCGTGGAATGATTTGCGTCTTCTTGTTGTGAGTAGCATTCGCAGCGAACTCGAGAATTTCCATCTTCAGTCAGACAGAAACAAGATCATCCTCAGTTTCCTGGCTGACCCGGCTGTGCAGCCTGGGGCCGTGACCAATTACACGAGCCCGTAGTAGATTCGTTCTACTAATTCATACAACAAATTTCACAGTCTATGTGGTTAAGCGATTATACTCCGATGTCTAAAAGATGTCTCCGCTTGCGATTTTGCTCGTCCCCGGGTGTATCTGTTGTTGGTTGCCGTCTCTGATAGCATTTTCAGGGGACGATTTTAGATACATCAATCGAACATCCGTGGAAGGGAAACTCGACGCATCGAACCCAATCAGCGTGTACCATCAAACGGGAGTGTGCGCGTGTGTGTGTGAACCCGAATTTTGGCACTTTTCTACGGCATTCGCACACAATTTGCCTTCTTCGTTATTGCTCTCCGACTCTCTCTCTCTCTCTCTCTCTCTCTCTGAAAAAAATAAAGTTGATTTTCTGGGCAAAGGTTATCCATAATCATAGAAAGCAAGAAATATTTTTCGCGACAAAACTTGCAAGTTTGGCTCGCTTTGTATGCGTTTGTGTGTTTGTGAGAGAGTGTGAGTGCGCAGGCAAAGTTTGTCCACAGTCTAGAAAGCAAGAATGATTCTTTCGGGACCAGTTTGGTGGCCTTGAAAAAGGCCGTTTGTTTGAAAATTTGTCCTTTGGTTTACTTCCCCAGCAATCCAATCCGATGAGTGATGCAAGCGTTTTCCAATCCTGTTGCTTTCCCCGCGATGCCCGTCAACAGCTATCGAGTGGGCAGTAGAATTATTGCGGCTGAAATCCTTCTTCAGCAAGAGAGAATTTGCGTTGCTGCTGCTGGTAGATGTTCACCCGTCCGCGGCTCAGAAATTATGAGCCGACCCGAGTTGTTCAGCATCTCCGTGGCAACTAAGTGGAGTGGAGAGGGTAGCACGTACTTTTATACTTCTACCTCGCCTCTATTTCCCCTCTTTTAACGATCGTCGACGGCCACCGCTGCTGCGGTGATTTTCCCCTCAAAATCGTTCGTTTTGTTTGCAAATTTCAAGCATTTTAAAATTGAATTGTTTGAATAGTTATACTATTGCGCCAATACTGAAAATTTTATAGAAAATTGCTGAATGTTTTCCGAATCGAATGGTCCAAAAATTGTGTAATTTCAATGTGTCTGGATAAAGATATTATCGTTTGAAATAACGTTCGCAAAATGTGACGCTTGGGATCGAAATTTTGAACTGGCCCCCCAGTATAGTAAATAAAGACATAGTCCTATGTCAAAAAATCACTAAGATTAGATATTTTGTATTTTGATTCTTAAAGGAGAAAGAGGCCTTAACATTAAATAATGAATGTTGTCAAAGAAAAAAAGTTGTGCTAAGGTTTTTTTCTCTTGAAAGATTTGTTTTATTTCTCGTTCTAGTCAATTGGTTAACTACATAATCTATAGTATCTTCAGTCAATTGATGTTTGCAAAATGTACCTTTACTGTTTAGTAAATCACTTAAAAATAAAATGTCGACATTGTATTACTTAGTTGCATTGTAAATATAGCTATCAATCATTCCGAATGGTTCAGAATCCAATCGATATAGTAGGAAACTTTAAGGAAAACTCCCGTCGCACCACTGCCACCAAATGTTGCTATTCCGTACTGAATTACTCCAGTGTTATCCTTGTTGAGAGAATGCAGCACAGCACCACTTTCGATGGAACTACCATCATTGAGATCTACGCACAAGTTGCGGTCATCTAGTTGAGCTGATGTATTTTTCTTACACTTTCTCTTCTCTAAAAAGGACACAGTTCTGGATATTTCTCGGCGTGTCTCGAAGTTACTTCCGGTTAGGCGCAATTCCATGCTATTTCCAGAATTCAGTGTCGCATTTGCAAGTGGAAGACAGATTGGTCGAACAACTAGAACAAGTAAGAAAACTGATTTTTAGCTGATCTTTGCCTGACATATGTTTACCATACTAACAGCTGGATCTTATGTTGGCTGCTTGTTTGAGTATTACTAGGGCTATATCATTCGTCATTTTACTTGAATCATAAAATTCATGTATAACAGCGCTTTTCATCTGAATGGTTTGAACGCGACCCTCACATTTGTCGCAGTTATGTTGTCCTAAACGAACGGAAGCACTAAAAGTATCAATATTTAGCAATTGAAATTTTGTGTTGAAATTTAGACTCACATTTCCTTCAATGCGCAATGTGCTGAAGTCAGGACATGCCAGTCCGATATAAGAGTTCCATCGCAGACGATATTTCCGCTGGAATCTATTAGTTGAGCAAGCCACGAATCATTCACATTGTTCGATCGAAATTGACTTTGAGCACAGCAATAGCCTTGCAGTTTTGCCAGAGTAAGCTTGGTTGGCTGTTTTTGACATGCCACAGTTATGTTTCTCTGGAAAATAGAATGTGCAATTATTTCTTCTTCATATCGCAACATTTCAGATTACCTTCTCTGAATATTCGATCGAACAACTCATTTCAAGGAACTCAGATGAATTTATTTCACATGTTCTTTGTAGAGTTTCCCATTTCAATTGCATGCGAGTATTGTTAGTATTTGTTTCAATACTGGCATTTTGCTGTTCTGTTTGAGGTAACACTGAAACCGTACAAAAATACCGAATAAAGTAATGTAATTAACCCTTAATTTGAATGAATGAAGGATAATATTTTAAAGAGTTTTTAAAGTCTTTGTCTATTGTCTATTAAAACAAAACAAAATAAAACATTTTTAGGAAAAAAACGTCTGATTAAAACATTGATAGCATTAATATGGGTAATTCTCCGCCAACTCACACAGCAGTTGCCTCGACCCTTCTTCGATTTTCGTGAAACTTTGTCATAAGGGGTAAATTTTGTTTCTGATTACGAATCCGAGCTCCATTTTTTTTATCTCGTGACAGATGGGCGGTACGGCCCCTTCCATTTTTGAACAGTCGAAAAAAGACGTATTTTTCAATAATTTGCAGCCTAAAATTGTGATGGTTTGGAAATTGGCTTTGATAAAAATTGGACGCCAGATTTGATGGCGTGCTCAGAATTTCAATAAAATATATTTTTCAAAAAAAAAAATTCAAAAGTAATTTAGAAAATTTAGACTTTTTCGCTACTCAACTGTAAAAAAATGGCACATGCCATTTTAGGGGAAATTTAAACTTCTTTTTGAATTTGCAATAACCCAGAAGGGTCTTTTTTATTTAGAACAAAATGTTTCATTTTAAAATTTCGTATTTTTGTAATTTTTCAGGGTTATTTTTAAGAGTGTAACAATGTTCTACAAAGTTGTAGAACAGACAATAACAAACATTTTGATGTATAAATTATATGGGGTTTGCTTGTGACCTTCTATCGGATGGGGAAGTAAAACGTCGGTCCATTTGCGTAAAAGAGGTTTTGGGTGACTCACCACACATAACCTTCGGACGCCTAGAAATAAGCAGAAACTTGCAACAGAGACCACAAAAGACCAAGGGGTCGTTAAATTGGATTGCTTTCCTTTTTATTTTGCTTGTGACCATCACAAGTTATCGCGGTTATCCGAAAAAAGTTATGAAAGTTATGTTTTATGTTTCTCTTTGTTTCGTCGTTCGTGTCTGTTGCGGGTGACCTTGAACGGCCATGATCACTACGAATAACTTTTAAATTGTTTGAAACAGTTTCTAATATTATCTTTGACTTTTATTAAAATATTTAGCAAGAAAATTTACCTTTTTGAACCGGTTTGCGTAATTTTCGGATCAAAATTATTCAAAACAAGCAAAAAAGAACTGTGGCAAGCATTGCGAGACTACGATACAAAAGTATAAAATCTCCCCCGCATAACTAATATTCAGAGTTTCTGGTTTATCAATGTCACTATAATTTGCCTTGTTGGTTTTTGTAGAAATTTATCAAAGTTCCCCACACCCATTTTAATATGCTAAAAACTGTTTCCTTACACGATTCGAGTACAATCCAAACCCTCAACATACCTTGTCCAGAACACCACAGTTTGATCACCAGTCCGAAAAGAACAAAAATAATCACAGTCAGTACACAAATCACTCCGACCAGTGTTTGCCGGCATTTCAGCCCAAGCTCAGGCTGTTGAGTTGATGGCGCTTCATTAGAATTTCCCCGAGAATTAGCTATGGTAGAAACCGTAGTCAAGCCGCAGTTAATTTTGACCATCGCGAGGTGAACAGTGTGACAGTTCGGATAACACTATAGCTGATGCTTGGCTGAGCGCAGGTTTTTACTCCTGTTGATTCAGCCGATGCCGATGTGGCCTTTTGGTTTTTGATTTCAACGTTTTACGTCACCAAAATCTTCGCGATTTTATTTCCTGCATTAATTTTCGAGTTTCGATAAAGGAGTTAGAAAAGAGTGTGGGAGGCCAATTTTGTCTGAGCTAGATTTTGGAATCATTTCGCCTTGCTCGTGCTATCTTGTCGCACGTGCATTTTGGGCCAAATTGAGTTAAAAACTCCATTTTGTGCCGCTATCAATGCCTCACCTTAAACCTTCACAGATTCCAGAATTTCGATATCATTTTGGAGATATTCAACAAAAACCGTAAAATACCCGAGCAATGTTGAAACTCTGGTGGTCAAGTGCAACAACTGGTCAAAGGGTATTTTATTAGAGGACGCTTTGTCACGTGTAAATGGCCTGTTTACAATTTCGGCAACAGATTCAACCAACAACAATATTAGACCGGTCAGCCAAACAATACATGTTTGTTATTGTTTACATTTCGTGCTCTAAATTTTGTTTATTCAGGGTCAAACATCGAAATACGATTTTTTTGGAATGACGAAAAAATATTTGCGACAAGATAGCACGAGCACGTCGATTTGCGAGTGTGAAATCTCTACAAAGGAGTTTGTAGCTTACTTGAGTGTTGAATTCATTACTCATAACATGTGATTTGTTTGCGATACTCGTGTACTTTACATTCACGAAATTTGCACGTGAAGCAAGATGTAGTGGCGTGAATCACTTGATAACACGTTTCTAAAAAAAATTGATTCATTCCTACCAGTACCGTACTCAAATTTTCATAATTTGCAATATGGATATCAAACGAAGCAAAATTGTGTATGCTTTTTCACTTTCATTAGAGTTTTTATTTGTAAAATACTCACATTTTCACAAAAAAAATCAAATCAAATCAAATTATTCGCTCTACAGCATTGCCTTGGCGTTCACGATTGCGAGATTCCTACACGAAACTAGGTGTCCGAAGGCTTGATTGTTGAGGCAATTGCAAACCTCTTTTTTTCATTTGCACAAAATACCGTATTTTTTCGAAAATACTCAAATTTTCATAATTTGCAATATGGGTATTAATCTAAGCAAAATTTTGTATTTTTTCACTGTTATCAGTGTTTTTTTGTTGTAAAATACGCATATTGTGAACGATAAAAATTAAGTTCTTTTAAAATATATGGTATTTTGTGGAAATTTTAGTACTATATAACAAAAGATCTGAAACAGTGAAAACGCATACGAAATTTCAAATCGTTTATTGAAAGTTTACGTATTTTTTTAAAATACGGTATTTTGCGAAAACATGCATATTTTACAAAAAAAAACTCTAATAAAGTTTGATACCCATATTGTAAAATATAAAAATTTGATTATTAACACCTGAAATCCCAAGCTCGAGAAAAAGGGGGAATTTGTATGGAAATTTCTCCTTTTTCTCGAGCTTGGGAGTTTAGGTGTTAAAAAAAGGGATTTTGACATTTTTTTTACTTTTTATACATTGAAACTAACCATATTATCAAAAAATATATTCTTAGTACTTAAAATTTGGTTTATTGAACCGTTTAAAAAAAACCTAATAAACGAAAATTGTTGAGATTCTTCTAAGCTTTTCAAATATTTGTTTTTCTTCAGAGAGGGACGAGGATAGACCCTTTTTTAATATATAAAACAAGCCTTACCCGACAAACTTCGTTCTGCCTTTTTTTCGTTTGTTGATGTTTTAACTTGTTTGCTTCTTCAGCCTCCTGTGATCTAAATATGATTTTACGTAACTTTTCCCATACAATCTGCAGATTCTCCGGAATCGGTTCCAGAGTGGCCAAAGTGTCAATTGGTTAGCGTATAAACCTTCCTTGTGCTTACATGAACCTATTGAAACAAAAAACGCCTCGATCCGACGTTCCGTGTTGAATTGATTCGCGTTCGAACAAAACCGTCGAAATTTTTTATATATATGGAAGATTTTTTTTTGAAAATTCATTTTTTACCCCTGATGTTTCGAGACGATTTTGAAAGGGGCGTCATAAACTTTGAAAAATATTTCCAAAGGCCTAATGTAGATCGAGTTTGTTGTAAATCCAATAGTAGAAAATGCTGCCAATGAATCGAACATTAAATTGATAAATTTCGTTATCTTATAGATACTTAAATTTGTATGATAAAAATCTGGGTGAACCAGAATCTCTATGATGTGCACTGTTAAATTTTGTGCACTTTTGAAGCTGAATCTCAGTAAATTCAATGAAGATATCTATACAGCAGTTCCATATGAAAGTTTGTAACCGTTGGTCACAATTCTTGACGAAGGAAAGTTTCACTTCAGTATTTTTATTACCATCTCACTACACTTAACAGTGGGATGGGGCAAATCTTTCAGTATATGCGAGGCTGAAGCCCACCAATTTTCCGGTGGGGTGTCCTGACAGCGCAGCTGTTGACACATTGGGAATTGGTGGGAAAATGGACTCGGGAAAACCAAAAAGAAAGCTCGATCTGGGGAAGATCGGCCTCTTGTGATCAGGACTAGTCGCGCTCCAAGTGGCGGTAGTGAAGCGCCCCCACAACGGCGGAACCCGGAGGTTCCGCGAGTGCAAGTCCGTCTCGGATTGGTCGGCCTAGGCAGTGTGAGTCGCCTGCGCTTCTGCCTACGTCTAACCGTAGTAGGACCACCCTTGTCGTCTGGCGCCTCCCCGCGCCATCAACGCCAAGGACGACAGGCTCTCAGGCCGCTGGCCTTAATCGTTAAGGAGAGTCCCCTCTCGGCAGCCCGAATCAGTGGACTCTGGGGCTGCCGATTCGCCAACGAGGGAAGAAGCCTGCCCGACGAAGCCAGCAACGCCCGCTGTGCGTCCATCCGACCCGGCACGAAGTCCGGAGACCACCGTACCGGCCGCGAAGGCCGCAGAACCGCTGCATCCGGCGCCGAAGACCGGACAACCGCAGTGCAGAACAACAAGCTACCGTCAGCCAGCAGAACAAGCCCCCCCCCCCCTCCCCACGAGCGGGACAGTTCCAGCCGCGGAGTGTGAGCGAAGGAGCTCCTCCGGCGGCGACCATCCGGCACGTAAACCAGCTGAGCTGCGCGGTAAGAGTGCCCCAAACCACCTACACTTCACACAACCCACACCCACACGAAACAAACACCCAATAAAGTGCTGAAGTGGAATCGAAATCGTGTTTTTTCAGTGTGATGAAAGTCTCCCTTGAATCTGCCTAGTAGTAATGCCGACCCTGAGTGATGAGTAGTCAGTAGCTTTGATCTACGACTACTTGGGAAACGGTCTCAGCCCTGAAAAGGACTTGAGCTAGCCTAAAACCCCTTGATACTGAAGGACAGTTAGTTTCAAGTTAAAGAAAAAAAATAAAAGTGCTTCGATTTGGCTCAAAATTTTTCTGGGGGTTGTTTGGCCATTAGAGTGGCTTAAGCCGTGTTAGGGTGGTCCGAAAAATGGCCATTTTCGTCGATTTTCACAAAAACCACTTTTTTCAAAAAATCATAACTTCGCTCCATTTCAACCGATTTTAGCTGTCTTGGGCGCAAATGAAAGATGATAAGTTTGACTTCCAAGAAAAAATAATGTGGAGTTTCAAAAATCTAGCCTCACATTTGAAAAAGTCCTATGAAAACATCAAATGCCATTTTGACGGTGTCTGGACCAAAGAGCCTATATCTGAAAATGTGTTCAACGGATTCCTCGGACAATTTTACATAACATATCAAAAATTGGGCGAGGTTCATTAACAGGATTCAGAGATATGATTTTTTGAAAATAAAATTCGGGTTTTTCGACGCGCCTCGCGCAAAAACGGGAAATTGACGAAATCGGCCGAAAATCAACTTTTTTCACAAAAACTGCGATAACTCGAAAATTTCAGCGATGACCTATACATGTCTGGGTACCAACATTTTCGTAATTGAAATACGCATCTTTTGGTACCCGCCAAGCGCGTCGAAAAACCCGGTACAAAACAATGAACTCTGAAGTCTTTTGAACAATTTTGACTATCTGTTTCATCAGTTAATTGTTTTTGAGCAGAAAAATAGCCATTTGAAATAAAAAGTTTTTTTGCCTGTTATGGACCCCCGTAATTGAAATACGCATCTTTTGGTACCCGCCAAGCGCGTCGAAAAACCCGGATTTTATTTTCAAAAAATCATATCTCTGAATCCTGTTAATGAACCTCGCCCAATTTTTGATATGTTATGTAAAATTGTCCGAGGAATCCGTTGAACACATTTTCAGATAAAGGCTCTTTGGTCCAGACACAGACACAGACACAGTGGTTTTTGTGAAAATCGACGAAAATGGCCATTTTTCGGACTACCCTAACACGGCGTAGGCCACCCTAATGGCCAAACAAAAAAAAACGGGTCTAATTATTTTGGCCAAGGAACCCCAGAAAAATTTTGAGTCAAATCGAAGCACTTTTATTTTTTTTTCTTTAACTTTCATATGGAACTGCTGTATATTTGGTTTGGTCTTTAGGATGTTGTTGTTGTTGATTTTATTAGGGGAACTTTAACCCTATGGGTCATTCGCTCCCAATGGTCTTTAGGAGTGAAGTTATAAACACTGAACTAGAACCTAATAACTTATCGACGTGCTGCACAATCCATCACACTGGTGTACACTCCGGATTTGCTCTCCAGGCCGCAACACCTCAGCCCAAACTGGACCACACCGTACTGGACCCAGCGGGTCGTTGCGTCGTCAACGTAATGCAACGGTCCACCGGAGTCTTCACTGCTGTTGTCCACCCGAAGGGCAGCTCCACCTGCGAAAACTTGTCGTTCGTAAGGAATCTGTTGGTGCTTTGGAGTTGCGCGTCACATTGGACCAACGGATCCTGAGGAACCCGTGCATACCGGAGCACGTCAAACGATTCGTTATGCTCGGTCAGGCCCCAACCGGTCACGATCAGGAATGGAACGCCGATGGTTCGATACCGCAGGGATGTCCCAGAAGGAACACAAATCGGGCGTACGCCTGTAGGAAATTGTGGAAATTCAAAAGGGGATTGGATCATGGAATTGGGGATCATGTAGGGAGTATATCAAACAAACGCCGGGAACCAAGAGCAGCTGAAGAGCAGCGTGTAACCACTGTCGCGCCCGGAGGTCCCGGAGCCCCCCTAACCACAAGCTATAGGAAGAGTGGCATAGGGACAACCCTCCGGCTCCTCCGGGGTGCCAGGGAAACACGACACGCCAGCTGAAGAATCCACTCACTACTTGCAACTCAAGAGGACACCGAGAAGAACGACATCAACCAAGGAAAACCGTTTAGTTAATAAGTCCTCGACTTTTTTTTTATTAGGTCCTATTAACATATGAAAGACCTTTTCAAAAAAAAAAAACTCTTGTAAATGTAATTTTAGTTAGCAAACACAGATGAGGTAGCAATTGAAAAGGTCAAACCTTACGCTACCAGGGTTACATACATGTAGAAAATCACAAAATTTAATATTACAGAAAAATAACCAAATGTCTTCATATTTATTTTGCTAATAGATTAAAATGTAAATTTAAATGCCCTGCAAAAAGATAATAAAAAAGTTTAAATATGTGCTCACACCAACCTCGGACATTTTTGACGATTTGCATGTATGTAACCATTTAAATAAATAAATAAATAATTATAACTTTGCTAAACTTAGACAAAACCTTAATGTTTTGGGGTGTTTTGGAAGGCAGAACTTTCGAATGCATTTGTCAGAAAAACGTGCACACACTAGTTTGCTGGATTATGGGATTGTTCAATCGAGCTGTCAAATCTACAACATGGAGTTAAACTTTCTGTGAAGTTGCTGTGAAGTTTTCCATGGCACTTCGAAAAGTTTAACTCCATGTTGCACGCACACACTCTCACTTTTAATTTCTCGATACTTAACCTCAGTCTCCACGATCGGCAAAACTGTTTGACTGCGATAAAAAGCATGGCGCGAACCAAACGTAAGACCAATAAAGATAGAAAAGTTTGCTGCAACCCATTTTTCAAGGAAAAGCATAGCTCCTGGAGAAGATCTTCGAAACTAACCAAAGTGACTGCACAATTACGTAATAAAATCAATAAATTCAGCGATGTTATCCTTTCTGGCTCTGATGAGTATATTTGCTCCAGTTGTCGATTACAAGTAAACAACTTTGTTTTGATACCTTCCTCGCATTATTCTGAGGAAACAGAGCAATTTGATGAACTACCAGAGGTTTTATCCGCTGAAAGTGTTGACACGAGTGATGATTCTGAAAATAAACTGAATGACATCTTGGTACTGCTTGGGTTGGATCGTTTAACCTCTAGGGATTGTCGTTCAAAGGAAATCAGTCAGCAAAGATTTTTTGGAGCAGTAAAAAAATTGAAGAATTTATTCAAGGTAGATTCTGACATTTTTTTTGATGATATTGATACCCCCTTTTTAAAGAAAAAAGTCTATAAAACTGCTTCAAAGTCGCACAAGTTCCGTTTGCTGACTCTGTTTGCGGGGACTTGGAGTAGAAATCATTTTGGTACTGCCTAACCCAAAAACATCCGTCTCCGCCGAAGAGCGAGAGGCTCACCAGATTGCTGTAAACTTCTATTATGAATGGAGCACACTCATGCCTGGTGTTCGGGATACAATTAGTGTACCGACGAATCCTCGAAGAGAAATTCGACAAAAATGGTTGTTACATGGCAGCATAAATGAGCTATTCGGAAATTTTGTGAAGCAGCCAGCTCCGTCCATTAGAGTGTATATTAGTTGATGGATCTGGGACGCATACAGTTTGTGTCTGTATGCGTCATGAAAATGTGGATTTGAGTATAAAGTTTAGTGAGAACTCTTTCAATTCATCAGCTGATTGAGAAGTATTTGGTTTGTTGGCCTCCAAGTTCAGAATGCTTTTTCTTAAATTGTGACATTTGTCCAAGTTTGAGAGAGTTTATAGAAAAACTACTTAACGAAATTTTGAACTATCCCCTCGAAACCATCACTTTTAAGAACTGGACGAAAGTTGGTAGCTATTATCAGCTCGTTGAGTTCACCAAAACTGCTAAAGATTTTTCAGAGGATTTTGGACAACAATTAAATAACCTTTTTTCACATTTATACGAGAATATCAAACAAAAAGATTTCATGAACTCACTTAAGGTATCGTTGGCTCTAAATCAGGCCATCATTTATGCTGAAAACTTTAAAATAACCATGCAAAATGAAATTCAATCCCACCACCTCTAAAAAATAATTGTTACGATTCAACCTATTGTTGTTTATTATCGTCCTGGTAACGAGTTATTTAAAACATCGTACATTAGTCAATTTTTTTAGTACCGTCATCTGGGGCGAATTGGGACTACAGTCTGAATAGGGACAGTAGTAGTAAGAGCACTTAAAGGATTTAAATTTGGAAATGGATGTACACATTTTGTTGGTCTGAGTGTGTTCTATCCGAAACCAACCAGAAAAATCAAAATATTGTGCTCTAACATGGTTAAAACTGCTGTCCCAATTCGCCCCATGTGTCCCAATTCACCCCAGTTGACGGTAAAGGCTTAGTAAAGGGAAGGTAGTGTGTCATCACTATAGAAAAAAATATGAATGTAAAGTGATTTATCTAATAACAATTGATTCATGTTTTATTTTAAGAATGCTATACTATCTTTAAGAACGTAGTTAAAAATCGTATATATTTATCACTCATTCAGACTTAATACACTGGACGGAATAAATTTGTGCTATAATACAAATAGATGTATAATATTTCGATTTCTTCCTCTAACTACCTTACCTCCCGACTTCTTTGCACTATTTCACTAACTTCTAAACGCGAGAAAGCGCTGCTTTATATTGCATAGATTAGCCACAGTCAAATTGTCCAAACTTCTCTTGGAATTTCAGATATCATTTTTTGGTTTTAGCTTGTAACTCCTTCGACCGTCTTGAAAATCCAGCCCAAGTAAGCTCCCACGTTGGTGTACACTCCGGGTAGGTTCTGTTCGCCGCAAGTGGTCACTCCGAACGCCACAACGCCGTACTGAATGAACTGCAGCTTGTCGCCGGCACTGAATGCCTGTAGTGGACCGCCGGAATCTCCGAGGCAGTTGTCAATCCGGTTTTTACCGCCAGCGCAGAGTTGGGTCTTTGGATCAAGCTTAAGATTTTCTTGCAGTTGGGTACATTCCTGCAGGGGAACGTGAGGAAGCGTTGCATATCGAAGCATGTCGAACGAGTTGCCTCGCTCGGTCAGTCCCCAACCGGAAACGATCAGGAGACCCAGCCCCTCGGGCGGAATGTCCTGTTCCGGGGTTCCGTTGGGTAGACAGATTGGCTTGACGTCTGGAAGATTACAGTTATTATTAAAGCTATGATGCCTCTCAGCCTCATCGGTACTTACTCTTGCCCAGTTTGGCAGGACTGGCTAATCTAAGCAGGGCAATGTCGTTCAGTCTTCTGCGAGCACTGTACAGCGGGTGTCGGATGTGCTCCACCGGAATCACCTGAACCGGAGCGTACCCGCCGTCGTTGCAGTCCTCGTCAGAGCAATCTTCCGGAGAAGTGAGTGTTGTTCGACCAATGCGCACCGCGACACTAAAATAAAATCAACTAAATTGAAATTGACCGCGTGTCCCCTCCCCATCTGGTAGTGCTTACACTTTGTCCAGCTGCCTCGTCAGGCAGTGGGCCGCCGTGAGGACGTATCGGTCCGTTACCAGGGTGCCTCCGCAGACGTAGTTTCCGTTCTCTGTTTGTAGTGCCACCATCCAGGGAAGTTCCGATTCGCGAGCCGTCTTGCCGTAGGAAATTTTGTGGCGGTCCGTTGTACCGCAAGACTCCGGATTCAGCTGAGTCGAACAGCAAACGCTTAAAACCTGGTGATTATGGAACATTAGCGTGATCCACCTTCTATGAAAAGGATTAAAGGTACCCTATGATTTCATTTGGTTAAGGCTAAGTGGTTTCAGTTATCTTTTGAAGTATGTATTGGGTTTCAAACGTTTTAGTATGGAAATGTAGCATTTTGTACATCTTGTAGCTTTAACATTAGCATGAAAAAAAAATAAAGAACGCATTAATTCTAGAGCTATTTCATAATTTTGAAGAATTTAGTTCGTCCATACAGTTTTGGTTCTGTTCAAATATTCATAAAAATTTATCTAAGAACTGATTTTCTTATCGATTTAGTGTCTTCGGCCAAGTTGTAGTTATTACTTAAGACTTCTCAGAAAAAAGGTGGTTACACTCTAAAAAACTAACATAATCCACCCTCGTGGTTGGTGCTTTCCTCACTGTTTATTTAAAATTGATCACACAAAAGAATCGTAAATAATTTTCATCTGAATTAATACCTGTTTGGAAATAAATAGTCTAATTAAGATCCGGCCTCACAAAGTACATAAATATCACTTGAATGGTCATAACTAGAGACAGGTAGGCCAGATTTTCAAAGTTTTGGACTCGTTGGAAAGGTCTTTCGATTACCTAACCAACGATGGGTCGGATGATGGAGTTGGATCGAAATCGGTTCAGCCAGTGCTGAGAAAACTGAGTGACATTATTGGTCACATCCACACACACACACACAGACGTTTGTTCGGTTTTCGATTCGATAGGTATACATTGTGTGAAAAGTTCATTTTTGCACATCTGTCGTTTAACTACTCATTTTTCCTGTAATTTTCGAACGACGAAAAAGCCTACTTTTCTGTACCAAAAATGAAAGAATCGAATAGTAACACTTTTCTAATAAATGCTGAAAAGTGCTACTTTTCAGCACTGCAATGGATGCTGAAAAGATGAACTTTTCGGTACTTGTTTAGAAAAGTAATTCTTTTCAGAATTTTTTTTTATTAAAATGAGCAATTGACAAAATACATAAACATTTGACTTATGATTCTACTCAAAGGGTGTTTTTCGGATTTGCAAAAAAATTGTATGGAACTAGTTGCAAAACTTGATTTTTTCAGCACTCGTCGTATTTTTCCATCTTTCTCAATTTGACTTTTCATTTCATACAAAAAAATAATTCCACAAAATAATCATTTCTGAAAAAAAAAAATTTATATGTTTAAGCATCTTCGCTTGTGTGCTTTGGTCAGCTATTTATTCATCTTCTTAAAGAAGAAATTAGCTCTGGGCATTAACACTAGAGCTGCGGTATTTTTTACTACCTAAGCTCAGAGTTATTTCAAAAAAAATTCACAGTCTTTTTAAAGACTACCTGAGTTATTTTCCCAAATTCTAAACAGTCTTTTCAAGACTAACCCCACCTGAAATTTTGTTGTATTTTACAAACGAAGCCATCTTTTTAAGAGAACTTTGCTTGCAAAATGCGTCAAAACAAAGGTAAACGCAAATCTTCTGAAGATTTGGTCGTTACGTCGGTGAAGCGTTTGAACGCTAAATCGGCTAACGGAAACAGAAAAAGAAAACAGCCTCATCCGAGGTCTGATTCTGATTCTGAAAGTGAGGTCAATCCTCCAATTCCATTGGCAAATAGTTTCGGTGTTTTATCCGAAACTGTTGACAAGGATCCTTCTCCTCGTACTGAGCCTTCTGCCGTCGAGAAACGAGTAAAGGCTCCGCCAATTGTAGTGACTTCCGTCTCCGATTTGGCCAGCTTTCGAACGCAACTGAAGAATTGCAAGGAAACTTGCAATTTGAAGGTTTCGTTCCAGCTTGGTCGAAGAGGAGAATGTCGCTTGTTGACGGAATCTTTACAAGATCACCAAACTTTTGTTGGTTATTTGAAAAACCACAAACACAATTTCTACACGTATGAGACCAAGAATGCTCGTCCATTCAAGGCGGTCCTGAAAGGTCTCTCCAACGACTTGTCGGTGGATGAGATCAAAAACGAACTTAAGGTGTTGCTTGGCTTTGTCCCATCCCAAGTAATACCAATGAAGAAAAAATCAAACGGGAATATTTCTCGCTTTGGTTTGACTTCACAATTTTATCTGATTCATTTCAACAGAAATGAAATCAACAATTTGAAACTTTTGGACAAAGTTCAGTTTTTGTTCCATGTACGGGTAAAGTGGGAGCATTTTAAGAAACATGGCGGTAATGGCCAGAATCTGACCCAGTGCCGGCGTTGCCAGGCATTCGGTCACGGTACTGATCATTGCGCCATGGTTCCAAAATGCATGGTTTGCGGGGATTCTTCTCACGACAAGGACAATTGTCCCGTGAAAGAAGTCACCCAATTTAAATGTGCAAATTGTGGTGGAAATCACAAATCAAATTTCTGGGATTGCCCCATCAGAAAAAAGGTTTTGGATTCTCGTGCTAAGCATCAGCCGAAATCCAAACCGAAATTTTCTCAAAGTCAGGTTGTACCTGCATCTTTAAATCAAACGTTCGTGCTGTCTCACTCGAACAATGCTAGAAATACCCCTACCGTGGAAAAGTTAGGTAACAGCAATGGCATTTCTTATGCCAACGTCGTTTCGGGTTCGGGTTCATCCACGAATTTTAAATCCTCTACCAATTTTCAAATTGGGCAGGTACCTCAAATTTCATTTGAAAATTTTTCTGCTGGCAACGCTTTGGGATCTTCTGATCTCGGCGATGTTACGTTTGAAAAAATGACTTTTTTGCAAAACTCACTGTTTGGTTTGATTCAAACAATGAGTAATGCTACATCCATGATGGAAGCTATCCAGATTGGATTAAAATTTGCGAATAATGTTGTTCTTACCCTGAAGTTTAATCATGGATCTAAGTAATTCCATCAATATTATGAATTTTAATGCTCGCTCTTTAAAAGCGAAAGAAAATGAATTTTTCAACTTTTTACGAGTTCATAACGTGCATGTTGCTGTTATAACCGAAACATTTTTAAAAACTGGCACTTATTTGAAAAGTGATCCAGATTATAAAGTTATAACCAATAACAGAATGAATCGAAATGGCGGTGGAGTTGCAATAGTTATCCACCGTAGTATGACTTATAGCACTTTACGTGACTTTAAGTTAAAAGTTATTGAAAGTTTGGGCATTGAACTTGAAACTTCTTTTGGGAAAATTATGATTGCAGCTGCATATTTACCATTCCAATGCACTGGGGAAAATAAAAATTATTTCAAAGGGGATTTGAATAAACTTACTCGGCATAGATCTCGATTTTTGATCATCGGTGATTTTAATGCCAAGCACCAATCTTGGAATAATTCAAAAGTAAATTCCAATGGTAAAATTCTATTCAGAGATTGCACTTCTGGTCTTTATTCGGTTTTATACCCGAATGGACCAACTTGCTTTTCTTCTGTTAGAAATCCATCAACAATTGATTTGGTTTTGACAAATCAAAGTCAGTATTGTGGTCCTTTAGTGACTCATGCTGATTTTGATTCTGATCATCTTCCAGTAACTTTTTCACTTTCTCATGAAGCAGTTACCAGACCCAATAGTTCTGTGTTTAATTACCACAAAGCTAATTGGGACAGGTATCAGCATCATATTGAGAACAATTTAAATCATGATTTTGTTTTAGAAACCAAAGCTGATATTGATTCAGCCTTGGAATCTTTAACTAATGCAATTTTGGATGCTAGGAATATTGCTATTCCTAAAGTCCAAGTCAAATTTGATTCTCCCATTATTGATGACGATCTTCAGCTTCTGATTCGTCTGAAAAATGTTCGCCGAAGACAGTATCAACGTTCTCGTGATCCTGCACTGAAGCGAATTCAAAAAGATTTGCAAAAGGTTATTGACCACAGATTCACTCTCCTGCGAAATGAAAAGTTCGCAAGAGATGTCGAACAAATTAAACCTTATTCCAAACCTTTTTGGAAACTTTCAAAGGTTCTTAAGAAACCTCAAAAACCAATCCCTTCTTTAAAAGATGGTGATAATATTCTATTAACTAATGGGGAGAAAGCTCAAAAACTTGCTCAGCAGTTTGAGAGTGCTCATAATTTCAACTTAAATGTTTTGAGTCCTATTGAAGATCAAATTTCAATAGAATTTCAGAATATTGCTGAACAAGAATTTTCATCAGATGAACGTATTAAAAACTGAAATAAAATCCATTATCAAAAAATTTAAAAATATGAAAGCCCCTGGTGAGGATGGCATTTTTTACATTTTAATTAAAAAATTACCTGAAGCAACTTTAAGTAGCTTGGTCAAAATTTGCAACAAATGTTTTGATTTGGCATATTTTCCCAGTAGTTGGAAAAATGCCAAAGTAGTTCCGATATTAAAACCGGATAAAAATCCTGCTGAAGCCTCAAGCTATCGGCCCATTAGTTTGCTTTCATCTATTAGTAAATTATTCGAAAGAATAATTCTTAATAGAATGATGACGCACATTAATGAAAATTCAATTTTCGCTGATGAGCAGTTTGGATTTCGCCTTGGGCATTCAACTACTCATCAGTTGTTGAGAGTTTCAAATTTAATTCGAAGCAACAAATCTGAGGGCTATTCTACTGGCGCTGCTCTTCTAGACATAGAAAAAGCATTTGACAGTGTTTGGCATAAAGGTTTGATTGCGAAATTGAAAAGGTTTAATTTTCCGATTTATATCGTGAAAATTATCCAAAATTATTTGACGGATCGTACTCTGCAGGTATGTTATCAGAATAGCAAATCTGATCAACTACCTGTACGTGCCGGCGTCCCTCAAGGAAGCATTTTGGGTCCAATTTTATACAATATTTTTACTTCTGACTTGCCTGATTTGCCCCCAGGATGTCAGAAATCACTTTTTGCTGATGATACAAGCATCTCCGCCAAAGGTAGAAGCCTTCGTGTCATCACAAGAAGATTACAAAAAAGCTTGGATATTTTCAATTCTTATTTGAAAGAATGGAAAATTACTCCAAATGCTGCAAAAACTCAACTTATTATTTTCCCTCACAAACCAAGGGCTGATTTTCTTAAACCAAAAAGTCATCACATCATAAAGATGAATGAGGTAAATTTAAAGTGGGAGGATCAAGTGAAATATCTTGGACTTGCTTTTGACAAAAACCTTACTTACAAGGATCACATTGAAAGTATCCAGGTTAAATGTAACAAATATATTAAATGTTTGTATCCACTTATAAACAGGAATTCTAGACTTTGTCTCAAGAATAAACTGTTAATTTATAAACAAATTTTCAGACCTGCCATGCTTTATGCTGTGCCGATCTGGACAAGCTGTTGCTTAACCAGGAAGAAAAAACTTCAGAGGATTCAGAACAAAATTCTGAAAATGATTCTGAAACTTCCTCCCTGGTTCAGCACCAGTGAACTTCATCAATTAGCCGAAGTTGACACTTTGGATGTTATGTCCAATAAGATAATTGATGCATTTCGACAAAAATCATTGCAGTCTTCAGCTGCATTGATCCGCTCTTTATATAGTTTATAAGTTAGTTTTAAGGTATCCCTTTTCCCTTTTGTACATGTAGGACCTCCTACATTTGAAATCACTGAATAGCGAAAGCTACAATATTTCATGAATAAATGAAAGTTGCTAGTATTTAAAATTGAGGTGAAAAGTCATCGATTGTGATTGGACACTCAATAATATTTTAACTGAATGAATGTACATGGAAGAGAAAATCAAAATAAATATAAATTTAAAAAAAAAAAAAAAAAAAAAAAAGCTCTGGGCATTAACTCTGTTCATTCTCAAAAAAAAAAAAAAAAACTCACCGTAGTTGACCCTCTGGTATCCATGTTGCAAAGCTGCTTCCTGGCCCTTTCTGCGTCCTTTTGGTATAACGTTCGCCAGTTTTGCCAGAACTTGTCACTGCTTGTAAATCTGCTATACTTTGGGCAGTCCATAATGTCGATGCAAACTTCATTGTGTGAACATGCCTTAAATTCAGCAGACCCTAATCCTAGGTTTTAAAATACACTTGATTTGGCTTGGCTCACATCTAAATTTAAAAATTAAGAGTCCATACCCGAAAACGCCACTAAAACAACGAACAATATACGCAACATTATCCTTGACCAGTTTTATCAAATCCGGTGAGAACTATCTCCGTGTGGTGTTAAGGTATCACTGTAAGATTAAGATCAGAAAGGCTCGCTTTTTATGACGTGGTGTTCCTCCTACACTACAGTAAGAGAAGCAAAATACTAACCGTCTTTTATGTGTGTTTTTACAGTTGCAGAAATAAATTATTTTAAACATTCTAACCACAAATTATAGTTTTAAACTAGACATTTGAAATTTACATTACTAAACAACAATGAGTCTATAAAATTGTTTTACTTACTGTAGCGGGAAATTCTTTTAATTGCCCAGCACGTGATACTGCTGCCGTGGATTACGGCTGAGAGACACGTTGAGAAATAAACAACATGACTCAATTGGATTGCTTTTGATGCAAACGGTAGAATATCATTGCGCAATTACGTTCACCGTAGTTTCCGCAATATTTAACAATTCCCTGTAGTAAAAAAACCCGTATTTTTCACCCTTCTGTTTTATAACTTTTTTTGTGTTTTTTTCGATGAAAAACACGTTTTTTCAGAATTTTGAGTACGCCATCACATCGGGCGTCCAATTTTACATCAAAGTCCCTTTGGCACCAAATTTCTATCTCATCACCGTTTCAGGCTGCAAATTATTGAAAATCACCTCTTTTTTCGCATGTTCAAAAATGAAAGGGGTCGTACCGCCCCTCCGTCACGAGATATCAAAAAACGGACCTCGGATTCGTGATCAGGGACAAAAGTTACCCCTAAGAACAAAGTTTCACGCAAATCGAAGAGGGGTCGGGACAACTACTTTCACGAATACCTATCGACTCAGAATCAAATTCTGAACAAATGTCTGTGTAAGTGAATGTCTGTAAGTCCGTGCACTGAATAATATGCACACGATTATGTCCGGACTGGCCGATTTGGACCGTCTCATTTGATCGGTCTTGAGGTCCCACAAGACCCTAGTTAGTATTATGAAGTTTAGAAAAGTACTTCAAAAGTTATGCAAAAAAAAAAGATTCAAGCTAAACTCCGAAAGATTGTAAAAAGGGTGGTTTTAGTAAGAAAACCTGGAATGCCATACATTTTTATGAAGGTATTTAAAAGACCTTTCCAACGAGCCCAAACGTTGAAGATCTGACAACCCTATCAAAAGTTATAACCACTTAAGTGTTTTTAATACACTTTTTTGAGGCCGGATCATAGATATTTTGATAAAAATAAGTGTTATTTATACACTTTTACCTCCTTGCCCTGATATGCAGTGTAATTAGAGGGTGACGATTCTCGAGATTTTCAATTTCCCGGGAATCGAGAGTTGAGTTTTGCCATTTCCCGGGAATTCCCGGGACCCGGGAATTTTTTTAACTAGCCAATAGTGTCAATAACTTTAAAAGAAAAAGAAAAAAATGTTTCTTTTTAATGAACTCAGATCAATCAATTCATACTAATCCAATGAAACGTAAATTTAAGTAACCTCATTATTTTAAGGAGCTATTTCTACATTTAGATTTTTTCCCTCAATCTACAAATACAAAATCGTTTCTCGAGCCATTTTGGGACTCGAATTGCAGTTTAAAATGTTTACGAATCTTCATTCGCACTGATTGATTTTTCAAAAGTTGCACAAACTTTTTGTTGAACTTGTTATTAGATTTTTTGAAAGTAAAAAAATAACTAATATATAATTTTCCATTTATGCAATATGGCATTCTGCAATATGATAAATAACGACTCAAAACAAAAATTTTAAGTTGATTTTTTCCTTCTTAAGGTCAACTGTAAATGTTCACAATTAGCGGACTTAGTGTCCGCTTACAAAAAATGCCTTATTTTTATTCTTTAAAAAAAATTTAATATGCAAAACACAAAATGACTTATTGGCATCAAAAAAGGCAATTACCTCGATAAAGCGAAATTGACTTACATAGAATTTAAAAAAATAGACTATGAGTTTCGCTATGCTCGAGAGAGAATATGGAAATTAAACTTATCTTGAAATGGCTTTTCCCTCTTAGAAATAGAAATTTCTTAGAAATTTCATTTATGGGGGGGTATTACCTTTTTGACCAATCACAGTTTTGCCTTCCTCACCTTACTGAGGAAAGGCTATAAAATCACTCGAAAAACGAAATTCTTAATTTGACCTCCAAGACCCACCTTCATGTATACATATCGACTCAGAATCAAATTCTGAGCAAATGTCTGTGTGTGTGGTGGGATGTTGATCAAAAAAAATTGCACTGGATTATCTCGGCACTGGCTGAACCGATTTGGACCTTTTTTTTTGGTCTCATTCGATCCGTCTTGGGGTTCCATAAGTTGCTATTGAAAATTATAAAGTTTAGTTAAGTACTTCAAAAGTTATGCTAAAAAAACGAATTTAGCAAAAGTCCGGAAGATTGTAAAAAGGGTGGTTTTTGTAAGAAACCTCGTCATGTTATACATTTTTAGAAAGGTATTCAAAAGACCTTTCCAACGAGTTCAAAAGATTGAAGATCTGACGACCCTATCAAAAGTTATAAGCTCTTAAGTGTTATTTATGAACTTTTTAGAGGCCGGATCTCATATATTTCAATGAAATCGTTGTCCGGATCTATCATGTGACTTGTCGTTGGATAGGTAATCAAAAGACCTTTGCAACGAGTTCAAAAGATTAAAGATCTGACAACCCTATCAAAAGTTATAAGCACATTAGTGCCCTTAATTATGAAGATCTGACTACCCAATCTGATGGTATGAATAATTAATCAAGTTGATAGAACACTGTAAGGTCCGCCCTTTTGTTTCTATTTTGGATAGCATTACCCTCTAAATGTGAGGAAGGCATCAACTACCTTAGGGTGGATTAAGTAACGTTTTTATTATAATTTTGCGATATTTCTATAACAAACTTTTTCAACCATAAACTTTTGCCCAAGAGCCCAAGACGCCAACTTTGCGCCTCAATTCTGACATATTCGGAATCCTCGAGAAATCTCACACAATGTTGAGGGGTTGGAGTTGTAAATCGGGACACCTCGATACAAGCTCTAGAAAATCCACAAAAACAGCCTTTTAAATAAAGTACCGTTGAATGACCATTACAAACTTTTGAAGACATTATTAAATAAGATTGTCGCTGTCGTCACTTAGCAGAATGATTAATGAAATGCGCATTTTATATTTTGATCAATTTCAAAACGGTACTTTTCTTAAGAAACTGATTGTGTTCGTTGTAGCTGTTTTACCTGTAATTAGTTCAATACCAACGAATCTTCAATTTCAAATCGAGATAAAATCTGATTTCACCGATAGAATATTTTTAACATCGATTTTCCTGACTCAGAACAGTCCCTCTGACAACCTCCCGCTGGAATTTTCAAGGTGCATGCAAGTTGCATGATAATACCCTTCCTACCCACCGTGAGACGTAATAATTATTTCACAATCGGATATTATGTGATTTGCTGAACTTTTTCATAATTTAATTGTTATTTTTGTAAAAATCTAAATAACTTTGATGAAATTGTCAAATCTAGAATAATCTACTATTGATAATAGTCAACTATTTTTAATTAAACAAACTTCGACAAGTAACAATAACACCATCATTTCAAACTGAAAACTAATACAATAACAATTCAGCGAAAAGACGTTAATTTTTGTTAGCATTGTGGAACCGAACTTTATTTATTTCCTCCAACTGTTGCCAAAATCCAACCAAGATAGGGCAGCACATTGGTGTACAGTGTTGGATTGTTTTTGTCTCCACAGGTGTTGGCGCCAACCGTTACAACACCGTACTGAACGAATTGTGAGTGCTCCAAGATGTTATCGGTTAGTAGTGGACCTCCAGAGTCTCCTTCGCAAGTGTTTGTCTTGTTTTTGCCACCCTGCGTACAAATGTGAATGTGCTTATCTAGGGTCAAGTTCCTTCTGCTTAGTAAATTTTGAATTCTTGGTACACATTTTTCCAGTGGCAAATGCTCCACCTGACCATGTCGCAGAACATCGAAAGCAGTGCCTTTCTCGTTAGCACCCCAACCAGCAATGTACAGACGAACCGGAATAGTCGGATTGGGGATTCCAATTGGCAGGTAGACGGGTCGTACACCTAATTTTCGAATAATAGTAGTTATTTCTTGAATCTAGCTGTATTGGTCAACTTACTGTAACCCAGTTCAGCTGCCTTCACCAACTTGAACAACGCAATATCGCTTGTTTTATATCGATTGCTGTATTCTGGATGAATTACTGATTTTAATTGATCCACTTCGATATCCTGCGGTAATGGCGCACAATCTTTGTCTGCATTCCACACTCTGCAATCCACTTCTTTTGTGATATCATTCTCACCTACTCTCACGGAAATACTGAAACAAAATTCAATTTGAATAATAAATTAAATTAAAATCAAACTTAAATATCTTACATGTTTTCGCGAAACTTGCAATGGGCCGCCGACAGAACGAACCACCTGGTAATCAACGTTCCACCGCATACAAACATATCAAATTGATTCCGCAGCAGAACCATCCACGGAAATTGGTATGGTTGTACTCGGTTCCGTACGCCATGCGATCACCTTCACTTATTCCGCAATCTTCAGCATTCAGCTCCGTCCGACAGCAAACACTCAGCGACTGATTTTAGAGAAAAACTAAAATTACCTGTTGAGTACCATGCGGCTCCACTGAATTGATTCATTACCCAACTATCCTTGTCTGCATTGCATAGACTCGTCGTTTTTAAACTTTTCCAATTTCTCTTCATCCATGAAAACGTATTGAAGTTAACATTATTGAAATAACAACTTTTGATTTCGACGCATATTTCATTTTGTGGAGAACATGATTTGAATTTTAGTTCTACAATTATGACACAAAATAAATGATCATCTTTCAACGACACAACTTACCAGCAGTTGTCAGAATAATTAACATCGATAAAATGATTGATAGAAATTCCAGCGGCATGGTCCTTCCTTCTCCACTAGTACTTTCCGGGGACCAGAATTTCAACTGCCGCCTTTTTGTTGAATGAAGGTGAAAGATTGACATTAAACTTCCCACAGATCGGAGTGGATGGACAAAACGACACTTCACACTTCGAAACACAATTGACCATTCCTCTGATGCTCGATTCCCTGCGTCCAATTGAAGAGACGCTTTGATTTAATTTTGAAACAATTGCTTGTTCTTGCTTTTGTTATGTTTTCTTCAAGAAAGGCCGTAATAATTTTGTTTGCTTTCCTCACAGAGGATAGACTGTAAAACTACTCGAAAAACGAAACTTGTATAGCTCCTAGACTCACCTTCACGTAATGTTTTTTGTTTTTTTGTTTTTTGTTTTTTGTTTTTTGTTTTTTGTTTTTTGTTTTTTGTTTTTTGTTTTTTGTTTTTTATTTTTTGTTTTTTGTTTTTTGTTTTTTGTTTTTGTTTTTTGTTTTTTGTTTTTTGTTTTTTGTTTTTTTTTTTGTTTTTTGTTTTTTGTTTTTTGTTTTTTGATTAGGCTGTTGCAAATATTTTTGAAGTTTATGTCCCTCGACTCTGACCAAAGTCGAGGGGGGGGGGCCAAAAAATAAAAATGTATAAAAATTGAAATTACGAGCCATGTTTTTCAACATTTCAATAAAAAAAGTGTTTTGAATTGCATTATACATCTGTCCAGTTGTTTTGCCATCATTAGTTTCCAAAATATCTAAGTATTCACGAAAATTTTTGCGGTGTTGTACATTGGAATTTCATAAAAAATCAAATCATTTTTAAACAAACCCAAACATGCTAAATATGATTATCAATGCAGAAAATGCATTTTAGATTGTTTTCAGTTGATTAGACTTCTATTTTCATGGAAATTTTGAAGTTTTTTGGAAAAATATTTTTTTTGCCCCCTGATTTTTCAGACCAATTTTAAAGGGGGGAGGGGGGGGTGGCGACATAAACTTTGAAAAATATTTGCAACGGCCGGAAAAATTAAATGGTCAGAAGAGTTGAATTGGCCACTGGAACAATGTTGCGGAAGAACACCGGTGGGCAATAAAAACATTAATTATTTCCCTTACTAATCAGTCATTTATTCCAAAACATTCTGGAAGATCCACTTCATGTAGTACATCACATTCGTGTACACACCGGGCTCGTCCTGCACGCCACAGCTCTTCAGCCCGTACGAAACCACCCCGTACTGGATATACCGCGAGGATTGGTTCGAGATGATCTGCAGCGGCCCTCCCGAATCCCCGGCACAATTGTCAATCTGGTCAACTCCGCCGGCACAGATTTGGCTCTGATCTAGCCGCAGCGTCGCGTCCAGACCTCGCAGCTTAATGCCACAATCTTCGAGGCTTACCGGGGGGACCCGCGCATAGCGGAGCACATCGAAGGACGTCCCATTTTCGGTCAGACCCCAGCCGGACACGACCAGGAAGGAAGGATCCACGATGCGCTGCTCGGGGGATCCATTTGGGAGGCAAATCGGGATGACGCCTGGGGGGTTGAAAGGGGGTTGGTTAGTTTATTTGGTCTCTGCTTTTCAGACTCGTTGGTACTCACTGTCTCCAAGAACTGCGGGACGTTCCAGCCGCAGCAGCGCGATGTCGTTCTTCTTTGAGCGATCGCTGTGACCCGGATGTCGAATGATCTGCTCCACGTTGATGTCCTGCGGTGCAGGAGCACAGTCCGGCTCACCGTCAACGACGTTGCAGTCAATCGGCTGGTTTATGTCGTTTTCCCCTACCCTTACGGAGATACTGAAAAAAATGTGTGGAGATGATGATAAGTCCTTGGAGCGCCACAAGAGAATTGCTACTTACATTTTGGATTTCTCCGAGTTGACGCAGTGACCTGCCGTCAGGACATATCGGGCACTGACCAGCGTGCCACCGCACACGAACCTGTCCGTCCGGCTGTACAGCAGCACCATCCACGGGAACTCGAACACTTTCGCCACGGTTCCCTTGGCTATCCGATCGCCGGCCTGAATTCCGCACCTTCGAGAGTTCAACGGCGAAGGACAACAGACGCTGAGCACCGGAGTCCGGTTGATCATTTCATTGTTGCACAGATTACTTTTTGCCAGCTTCTGGACGTCTTGAGGCCAATTCCGGAACGGTAGACTGCTGTAACTTTGGTACGTGGGGCAGTCTTGGATGGACGCACAAATTTCGTTGTAGGTGCATGACTTGTAGCTGATTTCTAAAAAAAAAAGATAAAATCTTTATTCAAAGAACTCAAACACACCAAAACAGGAAACTCACGAGAGACTACCAGCTTGACGACAATACTTAAAAGTACTAGGAATCTCATTGTAACAAGCACCGCTCACGGGTTATGGTCTTCACAGTACGAATTCTGGAACGAGAAAGCATTAGTGCTTGAAGAAGGTTCCCTTCTTATAATGAAAACGGCTATCGCCCAAGATTCGTCAAAGGTGTGTCAACGCCAAGAGCTGTAATGCATTTACCACATAAAGGGGAATCTTGAGATTGGTGGGAATTTTGCGGGATTGGCTTACACACATTTCGCAAATGGTTGGGGGATTGTCTCCAGTCGTTGGGCGGAAGGTTTCCGTAGTCTCGCGCCACACGCGAGTTCCACGTGACGAGCTGGGGTTGATGAAACGATTGTGAATCATGTGGCGAATAGTTTGAGAGTGACTGGTTCAATTATAATTGAATTATAATGAGATGGTATGTGAAATGGTTATCGATGCGGAACTTTACTAATAAACAGCGCATTTTCAACATTAGAAGAGAATTTCTGATTTTGCCTTTGTTTATCTATCTATCTATATATATAAAAAAATTCGACGGTTTTGTTCGAACGCGAATCAATTCAACACGGAATGACGGGTCGAGAAGCTCTTTGTTGCATTAGGTTCATGCAAGCCCAAGGAAGGTTCTTACGCCAAAAAGTTACAACTTTGGCCACTCTGGAACCGATTCCAGAAAATCTGCAGATTGTATGGGAAAAGTTACGTAAAATCAAATTTTGATCACAGGAGGCTGAATAAGCAAAAAAGTTAAAAATGTCAACAAACGTCAAATTTCTGACTAACCATTATCAAATAAAGGCAATGAATCAATCAGCAAATATTTCTGACGATAATATATTGAGTTAAAAGTGGGAATTTCCAAACAGGGGAATACTCTTGAAGTCATTTTAAAATTGTCAGAATCTCACAAATGGGAAACACCACCACTTTTTTTAATTGTTTGGTTTGAATTAACAAATTAATTATGAAATTTTTATTGATTCCAATGATTCTTTGAAAAAAAAAAAAACTTCGAAGAATCAAAAAATTAGTTAGAGAAAATCATGACACTTTAAATGTCGTCAGGGGTGACATTAGTGCTGAGGGTGAGATTGGATCATACAAAAATGATTAAATTTGGATGACCCAATCTCACCTTCCAGAACCAATGTCACCCCTGATGACGGTATTAAAATAATTTTATTTATCAACTTTTTTGGGTTTGGGACTTATAATAATTTTTTAAATGTATTTCACTGGTATTTTTCATATTGCAAAAAATAAATTCAACCTATTAATTTCATCCCGGCTATCAATATCAACTCGGTTTTGGTACCCTAATTGTCTAAAACTCATATGGTTCCTAATTTCCTCCCGTTTGAACATTCCTGAGGACTAATTGTTCCCAAAAAAATCTATATCCTGGTTTCATCGGAAAATTTGAATGTATTCGAAAATGAAGGGATTTTCTGAGCGATTTGCTGTATTCGGCAAAATTGTAGGTTATGATTAAGACTGTTTGGAAAACGAAGGTACACGGAAAAAATTACCCGTTTTGTTAAATTATTATCACAAAAACTCGATTTTGACAAATTTTACTGCCATCCCATGTCGGACTTATGGTTTTTCGCCAAGTTACGATGTTTTGAAAAAAATAATGATTATTGGAAGGTATTGAAAATTCACCGGATAAATCCTTCAACCTTTGATTGCTGAGATATGGCTAAAAGGTGACGAGCGGGAATTCCCGGGAATTTGGCCATTTTTGAGCCTCTTGATTCCCGGGAAATTTGCTCGAGACTCCCGGGAATGTTGATACTTATAAATACTTGAAAAAAAAAATTAACTTAAAATATTAAAAGGCCAATCAGCGACAAACGAAGAGTTAAATTCCATGCATAAAAGACAAACATAAAGCCATTTTTAAGTTCAATTCTATCAATCTTATTTTAATTTGCAAATTCAGAAAGTGAAAATTGAAAAAAATCCAACATTTGAAATTGATGACGCGACCACTAAGTTGGGGAGCTCAAATTTACCTAATAAAAAAACTGGCAGTCTAAGCTCAGAAATTAAAATTTAAGGTATTTGAAATAAGCAAACTTCTTTTCTTCAAGGTAATTTTCAAATTTGGAGGCGTGGTTGCCTCTCACCCAGTCGGCCTGGGTTCGATCCCAGACGAACCGGTGGCATTTTTCGAAACAACATTTGTCTGATCACGCGATTTTTTATGGCATTTTTAACGATGTTTAGGAAAGCCTACAGTTCATGTTCAGTTCAGTTTTCCTTTAACTGTAAATATTCCTTTACTGCTTAATAACAGTTGAAACGAAAACACTACTTTGAAATGTTGCTTAAAATTCTTATTGTCTATAGCAATAATCATGATCATGATCATGAAAAATTGATGTCCAGAGTTTTTTTTGGAAAAGGTCCAATAAACTATTAGGTTTCACTCGGTGTTTCATATGTTTACAGGACCTATTAAAAAAAAACTCTGGACGTCTACCCAGACAAATTCTTTAAACTCAGGAAAACTTATTTAGTGAAAATTCGGTAGAGTTTTGAGTCCCAACAAGCCATTGAATTGAACTTATACCAGCAGATTTGGGAAAAAAATTCAACACGTAGATAGTTTTCCACAACGTAATTCAAATGTCGATAATACACTTTCATTGTGTTGAATAACTTTTAATTAATGATATTAAATGTATACAAATTTATTTATTTGTTTTAGTAGTTTTGAATTTTTGTCAGCAAATCAATTATTTTGCCAAACAAAATTAACTCTCGGGTCCCGGGAATTCCCGGGAAATTTCAAAATTCATCTCTCGATACCCAGGAAATTCAAAATCTCGAGAATCGTCACCCTCTGCAAAGAATTTAAATTACAAAAAAAGGGTATTCGGCCATAAATTTTCAATCGATGATATCTTGGAAACTTTTTATTGATTCTTTTTTTATGTCAAAAAGAGAAACTCGCGTGATGTTTTCTCAACCCTTTAAAGAAATATATTTATATTATTAAAAAATCCACAATTTACATTTCAAAAGGCACTTTTTGGCCACAAGAGCATATCACAAAATGAAGAAAAAACTAAAGGGTTAAAGTTTGTCAAAATCGATTTGTTTGTAATAAATTCAATTAACAAAATGGGTATTTTTTCCGAGTATCTTTTTGCCTTCCTCACCTCACTGAGGCAAGGCTATAAAATCAATCGAAAAATGAACTTCTTAAATACACCTCCTAGATATACCTTCACGTATACCTATCGACTCAGAATCAAATTCTGAACAAATGTCTGTGGGGATGTGTGTAGACATGATTTTTTTCCACACGATTATCTCAGGGTTTTATCCCATTCCCCAGAATTCCATTCCCCAGAATACCATTCCCCAGAATGACCCATTCCCCAGAATTCCATTCCCCAGAATCCCACTCCCCAGAATGGTCCATTCCCCAGAATGATCCATTCCCCAGAATGACCCATTCCCCAGAAATATTTATGACCTTGAAAAACATGATATGTTTCCCATTTGAGATATTTATAATGCCATTTAGTATAGCGCCGTTTGGCATACCATAATTTGGCATAATGGCGCCTAATGGTCAATTGACATAATGATATTAAATTCTCAACATTAATTCAATATTAGAATCGGTTTAAAGAAGCCTTCTCGACTTGTGATATCTGCTCACACTATTTTTTTTTATTCTTTAAGAAGGGAAAACTCTCTTTACTAAGGATAACTGCTAAAGGAAAATTGTTATCACAAGTCAACAGAGTGTTCCCTTCTTTTAAAAAGGGAAAATTCTACTTTAAAGGGAAATTAAACTTTTGGCAGCCAGTCAAGAGAGTTATTCCTTCTTTAAAGAAGGGAAATTCAACTTTAAAGGGAAATTACAACTTTTGTCCGCAGTTATGACAGTCACGAGAGTTTTCCCTTCTTTAAATAAGAGAAAATTCAACTTTAAAGGGAAAATTCATCTTTCGTCAGCAATTATCACAAGTTAAGGCGTTTTCCTTTCTTTAAAGAAGGAAACATTTATCTTTTGTCAACAGTTATCACAATAAAGGCGAAATCTTAATACTTCACACTTTAAAACTGATCATTCATAATAAAAATAAAACTTATCTGGGTAATGGGTCATTCTGGGGATTGAGTTTCTGGGGAATGGACCATTCTGGGGAATGGGATTCTGGGGAATGGACCATTCTAGGGAATGGGATTCTGGGGAATGGGATAGAACCTATCTCAGAACTGGCTGAATCGATTTTGGCCGGATCCGCCTTATTCTGTTCGTTTTGGGGTCCCCCAAGGACCCTATTAAATTATATTCTTTTTAGTGAAGTACTTTTAAAGTTATGCCATGAAAAAGTTTTTTTGTAGCTACAAAAAAGGGTGATTTTTGCATAACCTCAAAGGCCGGGTCTTTTTGCTTACGCGCGAGAGTCGCAGAGCATGCGTATCGCCCGGTTTCCACATTGCTTAAGCAGTGTCTGCGTCTCTTCTGGAAAAAGTCTGTATTAGTTATGTTGCTGAATACATCATTTTGTCTCGACAAAGATTTACACGAACTTTTTACTGAAATATACAACTCATAAGACATTGTTTACTAAGACTAGGGGGGCAGCATGCAATTCCATCGTGCACCTAATGTTGGCATATCAGCACTTTTAAATTCAATTACAGTCCCCCCTTTTCTCCTTTATTTCGGAGAGTTGGTAAAAAAGAATTGAAAATTGCTGTTATGGTAAAAACAATAATTATAAAAAATAAAATGAAAAAAAAAATTAAAAAATTAAAAAAAACTTTTAAATTAATTTGTAAAAACAACCTAAAATACAACATGAATGTGAGAAAGGCACCAACCACCTCAAGGTGGATAAAGTAACGTTTTTTTAATAGTGCTTATCCCTACAACAGAAAATTTTAAGGCAATTAAGAAAATTCTAAGTTAAATAAATGATATTGCATGCAAATTTCCTAAACATTTCAAAAACTTAATTTCTTGATTATTTGATTAATTGTTGTTTGAAAAATAATTGGTTACATAAAATACCTAGATGTTTGGGTATCGAAAGATCGGAAACTTTATGCTCTTTTCGATGCCACATAGGTTAATTTGTGAATCGTAGACTGGTTCGGATGCCGGCGTATTTTCCGACGACGTAATTCCGGGTTGGTACGAAATTCCAACGAAAAATCTATTTTATCGATACAAAGACCCCCACTCCAAAATGTTTATTTAGTTGAATTAAAAGTTTGAAAATTAATTTTCGATAAGTTTTATACAGAATTTCCAGAGTTATATAATCTTTTAAACTAAGTAGTTACTTAACTTTATATTCAATCCGAATTATTTTTTTAATCAGTCAAGGATGTCTATTTGGAGTTTGGAGACTTGAATTATGGTGATTTGTCAACAAATAACTTTGTTTTTGTTTGCACCTTTTTTTATTTTTGTACTAGTTTTTGTTATAGAAATCATCTTTTCATGAGCTTTTTGTAGCAAAATGTTCGGCATGAGTTTCTGAACGAAGCGTAGTACTTGGGTTCTGTCAAACTTTTAACGGTTTACATGTTTCATCACAAAATGTGCATAGTGCCCAAGGAGTGTAAATACTTTTTTTACATACTGTAATTGTGATTTCAAGTGCTGGCTGTCGAAGCTATCGAGGCAGGTCGTAATGAGTAATAACTGTTATTAAATTTAGATGTGACTGATCTTGCGCAATGTTTTCAAGTTAAACTTATCATAACATTGAACAATGACTTCTTTGAAAATAACCAACAATTCCAAGAACTGTGCCAAATATTCTAGTAAAACCAACCGCAACAACGGTAACACTATACCTAAACAAACGCAAACCGGCATTATTATTTCTAATGAAGTCTGTTATGTAATTCATAACACACTATAACAGTTCATTGACAAAGTGCACAACAAAGTTTCGTATCAACCACCACCAGCAGTGATGGCGTCACATTGCATTGGAATTTCATTTATAGTTTCTTTATTTTTGCGATTACACCATTCTACCGATAAGAATGTTCTCGTTCACATTCACACTTGGCTGTAACGGGTTCAGTAGTCGACTCAAACTTAAACTACGTCATTCACAAACGCCTGCGGGGTGTGCACTATAGGTGTCGACGTGCCTTCTGGGGAAAACCCCGCTGTAGCATTCCAAACTACTAGGCAAACTCGAGGGAATCCTCACTTACGTGTTGTAAAACAGCAAACCACAACAAACAAACCGAGAATGAACGAATCGAGTGAAACTGAGTCGGGCTCAGCCAGTATCGCGAAGACAACTGACCGAAGCATGCACAGAGCAGATTCGATGGAGCATTCGTCCCGTGTGATGATAGAGTTCGTAGAAGAGGATTCACGAAATCTCGTTGAGAATCGTTGAGCGGAGACTCTCCGAAAGGTCGCGTGTCGTTCTTTGCTCTTCTCGACTGCGTAATTCATTCTGAGCGGCTTCCAGCGCTCCGGATGCGGAATGTGATGATAACAGCTTGAATAAGCAACAACAAACAGGTTTAACAAGTTTGGCTAGCTTTAGCAGAGAATTTCCAGTATGTGTCGTGGTAGTGTGTATACTTTTTTTTCAATAGATTACTTTTGATTCTGATTGACGGCCTCGAAACGAATCTTCCTGCAAATTGTAGTTGAAATTTTGTTAAGATTGTTCTTATAACATCCAGGATTGTCTACTGCACAGCTCACCGAGATCGTTAAAGTGCTTGGTTTATGAGAATAGAACAAAATTAAATATGAGCTTGCTGTTGGGCACAACAAAGTTTCAAGAGTTACATAATGTTTATTTTTATTATTAAAAGAACATTGTCGATTACGTTATGATACTGACTTTATGGTGAAGCCTTAAAAAGTTGTTAACAATAGTACCCTGCCATCGTGATACTTTTTTGGGTATGATTCTACATATTCCTTGTAAAGATATAAGGGTCATTTCGCTTCAACTGTACACAAAAAAGTACAAATTCGAAATCGATTTTTTCTGATTAAGCTCAAATTTTATGGAGCTATTGAAAACATGTAAGAATCCCGATTTCGAACCAAATTGGCACCGACCCGAGGTTTTGCGACTTTCGTCTTTTTTTCAAAAAATCTCCGTTGTCAAATGAGCAAACTCTCTACGAAATCGGCCGATTTCGACCATTTTTATTTTTTGTATTTTTTTATTTGGCTCAAACTTTGTGGGGGCCTTCCCTTACCAAATAAGCTTTTTTGTGTCATTGGTTCACCCATACAAGTCTCCATACAATTTTGGCAGCTGTCCATACAAAAATGGTACGTAAATAATCAAACAGCTGTAACTTTTGAGGGAATTTTCTGATCAATTTGGTGTCTTCGGCAAAGTTGTAGGTATTGTTGAGGAATATTGAGAAAAAAATAGAAAAATAGGAACCGCAACTTTTGAGCCATAGAGAAACATGGTCAAAAAATTTGCTGCCGAGTTATGAATTTTTGAAAAAATAGTGATTTTTGGAAAAAATCGAAATTTTATGCAAAAACAAATTTGACGTATTTTTTAAATGTAAAATTGAATTTCCAATCGAAAAGTACTTTACAGATTTTTTGATAAAGGGCTCTGTTTTCAAGATATAGCCACCGAAAGTTTGATTTTAGCGAAATATTTTAAGTTTTTCGATTTTAAAAAATAGTGACCATGAGTGACCATTTCTGATAATATTTTATTTGAAAAGTTCAGAAAATTTGCTATAAAATTGTCCAAGAGACATTAAAGATTGGACCTCGGGTTGCTAAGATACAGCCTCTTGAAGAAAAAGAAACAGGAAAATTGAAGTTTTCTAAGTCTCACCTAAACAACCCACCATTTTCTAATGTCGATATCTCAGCAACTGATGGTCCGATTTTCAATGTTAACACATAAAACATTTGTGAAATTTTCCGATCATTTCGAAAAAAATATTTTGAAATTTTTTAAATCAATACTAATATTTTAAAAGAACCAAACATTGAATATTGCGCTCATTTAAATGCTAGTCTTGATTTAATTATTTTCAAAATATTTTTTTCGAAAAGATCTTAGACTTAGAAACTTCAATTTTCCTGTTTCTTTTTCTTAAAGTTGCTGTATCTCAGCGACCCGAGGTCCAATCTTCAATGTCACTTAGACAATTTCACAGCAAATTTGCTGAACTTTTCAAAAAAAATATTATCAGAAATGGTCACTCATGGTCACTATTTTTAAAAATCGAAAAACTTAAAATATTTCGCTAAAATCAAACTTTCGTAGATATATCTTGAAAACAGAGCCTTTTATCAAAAAATCTGTAAAGTACTTTTCGATTGGAAATTCAATTTTAACATTAAAAAAAATACGTCAAATTTGCTTTGCATGAAATTTCGATTTTTTCCAAAAATCACTATTTTTTTCAAAAATTCATAACTCGGTGGCAGATTTTTTTGACCATGTATCTCTATGGCTCAAAAGTTGCGGGTTGTTGTCCCCTAAAACATTTCAAAAAATCTCGAAAATAAAAAAATACGTGTTTTGGGACATTGAGTTGATTGAAAAATTTGCAATTTTTTTTTTCCGTGTACCTATTTTTTCTCAATAGTCCTCAACAATACCTACAACTTTGCCCAAGACACCAAATTGATCAGAAAATTCACTCAAAAGTTACAGCTATTTGAATATGTACGTACCATTTTTGTATGGACAGCTGCCAAAATTGTATGGAGACTTGTATGGGTGAACCAATGACACAAAATAGCTTATTTGGTCATAAGGAAGGCCCCCACAAAGTTTAAGCCAAATCAAAAAATACAAATAAAATCCATTTCCGGTTTTGGTAGAGAATTGCTCAAATGTTTATATCTTGGAAATAAAAAAATATAGAGCAAAATTCGACAGCTACTTTCAAAAATTGGACGTTGAACTGAATGGTGTCATCAGATTTTCGATTAGAATCCATTTTTCACAATTGAAAACTTTGCATGCAATTTTCTCAATATACCTGCAATTTAATTTTGAATTAAACTTCACTGTTGACAGCTGAAGCAATATTGATATCGAGAAGATCGACAGCCAGAGAGTCGAATGTTTTTATCGACGAAAAATACGTTTTCTCGGAATTCTGAGTACGTCATCAAATCGGACGTCCAATTTTACATGAAAATCCCTTTGACACAAAATTTCCAAACCATCACCATATCAGGCTGCAGATGATTGAAAAACACGTATTTTATATGTTCAAAAACGGAAGGGGTCGTACCGTCCCTCCGTCATGAGATATCAAAAAATGGAGCTCGAAATTGTGATTAGGAAAATTACCCCTCGGGACAAAATTCACGCAAATCGAAAAGGGGTCGGGGTATTTTGTCCAATTTCGTTTGAGTTGTCGGAGAATTACCCATTTAAGAAGTATACTCAAGATTCATTGCAACAGTAAACGTATGTAAATCTTCTAAGCATTGACAACAACACATCCGAAGAATCCATCGGGCTTCCGATCCGGGAAACACGAGAGCTCCACTGCTCGTCTTTTGCAGGTTTCGTGCGTCGACGATGTCATCACGATCGGCTGGACGCGTTGAACAGCGTGCGCGACTCCGGGCTGGATTTCCCCAGCAATGGATTCGGCAAAACCCACCACCTCAGGTCGTGGTCGCGGCGACAAACTGGTTCAAGCTGCCATATGACACTTTGGGAGTATGGTTGCAAATTGACATAGCTCAAATGATTTTTGCAATGATATCTCAACCAAAAATTTCTTTGCTCGACTAGCCAAGAATTATAAAAAAAAATGAATTTGAGTGAATTGTTTTTGAATGTTTACTTAAAAGCATGAACCAATACTCAAAAACAACAGCTTTGCACGTTATACAATTGTTGGTTGTTTAGGTCTTCAATCTGTAAAATACGATTATTTCATTACCGTTATCGTCGCAAAAAAAAAAACCCAAACAACCCTAACCTCTCGTGACCGGTCTTTTTGATAGTAGAACGGTTTCTTTTTAGTTTTTAGTGTGTGTTTTATTCAATTAATATAATATTAAAACACTGAAACCTCAATCAAAAAACTTCCCCAACCTAACAAAACTCACGAAACAATTCTAAGCTTAATATGCATCAACAACAGACACAAACAAACATAAACATTGTAGTCTAGCGGGTCAAGTTAAATGCCAGTGACCGAACGCGTATGTCAACGTCTTTAGCATTAGCTGATACGCGAGGATCTTTACTGGATTTTGCACTGAGCGAGTTCATGGTTGTATTGTACAATAGCCGATGGTCGCTGTATTGAATCAGAAGTGTTGCTAGGTTGTTTCTGGATCTGCATAAAAAAATTAGTTTTGTTCAAATCTGGATTTTTTTTTAAAGTTCCAATAAACCAAATTTTCAGTTTTTGCTTTTTGGGTGTTTTTTAATACAAGGCGGTTTCAAAAACACCCAAAAGGCAGAAACTGTAAATTTGGTTTATTGGACCTATTCAAAAAAAAAACCCCCCAGAAATAGGGTCCTAAAGCCCAATGTTTTTGTTGTAATGCAAAACAAAAATGACAAGATAGTTGTTCCGAATTGAGAAAGTACTGTAACTTTTTTTCCATTGTTGTTGGCTTGTGTTATCATTGCTTCCTCTATCGACAAAACTAAACTCGGACTTCCCCAGCTGACCTTTCTCCCGCGTGCTTCCCCAAATATCCAAAGATCATTTTAACACCTATCCTTCACCTCGAAAACGAGGGATTCCCCTCAATCAGCCCGAAGGTACCACATTTCCAGGTAAATTGGCAACCCTGCCTGCCCTGGCTGCCTACATGTATTTTGTCGCCCGTACTACTGATACCATGACCATGGTGACTCGCGGGGATGCGTTACCGGTTTATATTTTTTCTGATCACCTTCTGCCCGACGAGCCGATTAATTCTCAGCTATACAGAGAGCGCGTTGAGCCGTTCGTTGGCTCAGTTGCGGCTAATGTGCGAAGCAAATAGGAGCTCTCTGCTGCTCCTGCTGCCGGCCGATCGAACAACGCGTATTTTCCCATCGAACTGGTTTTCAACCGCAGTGCCATAACCGACTGAAACGGAAGACTGTTTTGTTATTAGTGAAGAATGGTGCGAATAAGCTGTGTTGGGGTGTTGTTGATGGTGGTGGTTATCGGTGGGATCAACGCACAGAACGTAGGGCAGAGACAGTACCCGCAACAGTTCCGACCAGGTCAGCCACTGGTTCAGAGCAACAACCGGGCGACGCCACCCCCGCAACAGCAGCAGTCTGGCCAAGGTCAGGCACCACAGTTCCAGTATGACACAGCATCTTTTGCGGTGACGGAGCTTGCCAGACGCATTGGAACCGTGCTGGGCCAGCAGAGCAACGCCGCGGTGTTCTCTCCCGTGAGCATAGCTTGTGCCCTTTCTCTCCTGCTGCTCGGAGCGGATAACCAGACGAAACGAGAGCTGCAGAGCGTGCTGAACTTTAATCTTAATGAGCTGGATATTAAAGGCGTCCACCGACAGTACGGACGATTGCTGCGAGAACTAGCCTTAACCAGTCCCGATACGTACCCGATCCCGTGGCGGGTTACCGATCGTTGTTCCGACGACGACGACGAAGACTTTGCGCCGGAACCTCAGCTGATCCACCTGGCGAATGCTCTCTTCGTGAAGGATGGTCTCCAGGTAAACCCGACCTTCGTCGATGCCTCCAAAGGATTCTACAACACCAGCATCAACCTGATGGACTTTTCCGGTAATCCGCAGCAGTCGGCAAGCTACATCAATCAGTGGGCCAGCGACAACACGTACGGCAAAATCAACCAGATCGTGTCCAACTACATCAATCCCGAAACGCAAATGATCGTCGCCAACGCGCTCTACTTCAAGGGACTATGGAAGGAAATGTTCGAGAAGCAAGCGACCACCTTCCGGAAGTTCTACCCGGACGGCCACGCCAACCCATCTACTGCCAAGGAAATCCCCACGATGGCCGTCATCGGTTGCTACCCGTACTACGACGCCGTCGAACACGACGCCAAAATCGTCGGACTCCCGTACCAAGGCGATAAGACTGCCCTCTACATCATGATTCCCAACAACTCGTCCCGATCCCGCCTGCAGCACTTCCAAAGAAATCTGAACGCGCAAAAAATCGGTCAAATGGTCGCCCAAATGACCGTCCGTAAGGCCCTCGTCCAAATCCCCAAAATGAAGATCTCCAACACGATCAACCTGCGAGACGTCCTCCAAAAGCTGAATCTCCACTCGCTCTTCAACCCCGCCACCAGTGATCTGTCCAAAATGCTCAAACCATTCGGACCCAGCCCGGACCCCTACTACCCGGACCGGGTCGTCTTCTCCGACAGCCAGCAACAGTCCCAGCCCCAGCAGCGTCTATACGCCAGCGAGATCATCCACAAGGTGGAGCTGGAGATCAACGAGAAGGGCACGGAGGGCGGTGCCGTGACGGCGTCCACCATCTTCCGATCGCTGCCGTCGGTGCAGGTGCGCATCGATACGCCCTTCCTGATGATGATCGGACACGATAACACGCGGCTGCCACTGTTCTACGGAAGCATTTATGATCCGTCGGGTTAAGGGGGGACATAAGATTAGATTGAGTGAGTGAGATCGGTGTGCGTGCTGGTTTGTGAGGAAGATTGCGTGAAGTCTCTTACTCAATAAAGTATTTTTAAATGTGTTTTAACAATTAAAACCTGTGTTATATTTTAGTTGAAATCATACTTATTCTTCCTTTTGTGAATAGGCACTTTTGTAGTCCCAAAATTATTATCTTCCGGTGATCATTCTTTGATTTGGAAGTCAGCGTTTAAAATGATCTCGTGGACAAGTTTTGAAATTACATGCTTAGTTGGTCATAAGGCTGTCTAAAAAAAAAGCAAAAGTCGTCAAAACCTTTAAGAACTTTTCAGGAAAATAGCGTAAATAGCCAAAGTTATTGTGTTGCAGACGAAATCCTGACGAATCCGGACAGGCTGAAAGCAAAAAATCTGTCGAGTTCAGTATTGTAGTTTAGTGAGCAGGGAGTTTGGTAGGAACGAAAATAATCAAAAAGGACAAAATAAAAAATAAAGGAGAAAAAAAAATATTAAGGAGATCATAACTTGATTCAATACCAATTGATCTACCATAAAATGTCTAAACTTTGATTTAAGAGATGGTACTGCCAAATATTTACTGCCCCTGATCTTGAAACTACGGCTTGTTATTTCAATATTTTTTTAATACAAATTTTCTATATCAATTAGTTAGCCCACTACTGCCCAAATTTTATTTTCGATTTTTTTTTTATTTTTCCCGTGTTCAGGGTGTCATTTTGAACAACGTTTGTTCAACGAAAAACTTTACTTCTCTTGTTTTTTGTTTGTCATGTTGTACTTTCAGCATTTTACATTCACTTTTTCGATTTTTATTTTTCACATTTTCTGCTATAGAATGACACCCTTATCATTATAATTGTAAAAAAAATGCGTGGCGATATAGTCTAGGACACTACAAAAATTACTGCATACTTCTTTTTACCTAAAATATAGGGAATTTTGGTAAAAAACACAGCCAAAGTTGACCCCGAAAAAAATGACGTTTTCAAAAACATTGGCAAAGTTACAAAAAAACAGTTCAAAGTCCCAACCCTATTTTATTCTCAAATTTCAAGAGTTTTTCTTTCCAATGATCGAAAATTGAATGTTGGCGATTTTTTAGATCGAAGCCCGTCTAGAGGCGGGCTTGGGTTGTAGAGGAATCAATAGTTCACCAAAACAAAACAATAGATTTGTTTATGGGTACTTCTCTACCAACTCACACGAAATCGGGAAAAGTTGCCCCGACCCCTCTTCGATTTGCGTGAAACTTTGTCCTATGGGGTAACTTTTGTTCCTGAACACGAATCCGAGGTCCGTTTTTTGATATCTTGTGACGGAGGGGCGGTATAACCTTTCATTTTTGAACATACGAGGTGTTTTTCAATAATTTGCAGCCTGAAACGGTGATGAGATATAAATTTGGTGTCAAAGGGACTTTTATGTAAAATTGTACGCCCGATTTGATGGTTAACTCAGAATTCCGAAAAAAACGTATTTTTCATCGAAAAAAAACACTAAAAATGTTTAAAAAAAACTCTGCCATTTTCCGTTACTTGGCTGTAAAAAAATTTGAACATGTCATTTTAAGAGAAATTTAATGTACTTTTCGAATCTACATTGACCCAAAAGGGTATTTTTTTCATTTTGAACAAAAATTTTAATTTTAAAGTTTCTTGTTTTTTTTCTAACTTTGCAGGGTAATTTTTTAGAGTGTAATAATGTTGTACAAAGTTGTAGAACATTATTACACTCTAAAAAATAACCATGCAAAGTTAGAAAAAAGACGAAATTTTAAAATGAAAAAATTTGTTCTAAATGAAAAAATGACCCGTCTGGGTCAATGTATATTCGAAAAGTGCATTAAATTTCCCTTAAAATGACATGTCCCAAAAAAATTACAGTTGAGTAACG
The DNA here is from genome assembly GCF_016801865.2 of Culex pipiens pallens. Classification (NCBI taxonomy): domain Eukaryota; kingdom Metazoa; phylum Arthropoda; class Insecta; order Diptera; family Culicidae; genus Culex; species Culex pipiens. The sequence goes on from NC_068938.1 coordinate 104,496,815, forward strand.
GAAAATGGGAGAGTTTTCAAAACTTTTTTTTTAGTGTTTTTTTCGATGAAAAATACGTTTTTTTTCGGAATTCTAAGTACGCCATCAAATCGGGCGTCTAATCTTCTTATTCTATCTATATATATAAAAAATTTCGACGGTTTTGTTCGAACGCGAATCAATTCAACACGGAACGTCGGATCGAGGTGCTCTTTGTTGCGTTGGGTTCGTATAAGTCCAAGGAAGGTTCTTACGCCAAAAAGTTACAACTTTGGCCACTCTGGAACCGATTCCGGAAAATCTGTGGATTGTATGGGAAAAGTTACGTAAACTCAAACTTAGATCACAGGAGGCTGAATAAGCAAAAATGTTAAAAACGTCAACAAATGAAAATACGACAAGACGAAGTTTGTCGGGTAAGGCTTGTCTTCTTCTATATATATATAAAAAATTTCGATGGTTTTGTTCGAACGCGAATCAGTTCAATACGGAACAACGGATCGATGCGCTTTCTACTGCATTGGGTTCGTATAAGCCCAAGGAAGGTTTATACGCTTACTAATTGACACTTTGGTCACTCTGGAACCGATTCCAGAAAATCTGCCGATTGTATAGGAAAAGTTACGTAAAATAGAATTTTGATCACAGGAGGCTGAATAAGCAAACAAGCAAAAAACGTCAACAAACGAAAAAGGCAGAACGAAGTTTGTCAGGTAAGGCTTGTTTTACATAAAAGTCTTTTGGTACCAAATTTCTATCTCATCACCATTTCAGGCTGCAAATTATTGAAAAACGCCTCTTTTTTCGCATGTTCAAAAATTGAAGGGGTCGTACCGCCCCTCCGTCACGAGATATAAAAAAAGGACCTCGGATTCGTGTTCAGGAACAAATGTTACTCCTTAGGACAAAGTTTCAAGCAAATCGAAAAGGGGGTTCGGGGCAACTGCTGTGTAAGTTGGCGTAGAATTACCCTTATATCAGTTGCTGATTAAACCACGCATTATTATTTAAAACATTTTTTTTTGAGAATTATTACTATACAATATAATTTCGAACACTGATTGATATGTTTCAGTTGAGTACAATAAACTATGTATTGATTCATGGTAAATTCTGTAAGTTTAAGCATCTTTGAAAATTAGATCTTAAAAACAGTTATATTTATACTCATGATTGAAAAAATATGCAATTAATTTGATGAAAACAAGCATGTTTATTAAAAATTATTACTTAAGTACAAAGTTTTCTACATTTTGTAGGTTCAATTAGGAGAAATTCTTAATGTTTGGCAGGTTAAGCGCTCGCTCCTAATTCCATCTAATTTTTCACTATTTAAACAACTAATTTTCCATTTTTTGATAGAAACTTGCTTGCTCACTTCTTATTGAGCTATGTATCACTCGATTTCAGTTTAACAACGCTTTTAATGAGCTGTAATTGAATGTCAAATTGCTGATATGCCAACATTAGAGGCACGCTGGAATGAGATGCTTTTCCCCTAATTGGGGTCAACCTTTAGAAAAAAATAGGACTCTTATATTGGACACTCTGAAACAGCTCGAAATGGAACAATTCCTGGTTTTATTTTATTTAGCAAAGTTGGTGGTCCGAAAAATAATTAAAAAATAGAAAACAACATTCAAATTGAAATTTTAAGCTATACTTTCAACATTTCAATGGAAAAGTGCTTTAAAAAGTAATTACTGACGAATGAAAGTAAACCCGAAATGGAAAAAAAGATAAAATGAAGTTTGATGATGAAAGGCTCACGGAGCCTACTTAAAGAGTTTTCAACAAAATGTGAGATGATTTGACCAATACAGTTACGAGATATCTTGGTATCCTTTTTTGAACCTCCATAATGTCAAATTGTCAGCCACTTTTTGACCAAATACGAGCAATTCAATTTTGAGCATTTCATAATGTTTATTTAATTACCCTCAGAAGAGATTAAAAAAAATACAATATGAACTAAAACAAACAATCATACATTTTACCAACCACTCTTGATACAAAAACTAAGTTTTTTGAAGCTCAAAACTCAGAAAATGGCAAAAAATATCAACATTAAAACAGAACTAAACGTACAGTACATTTGATCAGAAATTTTGTATATTTTTCCAACATGTGCAACGACTAGAGCTTAAACCACAATAAAAAAACGAAACAGCTGAAAAGCACTGCATCGAGCAGTTCTAACAGCCATAAAGCTCATATTAGAATCGTTTGTGTGGATTTCAAGCTCAGAAGCACTTTTTATTCTTTTAACGTTCATTCATTAGTGACGAAATACCCGCAAGTCGACGAGTATCCCCGAGAAACAATGACGAAACACTGTGAAGCGCGCGCTTTCCAGAAGCAACGGTTATCAGTGCAAACAGGGCTGAGCTGACAGGTAGGAATTTCAAACAGCACGTGAGTTTTTTGTTGTTTGCAAAATCGTGAAAAAGCACTCTCATTGTTTATGAATCAGGACGTTTTTAGCGGGAAAGTAGGCAAAGTACAAAAATTCACGGTGATATTCATTCTGCACCACAATGTGGGGAAGCATTTCGTTTGGGTAAATAACTTATCTATATAATTTTTTGATGGACAAAAGCCACAGGGACATACAGTTCTTAGATATTGAAAGGCAATCTGTATTATTACATTTTTTGCTTTTATTAGTTTAAAATTTTCGAACAAGCGGCCGATTCTTCCTACTTTGTATAAGGATATTAATTTAAAAACAATGAATATCGGATAACTCCTAATAAAATAAAACTTTATGTTTCGAATATTCTCTTCCTCTATTACTTACTTTAAATAAAGTGAAATACAACGTGTTTCAGAACTCATCTTTGGAAGCGCGTTTTACTTGCATATAAAAATCCTGTTCCAAGACTTGGATTTTCCTATGACGTCTTTAGAACTCGACTTCGAGTGAAATTGGGACAGACGTTGCCTGTCATATTTCACAAACGACGAATTTGTCACATAACAAACTTAGATATGGTTTGAAACAAACGCTACATTATTTCATTATTCAAAAGTCTGTTTTTAAGGAAATTTTTAAAAAAAATTGTTGCAGTTTCCATGGAACCTTTGTGAAAAATGTTGGTCTTTGATTCAATCCAAAAATGGTTACACAAATTTATTTAAGTTCAAGTGCTTGGCATGATTTTTTTTATTCGCCAAAAAGATGTTTCAATTTCAATCACCCAAATTTGCCATCATATAGCAATACAAAAATATCACTTTTGTGTTCGAATCGACTTTTCATGTTTTGCAAAGGAGCGGCCGTGGCTGACTGGTTACGGTATTCGCTTTGTAAGCGAATGGTTCTGGGTTCGATGCCCATCTGCTCCCAACGAGAAAGTTAAGAACATAGAAATTTGAAATGATGAATATGAACGAAAAATCAATGTCGCTCGAGGCGGGGTTCGATCCTCCGTCCTTTGGATTGGTAAGCAAAAATGCTAACCACTAGGCCATGACGACTTGGTGAGCGTGGACTGGAATTAGGAATACTGTTACAGAGAGCGAGTTGTGGCGCTATAACCACGGCAAATAGTGTCCAGGGCATTCGTGGAAATACAATGTCCCATCCCAGAGGGTCCCGGAGTACCAAACCTTCTTAGCATGGTGCTCCCAACGAATACAACCAAAAAACATCTCGGAGCGTATGGTGGTGTGTCCCCACGCTTCTTCCTCCCCTGTCGATTCAGAATTGTGTTGTTGTTCGAACACTCAGTGCTCAAACTCAACCCAATTACGAGTCATCTCTGCGATACGGCTTTACGCAGTAGGCCTGGCCGCTTTAACGCTTGTGATGTTTCAATGCATTCTAATGCAATGGCGCACTACAAATGTTAATAAATGACAAGAAGAGTGCTAGGCGTCATCTTCAAGAGGTTTCGGATGGCTTACAGGAGGAACGACAAAACGCGTGCGTACAGTCAAAGCGGTTGAAAAAGACTTTTATTTACATAAACAGAATGTGACAGCTAGAGGAGCACGTCACTCACGACAAGCGCAGTAGCGCAGCAAAAAGAGGGGGGCAGTGGTTGTTATCTCAACACCCCTGCTCAACCACAGCACATCTCAACTACAAAAACAGTAGCTCCAACTCTCCGGACAATCCGAAGCATCCCGTCTACACTCTCACACGGCAATCGACGCCGCCAACACCTCGGGGCGTTCCCCTGCTGAAGTCCATCTGGCTGCGCGTTCTTCTTCTTCTTGATGATCCAACGAAAACACCAGCCGGAACGTTCTGGTTCGCCTCGTACTTGTCGGCCACAACTCCGTCACCTCGCTTCCAACGACTCCACTTGCAGGTGACCGGTGTGCGAGCAATTGGGAGCATCGTCAAAGAACAATTTTTATTGCACCCCAACGAATCAATCACCTCGTCCGGTTTCGTCCTCTCAGCAATCGTTTGCGTGATGTTGTCGATGTAACTCGTAGCAAACAAGGCGAATCCGCGTCCACGGCCCGGTTCTGCATCCGCACCAGCTGTTCCGGATTCTTCTTCTTCTCGATCATTCGGCTCAGTTTCAGGTTCTTCGTCCCAACGGCCAAATTCTTCTTCAGCGGGATCACCACCAGGTTCATCAGCATCGGCAGCAATCGGACGCACCAAATTCTGCTGCTTTCTTTCCAGCCCGACTTCAACCCGTTCAACGACTTCGTACCCGACATCTCTCCGACTGGGCACAACCCAAGTTCTGCACGGTGTTTGTTTACCTGCACCGCACGTATCGCAAACGATCGATTTCATGCCCTTTCTGCCAACGATCTGCTTCGGGGTTGACACCATGTAACATTCAGCGAGAGCAATCAAATTATGCTCTGTTTGTGCGCGATCGCACAACAACTTTTCCCGATCGACAGTACGAAAATCCATCTCGTACAAACTGTTCCGACGAACACCACACACGATCAGCTCATCACCACGGTAAATCCGAGCTTTTCCGTTCTCAAAAATAACACGCATTCCGGCCTGCTCGATCCGCACAACAGACAGCAGATTGTGCCGCAGGTGCGGTGTAAACAAAACGTTCTTCACTGTGCACTCAATCGATCGGCCATTCACAGCAGCCGTCATCTTCACTGTACCACAGTACTCCGCAACCACAGACTGGCCATTCTTGGCCACGGCGATCTCGATCGGCTCCGACAATCGGCGCAGGTCCGTAAACAGATGTTTATCGCGCGCCAGGTGATCGGACGCTCCCGAGTCCAGGAACCACTTCACTTGCCGCTGCTTTTTCTGCGGCTCAGCACCGCGCACACCAACAAAACAAACACTGTTGCGCTCGCTCGAGCCAGCAACATTCGCTCTCTCACTGTGTTGTTTCTTCTTCGCTGGGCAGTCGGCACTTTTGTGGCCTTCCTTCTTGCACGAAAAACAGCGCAACTTCTTCTGCTGTCTCGCGCCGTAAAATGCAGCCATCTCGCTCTCTCGTTCGCCCATGCCTTGCTGCTTTGTTTCCTCGTCCAGCAGCCGGCATTTCACAAACTCCATTGTGAGGTTATCCTCCGCCATGGTTTCGATGGAGGTCACAACCGCCGGAAACGTCGTCCCCAAGCTCAGCAGCAGATGGCAAACTGCATCCAGCTCCTCCATCACAGCACCGGTTCCACGGAACTCCCGGACCAGCCGGTCGAAACGCAGAAAATGATCCGCCAGCCGTCCACTTTCGAACCGCATGCCAACAATCTGGCGTTTCAGGTGCATGCGAGTGGCGATGCTCTTCCGCTGGAACACATCCTGCAGCGTGCACCAGATTTGCTTCGGCGATACCTTGTCGTGCACATATTCCAGGTGCGAGTCGTGGATCCGCTCGATCAGGAGACGCCTGCACTTCCGCCGCCGCTTGAGCTCCAGCTCCCGTCGATTCTGCTTTGCCGTCTGGGCCGCCGGGGCATCTTCCGGCTTCACGACGATCTCCGGGATCTCGCCCACGTCACTCTCCACGCAGTCCCAGAGTTCATACTCCTCCAGGAGTACCCGAACTCTCAGCTTCCAGGACGCGTAATTTGTACCGTCGAACAACGCGACATGGTACCGGTCTTCACGGACAACTGCTCCCTCCGACATCGCGAAACTTAACTTGCGAAAAACTACCCGGACTTGAAACGACCTGGGCCCATAACCTCAAGAGGTTTCGGATGGCTTACAGGAGGAACGACAAAACGCGTGCGTACAGTCAAAGCGGTTGAAAAAGACTTTTATTTACATAAACAGAATGTGACAGCTAGAGGAGCACGTCACTCACGACAAGCGCAGTAGCGCAGCAAAAAGAGGGGGGCAGTGGTTGTTATCTCAACACATCTAACCTAAGGCACTCTCCAGGATCCCTTCGAAAGATTGGCTGCGCTAGGGTCTGATTAGCAATGCTGTTAATCGTTGAAATCAACGGCGTTTATATCATCGATGTCGATGATCGTTGATTTAAACGTAATCGTAATCGCAGCCATCGTTGATTTAATCGTCAACGTCAACGGAGTCGTTGATTTTAACGGCGTTGATCAACGCGTTGATTATCGATAATCAACGAGTGATTGATTGGGAAACATTCTCAAATAGATGTGACATGGTTGTTCGGGGATCCGGGTGTACCAAGGGGACCGAAGTGACCGGATTTTAAACCGTAATTTAACTTCTAGCTAATTGCTGGTCACTTTCATCTCCAGGATTTTTCTGTAAATGACACCGAGGACGGACTATTGGGAACCGAGATATGGTCGGATTAACACCGGAATTATTGTTCCGGCGGGTTCAGTAAGAGTCTCGCGTGGCTAAATAACGATAGAATTTCTATGATACAATACTGAATTGACCACATGACCCATGTTCCAGAACCCAGATTGAGATCGGCCAAGATGTCAAACTTCTTGACAGACCGGAGTAGCTTCCTGCTAGTATTCAAAGAGCAAACAAAATATTTATGACCTACTGCGATCGGTTTTCGGTACCACACGGAAGCTTTATCTCTTGGGGTTCGATCGAAACTCATTGATCACCAACAGTAGGCTACTCCGGTCTGTCATGAAGTTTGACATCTTGGCCGATCTCAATCTGGGTTCTGGAACATGGGTCATGTGGTCAATTCAGTATTGTATCATAGAAATTCTATCGTTATTTAGCCACGCGAGACTCTTACTGAACCCGCCGGAACAATAATTCCGGTGTTAATCCGACCATATCTCGGTTCCCAATAGTCCGTCCTCGGTGTCTTTTACATAAGAAAAATCCTGGTTGGACTTGGGAGCCAAAGTGGAGATGAAAGTGACCAGCAATTAGCTAGGGGTTAAATTACGGTTAAAAATCCGGTCACTTCGGTCCCCTTGGTACACCCGGATCCCCGAACAACCATGTCACATATATTTGAGAATGTTTTCCCAATCAATAAATTTATGACAAAACGTTCTTTCCTCATAAATATCTAGAAAACTATAAAAGAACGCCGTTGATCAACTCGTTGATTATCGATAATCAACGCGTTGATCAACGCCGTTTAAATCAACGACTCCGATGACGTTGACGATTAAATCAACGATGGCTGCGATTACGATTACGTTTAAATCAACGATCAACGACATCGATGACGTTGATTCATCGATTAACAGCATTGCTGATTAGATTAGATTAGATTAGAATCGACTTTTCATGTTTTGCTTTAGACGAAATTTTGTCAATGGGTAATTCTCTAGCAACTCACACGAAATCGGGAAAAGTTGCCCCGACTTCTCTTTGATTTGCGTGAAACTTTGTCCTAAAGGGTAACATTTGTCCCTGATCACGAATCCGAGGTACGTTTTTTATATATCGTAACGGAGGGGCGACCCCTTTCATTTTATAACATGCGAAAAAAGAGGTGTTTTTCAATAATTTACAGCCTGAAACGGTGATGAGATAGAAATTTGGTGACTTTTATGTAAAATTAGACGCCCGATTTGATGGCGTACTCAGAATTCCGAAAAAACGTATTTTTCATCGAAAAAAACACTAAAAATGTTTTAAAAACTTTCCCATTTTCCGTTACTTGACTGTAAAATTTTTTGGAACATGTCTTTTTAAGGTAAATTTAATGTACTTTTCGAATCTACATTTACCCAGAAGGGTAATTTTTTAAAATAAGAACAACATTTTTCATTTTATGATTTCATGTTTTTTCTAACATTCAAGGGTTATTTATTAGAGTGTAATAATGTAATACAAAGTTGTAGAGCAGACAATTACAAAAAAATGATATATAAACAAAACGGGTTGTACCAAGTTTTGAAAAAGTTACTTTTTGCGTATCTCTTTATTTCGTCGTCCGTGTCTGTCACGGGTTACCGTGAACAGCCATGATCAACGACGACCAATTTTTTCAAAACTTTTTTTTCGAAAAATTGCGATAACTTGTGATGATTACAAACAAACCGCTTATGTTTACATATCAAATTTTTTGTAGTTTTCTGCTCTACAACTTTGTAGAACAATGTTATACTCTAAAAACTAACCTTGCGAAATTTAAAATAAACGAAATTTGAAAATGAAAAATGTTTTTCTAAATGAAAAATGACCCTTCTGGGTCAATGTAGATTCGAAAAGTACATTAAGTTTCCCTTAAAATGACATGTTCAAAAAAAATTACAGTTGAGAAACGGAAAATGGCAGAGTTCTTAAAACTTTTTGAAGGGGTTTTTTCGATGATAATTCCAGAAAAAGCATACAGTTTTGAAAAGGTTCGATCAAAGTTACGTGTAGAGATTATCCAGAATAGGGACCATCCATAAATCACGTGGACACGACTGTCCACGCTCCATACAAAAAATATTTGTTTAGGTGGGAAAAGTTATCCCACAGATGGTTATCCCGGGAATAATTTATAGCGCTATGGCGGCCATCTTTATGGCATGTAGGATAACTTGTCATGGTTATCCCAGGAACAATTTTTAAGAGAGATTCCAAAACCTAAAAAAAAAACGAACAATTAACATTACCTGGACCTGTTTCTTGGCAAATCTTGTTGCCCTACATTCCTGGAGCATAAAAATACAACTTGGCATAAGGCCATGTGGATGAAAAAAATTCCAGAAATATTTAAACATCAGTTATTTTAATTCAAATATTTAATAAATTTAAAAATCCTTCTAGGATGGGACTCTGAGTCATTTCCTGGACATGTATCTTGACAAAACTTGTTGCCCTACATTCCTGGAGCATAAAAATACAACTTGGCAAAAGGCCATGCGGAGGAAAAAAAATTTCAGAAATATTTGAACTTCAAATATTTTCAGGCTTCCCATGCGCCAGTGCCAACGCACACCGCGAGTTTGGATTTCTAGCTTCGGCTCGTCGCCTCAGTTGTGTGACTGGCACTCACCCGAGGCATGAACCCAGCGTATGAGCCAAGGTGCTTCACTCGGTACGAGCCGAGGTACGTTCCGTGGTATGCGCTGGCGGTACAAACCGGGTTCAATACCACGGTGCGTATCACGGCACGTACCTCAGCTCGTACCGAATGAAGCACCATGGCTCATATGTGGGCTCATGCCTCGGGTAAGTGCCAGACACACAACTGAGGCGACGAGCTGAAGCTAGAAAACCAAACCCGCAGTGTGCGATGGCACTGGCGCATGGGAAGCTTGAAAATATTTGAAGTTCAAATATTTCTGAAATTTTTTTTCCTCCACATGCCCTTATGCCAAGTTGTATTTTTATGCTCCAGGAATGTAGGACAAGTTTTGTTAAGATACATGTCCAGGAAATGACTAAGAGTCCCATCCTTGAAGGATTTTTAAATTTATTAAATATTTGAATTAAAATAACTGATGTTTAAATATTTCTGGAATTTTTTTCATCCACATGGCCTTATGCCAAGTTGTATTTTTATGCTCCAGGAATGTAGGGCAACAAGTTTTGCCAAGAAACAGGTTCAGGTAATGTTAATTGTTCGTTTTTTTTAAGTTTTGGAATCTCTCTTAAAAATTGTTCCTGGGATAACCATGACAAGTTATCCTACATGCCATAAAGATGGCCGCCATAGCACTATAAATTATTCCCGGGATAACCATCTGTGGAATAACTTTTCCCACCTTTGTTTTGTATGAAATTTGTCCACGAGGGATTTAAAAAAAAAGTGGACACGTGGTGTTATGGATGTTCCCATAGGATTCGGAAGAAATTTTGCTAACTGAATGGTTCTCTACGGTTTCGCAAATCGACTTTTCTTTGTATTATTTTATTTGGATGAAACTTTGTCCATGCATTTCCCAAGTCTCCATACAACTTTGGGGGCTGGTCATACAAAATGGGTACAAAATGTATGAGGTTCTGTATCTTGAGAAGAGACTTCCTAATCGATTTGTTTTTTTTTTTTTTTTTTGCAAGGTTGTTGGTTTTGATAATGACTTTTCGGTAAAAAATCGATACACGAAAAATGATCATATTTTTTTTATTTTATCTTTTTAAATTCCCAAAAAACGTATTTATTAATTGCGGAAATATTATGATATGTTTTAAAGGAGAGCAATTCTCTACGAAATCGGTCTTTTTTCTTTAATTTTATTTTTTGTATTTTTTAATCCGACTGAAACTTTTTTGGTGCCTTCGGTATGCCCAAAGAAGCCATTTTACATCATTAATTGGTCCATATAATTTTCCATACAAATTTGGCAGCTGTCCATACAAAAATGATGTATGAAATTCAAAAATCTGTATCTTTTGAAGGAATTTTTTGAACGATTTGGTTTCTTGGGCAAAGTTGTAGGTATGGATACGGACTACACTGGAAAAAAATGATACACGGTAAAAAAAATTGCTGATTTTTTTATTTAACTTTTTATCACTAAAACTTAATTTACAAAGAAACACTATTTTTAATTTTTTTATTTTTTGATATGTTTTAGAGGACATAAAATGCCAACTTTTCAGAAATTTCCAGGTTGTGCAAAAAATCATTGACCGAGTTATGAATTTTTTAATCTATACTGATTTTTAAAAAAATCGAAATTTTGGTCGCAAAAATTTTTAAACTTCATTTTTCAATGTAAAATTGAATTTGCAATCAAAAAGTACTTAAGTGAATTTTTGATAAAGTGCACCGTTTTCAAGTTATAGCCATTTTTATGTAACTTTTTTCAAAATAGTCGCGGTTTTTAATTTTTAAAAATTAGTGCACATGTTTGCCCACTTTTGAAAAAAATATTTTTGAAAAGCTGAGAAGATTCTCTATATTTTTCTTCTTCGGACTTTGTTGATACGACCTTTAGTTGCTGAGATATTGCAATGCAAAGGTTTAAAAACAGGAAAATTGATGTTTTTTAAGTCTCACACAAACAACCCACCATTTTTCAATGTCGATATCTCAGCAACTAATGGTCCGATTTTCAATGTTATAATATGAAACATATGTGAAATTTTCCGATCTTTTCGAAAACAATATTTTCAAAATTTTGAAATTAAGACTAACATTTCAAAAGGGCCAAACATTCAATATTACGCCCTTTTAAAATGTTAGTCTTGATTTTAAAATTTTGAAAATATTGTTTTCTAAAAGATCGGAAAATTTCACATATGTTTCATATTTTAACATTGAAAATCGGACCATTAGTTGCTGAGATATCGACATTGAAAAATGGTGGGTTGTTTGTGTGAGACTTAAAAAACATCAATTTTCCTGTTTTTAAACCTTTGCATTGCAATATCTCAGCAACTAAAGGTCGTATCAACAAAGTCCGAAGAAGCAAAATACAGAGAATTTTCTCAGCTTTTCAAAAATATTTTTTTCAAAAGTTGGCAAACATGTGCACTAATTTTTAAAAATTAAAAACTGCGACTATTTTGAAAATAGTTACATAAAAATGGCTACAACTTGAAAACGGTGCACTTTATCAAAATTTCACTAAAGTACTTTTTGATTGCAAATTCAATTTTACATTGAAAAATGAAGTTGAAAAATTTTTGCGACCAAAATTTCGATTTTTTTAAACAATCAGTAGTGATTAAAAAATTCATAACTCGGTCAATGATTTTTTGCACAACCTGGAAATTTCTGAAAAGTTGGCATTTAATGTCCTCTAAAACATATCAAAAAATAAAAAAATTAAAAATAGTGTTTTTTTTGTAAATCAAGTTTTAGTGATGAAAAGTTAAATAAAAAAATCAGCAAATTTTTTTTACCGTGTTTCATTTTTTTCCAGTGTAGTCCGTATCCATACCTACAACTTTGCCGAAGACACCAAATCGATCAAAAAATTCCTTCAAAAGATACAGATTTTTGAATTTTCATACATCATTTTTGTATGGACAGCTGCCAAATTTGTATGGAAAATTATATGGACAAATTAATGATGTAAAATGGCTTCTTTGGGCATACCGATGGCACCAAAAAAGTTTCAGTGGGATTAAAAAATACAAAAAAAATCGAATGACCGAAATCCTAGAGAACTGCTCAGGACTATAAAATACATCTTCTAAACCAAAGTGTGTGTGCTTGTTGTTTTTGGAAAATATCGAAAACCTGGACAAATAAATTATTAAAAACTAACTTAATCCACCTACGTGGTTGATGCCTTCCTCACCACATTGTCACAGCAGAATATTTATTAAATACACTTGGTTAGTGGCATTTTTTGGACACTTACCTTGGAATGATGTGATAGAAACACTTCCGTCATTTGTTTTACTGGATCATACCACAACCTTGCGTGAGTGCTCTAAGATCAATGATGAAAGACCATGATCAGTCTAACCTGGATAAGTAACGATATGTTGTTGTGTGTTAGTTGTAATCCTGAAAATAATAAATAAAAAAAATAGTAAGTCTTCGTGATTGCGCTATCTTGCCACTCGCTAATATATATTTTTTAAGCTATGCGGTGTGGCAACCAGAATGATTTTTCGTTTCAAAAAAATATTATTGCGTTATCGGGTCACTCCTCTTTACCATTGCTTAATGCACAGAGTTATCAAAACTCTGTTCAATGTCCAATGCCCGGGCTTGTGACCGGCAGTTAAGGTTCTCAATAATTTCTTTTTCAGGTACGATTATCAATCAACAATTATTGTGATTACAATTACTGAGAACTAAAACTGGCAGAGTTACCCCGTTTTACCCCAACGACAATCATAGAAGACTTCAACTACACGGAGTACATTTTCCAGGTTCAGATTCTTCTTTACAGATGTCGTTTTTGAAGATTTCAGCCAACATGAATATTTCCATATTCGGCCTCTTCTAACGCGAAAGACTTCAGCTAATATAGATCTTTATTCTATATTCAGCCTCTTCCGTTCAAAGTGTTATATTCAGCCTCTTCCTCTATACATTTGGGAAGACTTCAGCCAATATAACTCGTAGAAATTTCTTGTGAAGTTTGATATTAATCGAGGTAAAAGTTATGCTGATGGTGTTCCAATTACATGAGCCAAATATTCTCGATGTTTTTGTGCCAAATCACGTTTAGCTATATTTTCAAAAGAAAATAATGTTGAATTACTTGTTGGGATTAGCACATCGTAATGCAACCCGTAATATTGCAAAACAATTGGTTTCTTGTGATTGTCGACGATAGGTAGAATTTCCATAGTGTACGGCATGTTTTCATCATGACAGTAAACATAGATAATTCTTTTCAAAAGAATGCATAAAGCCATCAATGAGTCTTGTATTCCCCATACTTTATCTGTACAACAAATTTTCAACAATTCTTTGAGTTTTTCACTTTCTGAAAATTCTGGGCCTACTTCCGAAAAGAATGGATCTTGTTGCAAATAATGGAAAAACTGCTTATATTTCCATACACATTCAAATGCTAGCATTCTTAAATCTTTGTGGAAGGCTTCAGATCCCATTAATGCATAGGAAATAGCGTTGAATTGACAGTTTCCATCTGGGGTGATGTTATTTTTTCGAAAACCTTGAAGATCTTCTGAATTATGTAGATTTACTCCCGATCGATTTCTCAAACATTGTTTGGTTAGTTTTAAGAATTTTGTACAATATTCGAGATGCAATTCAATTTCGCGATCATCACTTTCTTCATTGAAATATTTCAATAAATGTAGCTGAAGATCGTCTACTGAGCTGTAACAAAAGTTGTCAAACACTAAGTTTTCGACTCTTGATTGAGTATCTAGCCATGTTATGATCTGTTCAGATTTGTAGCAAGAACTAAAATCACTCCGGCAGACACAACTCATACAAAAGCTGTTTTTAAAAGATATATCATCATCCATTATAACTGGAGACTCGATATTAGGAACTTTGTTATCGTTACCTTGATTTGCAATCACTGAAGATTTATTACCATTGACTATAGCGTAAATAGGCTTATGATCCGAGAAATAACATTCATAAACTCCTGTTTCCAAAACATCTACATCTGAGAATATCACATCAAGTCTGGATCCTAAAACTGTGGTGCTTTCATTTGGCAACATTGCATCTCGCAAATTCCAGCTACTCATCATTGCATTAAATTGCTGAACTTGGTTACTGTTTACATCATTCAAATTGAAATTAAAATCACCCATAAGTATTAGAGGCTGGGCAATATCACCCTTGATTTGTTTAAGTGTACTATTAAAAGTCGAATGCTTTACTTTTGGTGATTTGTAGCCACTGATTATCGATATTCCATCAATAGAAATATGGAACAAGTCAATGTGGCCTTCATAATTACATTTGTTTTCAGAGTCTGCGATCAGCAGAGAAGCGAGTCAGACGTGCGTCCCTCACAAACCAAAAAAGTGCTTAAAAAGTGCAAAAATGCCTCACGGCAAGAAAAAGAGGCGGTCCTCACCAGCAGGATCGGCAGATTTGAAGAAGCTAAAGAATGCCGAAGCGCTACCTGCAAAGCCAGGCAGTTTGAGCAAGGACGCTCAAAATTCGTCTGGAAACCAGTTCGCTACCCTCCCTGTGGACGTGAGCGAGAAGGAAGAATTTGAACGACGGGAAAAGTTGCCACCCATTTTTGTGAAAACATCGTCATCGGATTCGGTGCGAAAGTGGCTGACCGGGTTTATCAAATCTGGTGCTTTACGAGCTTCCATTCGCTTGTGTGCTGATGGACTCAAAATTCTGCTACCTACCAGAAAGGATTACAACTACGTTCGGGATTTCCTGAACAACACCAAGATTGAATACTACAGCCATGACGATCCAGGTAAACGCCCCATGAAACAGGTCCTCCGAGGCCTGTATGACATGGATGTGAGTGTGCTGAAAGAAGAGCTCAAAACTCTTAAGTTGAACGTGATCGAAGTCTTCAAGATGACGAGACACAACAAGGACATCAAGTATCGTGATCAACTGTACCTGGTTCATCTCGAGAAAGGATCGACAACGCCGTCTGAGCTGAAAGCAGTTCGGGCAATTTTCAACATCATCGTGACTTGGGAACGTTATCGTCCAGTGCACCGTGACGTGACACAGTGTTCGAACTGTTTGCAGTTTGGACATGGTGGAAGGAACTGTTTCATCAAGAGTCGTTGTGCAACCTGCGGAGGTGAGCACAAAACTCAAGATTGCAACTCAATCAACGAGAACATCGAAGCGAAATGCTACAATTGCGGCGGCGACCATTCTACCAAGAATCGGAGCTGCCCAAAACGAGCTGAGTTTGTGAAAATTCGGCAGCAAGCGACGACGAGGCACCAACCAAATCGTCGCAAAACACCACCAACTTTCACGGACGTGGATTTTCCTGCTTTGGCGTCACCTGGAGCGGGATCTGTTCGAGTGGTTCCAAATCTGCAGCCATTGCCGTTGAATCAGCGGCAAAAAGTTGCAGAGAATACAACACCTCCTGGTTTCAGTCAGCAACCGAAGGAAAACCAACCAGCATCAACGGATGAAGGCAGTAGTGACCTGTTTTCACCACAAGAACTTTTGAACATTTTCATCGAGATGACAACAACACTGCGTGGTTGCAAAACTCGTGCGGAACAAGTAAGAACGCTTGGAGGATTTATCTTAAAATACAGTTCGTAGTTTACTCGTTTTAATGATTTTGAATATTTCAATGAATTTACTTTTTTTTAGTTTTAAGTTAGGATTAGTTGTTAAAGCGATTTTTTTTTTCTTTTTTACCCAAATGTATTCGATTCAATGCAAAAATGTAAAACAATTTGAAGTAAATAAATGAATGTGAACAGTTAATAAGAAAACGAAAAATATAACAAAGATGAAGAGCATGTAGCCATACCACTTACAATGTAAATGAAATGTAATTATTATAAGAAAGTTCAATAAAGACATATTTAATTTCAAAAAAAAAAAACATTTGTTTTCATAAAATAAAAGTTTTTTATTCAAAACCCGAGCTCTTGCTCCTGACTTCACGAAACACATTACGCCTTTGGAAATATTTTTCTTCACATAAGCAGGTCGTGGAAATTCGTCTGAGCGATACAACATTTCGAACTTTGGAATTTCAATATGATCACCAAAGGAAGTACCTGTTTCAGAAAAGATCAGCACATCACACCGTGTGTACCACTTGTCAGATAATATGTGCTCTAAACTTGTTTTGAGCGATTGTACGTTTAAATAAATAAAAACTAAACCGTTTGTTTCTGACAAATTGTTGAAAACCAATGGCAATTCTCTTTCGGTTCGCATTCTTTGAACTTCATTAGAACTTAGCGTTAATGTATTGTTGCTTTTCATATTTCCTGGAAACTTTCCCAGAATGTATAATCCTTGGAGTGAAGTAACTCGACTTAATGCCACGTAAACAAGTTGACGAGTCAATCTAGAAGGTTTCCTGAAATCTAAACAAACACTATCATATGTTTGGCCTTGGCTCTTGTGAATTGTCAGAGCTTCACAAGCCACCATAGGAAACTGGTCACGAAAAGCATGATGATCTTTGGTGCGATAAACTGTCATCTGATACTTTTGTCTTGGTATTGGTGTCCATTTTAAATTCTTACCGAGTTTTTCCATTCGTGTTTTATATTCCTTACGCTTTTCTCTTCCTACTCGATGATCACCAAAGTTGAGGAAAACTATCATAACTTTCCCTGAAACTGGATCACACTGTATGTCTTCTAGTGTTCCAGTAGCTCCATTTACCAGTCCGTCAGAAACATTAAGGTTAGCTGTCAGCATGTACTTGATGCCCTTTTTGAAACGTAGAGTAAACGGGTATCCACCACATTCTTTCGTTGGTTTTTTCCTGTAGAACTCTAGTTTCTTTTCTTTCTGTTGTGCACTTAGTTTTCCTGTAATTGTATCTATGGCATCACACACTATCTCTACTTCATTTGATGCTTCAATTTTTTTATTGTTATAGTTTTCAACATCTGCGTTAGTGTAATAGAGTCGCATTACTTCATCCGGAACTTGATTCTCCTGCACCTCTCGGGTTCTCAATAACTCGATGTTCTCGGTTGTCATATTTCCAGCGGCAAAGTTGTTAAGAGCACAAACAAAATTCAAATCACCCTTTTGCCGCATAACTTCTGTAAGTTCATAGAAGTAAAATTCTTCCCATAGCGAAGATCTATCCATCCTTAACAAGCTTTGCTTGGGAGTGGTGAAAATAAGCGCGTCTTTTACTGGAGGTAACTGATTATTATCTCCGAGTAGAAGGACTGAAAGTCCACCAAAACTTTCGTTTACTCCAGTTATTTGTCGACATCTAGTGTCAATTCTACTGAAGGTAGTACTTCCAACCATAGATATTTCGTCAATAATAATAAGCTTGCAATGTAACAATTGAAGGCGCAAATTATGTGCAGCTTCTGCTGGCAAATCAGGCATATTTGCATTTTCTTGTAAAGGTAGGGAAAATGCTGAATGTAAAGTGTTTCCTCCTATCAAAAATGCAGCTTTTCCTGAAAATGCAGTTAACAGCACCTTCACAGAGTCAAAGTTTTGATGTGCTTTGACCCCAACTTCATATTCAAGGTGATATGAAATTAACTGGTACAATGTTTTGATAACCATACTTTTACCAACTCCAGCAGATCCAGAAATAAATATTCTGATTGGAAGCTTCCCAACCCGGAAGCTTTTATAAACGTGCATAACAATTTCCTTTTGCCGAAGATTTAATTTGTTCAATAACTCCATCACTTTTAGTTTATCCACTCTAGGCGGTGCACTATAGCTGAACGGAATATCATTCTTGGGGCGATCCATTCCAATCTCCACAAAAAGATCTACTTCTTGATCTTTTGGAAGATTATCAGCTTCAAACTCTGCTATTTCCTCTTCTTCAAGTAACTTTCTGTTTCTATTCGCTTGCTCTATCGCCTCCTCGAATTCTTCACTTGCCAAAGCGAATATTTTGGAACGATTTGTTTCAATTTCATTCACATTTTCAGTGTATTTTTCGAACCAGTTAACCGATTCAATTTCCTCGTCCTCATTACGCCATGGAAGGAATAAGAGCAGTTTTTCTCGATAGTAGTCATCTGGTTTTTGTTCGCGATTATACGGACAAAGCGTATGACTCGAGGTTTGACGCGTCGTTTTACACCATCTTCAGTTTCTTCTGTCTCATCGTCTTCAGATTCTGGTTCGCAGTCCAAATTTTTATCCGGACGCCGTTTGTTTGCAGTGCGAAATATGTAGGCAGCAAATTCTGCCAAACACACTCCATCCAAACCTTTGCGTTCTGCATAGTGCGTTATGATATCTTTACCACAAATTTCGGTTGAATCTGGATCCATAGCTTCGAGTTCTTTGACAGATTTGAGGAAAACCACTCTATCATCCTTCTTACTCGTGTTGATAAAGATAGAACCAACATGGAAGCGTGTAAGAGGAATTCCTAGACAATAGTAAACGGCTTCCCACGTAGACATCAAATGACAGTTCAGGAACTTGCTAGTTAATTTACGCATTTGTTCCTTTACACTGACGTTTCCCTTGTCTAGTTCTTCTTGAACACTCTTTAATGCTTTGGAAAGACCAGATTCAGGTTTAGCTACGTAATCCACAATATATTGTGCTGTCTGGAACTTATCTAAAATGTATTGCACATCAATGTTTGATTCGACCAAATTAAGGAGTTCCGTGTTGTATGAATTAATATCCACGTCACAGCTTCTACGTTCAGGAATAATTTTCGGTCTGTCAATAGCACATCTTACTGCTGCTTCATACTGCTCATAAGTCATATCCAACTCTTGTAATACGTCTTTGAAATCTTTGTAGACACGTTCTTTACTGCTGTAAATGCATTCCATGAGGTCCTTGATTTTCAACAAATCTGCCTTCACTTCCTCAGTTTTTTCTTCTTTGAAAAGAGGAGCTAGAATTTTCGTACGCGGAAACATGAATTTTGGAACGCCAAACCGACAAGTATTCTTATTTTTCCTTCCTTTACTGCAGGTGTCCATATGCTTGTGTCGTAGAAATTTGCAGTTTGGATTCTTTTCATCAAATTGACATGTAGTGTGTTTATCAGCAAATTCAGCACACTCTTTCCATGTATCTTGATTCTCTGGATCAAATTTAGGAGCTTCCTTGAACCAAAACAAACAATGATCATGTGGAGTTCCTCTTTGCTGGAATTCTCGTCGTTCAAAACTGTCTATCAGAGTTAATCCTTTGAAAATACCGTTTGGGTCTTTTATTGCTTTCACAATATTTTTCATCTTATTATCGTAGTACATGGCTGCAAACACTGGGTTGTCATTGACCAGTTTAGCTCTTTCTTGATAAGGCAGCATAAGAGCCTCATCTGGAGTAACTTTAGCACCTGTTTTGCGTTCCACCAAAGCTTGTAATAGTTCTGGGCATTGTGTTTCAATAAACGATAAAGTAATGAAAAACGTCGGTGCTCCATTTTGAGCAATATGAGCAAAAAGCAGGGGGTGGCTCATAAAAGATGCATCCGATGTGTTCGGATGCATTATAATGCATTTAAACTTGCCATTTTATTGCCTGCCTTTGCTAACCAAACGTCTTTCTCCTTTCCTTGCAGACTAAAATAGTGCCGTTGTACTGACTATCACAATAGCAGCAAGGATGAATGCCGAAGAAAGGGGGCAGATAAAGGAGCGGTTCTGGAAACGTGTCCAGAAGGTGATCGGTCTCGTGCCGCATCGAGTCATGGCCTTGCTGGATATGTTCGACCTGTCAGCATCGCAAGTCATCGCTGAGGCAAGTGTGGAATGGCCGAAACTCATCGAAGATGATGTCAGAAAGAGTGGTGTCGAAATTTTCGATGATGCCGTAAGCCGAGGGCTCACAAGGTCAAAGTACGATGTGTTTGGCCGGCAACAGAACGATCTGGCAACATTCACTGTGCATGCCGCTGAAAAGGTTTCGATCGACAATGTAGGCAAATTGATCCGAAAGTACGGGATACGCCAATTCATCGAGGGCTCACCGGTACTAGCGAGACGGTGCCAAGAAATTGGTACAGACCAAGTAAATCCTATTGCTGACGATTCGAAGAAAATGCTTCTAGAGAAGTTGGCCAACTACTACCGTCAGCACGAGGAATGTGGAGTCGACCCCGACTACTTCGTAGACTTGCCAGTGCTTACCATTTCAAACACCGGGGACCAAGCGACAGTACGTGTTACGTGCGCAGTATGCAAGAAAACACGTCCCATGTGCAAGGGTTCTGGTGGCAATTGGGTTACGAATAATTATTACCAGCATGTTCGTACACATTTACGGGGAGTGGTCCGTAGAAGAGAAGAAGAACTGGCAAGTCTAAGTTCAGAAGAGGACACGGATAGCGATGGAGATGGCGCTCACGGGGATCGCGCTGTTGGTGGTGGCAGTGGAAGCGTTGAGGAAGCTGATGTTGGCGGTGGCAGTAGTGTAGCTTCGAGAAACGATAGCGTTGACGAAGCAGCTGTTGGCGATGGCAGTGGTGGAGCTTCGAGAAGCGGTAGCAATGAGGAAGCTGCAAATGATGGTGACAGTAGTGAAGCTGCTATTGTCGATGGTGAAACTGTTGTTAGCAGTGGCGATGGTGGACCTGCGGAAAGCGGTAACGATGGTACAGCTCCTGTTAGCGCTGGCGGTGATGGAGCTGCTGGTAGCGGTGTATGTCAACCGAGCAGAAAGTCGGTGGCAGACTTGATCAATCAGTATCAATACGCCGGCGAAGGTAGCAGCCGTCACCATCATCACTTGCGGGGTGGGCATTTTCTGAGGAGTGACAACAAAACGTCGGGAAACTAGAACCACGGGACAGTGCAGCCGAATGTCCTGTGGCAACTTCCAAGGCTTATAACCTGATTAAGCTCTATGAGACCATCGCATTTAAGAGTGCATGCAAGTTACACTACACCGATGAAGAAAAGGACATGTCGTTGTATCGATACATAATGGCTGGGAAGAAGTATCATGAGTTCATGGTTGGGAATGTTCCCGGCATAAGCCGAGCTACCCTTCTAAGGCACATGGACAAACATACAACGGACATTAAAGATGGTAAGAATGTTTGGTTTAATCTTAAACCTTCATTAACTTCCTATTTTTTCAGGGGTGATCGACGCGGCGGGTCTGAAGCGTTACCTGACCGAGAACGGCTATCCGCTGACGGTGATGCTTGCGGAGGATGGGACGAGGGTTACCCCGCGTGCCCAGTACGACGAGCGAACAAACACTTTGACTGGACTAGTAGCTCCGCTTGACCACACGGGACTTCCCAAACGAAACTACTTTGACGCCAGCAATGCGCAGGATATGGCTGACAAGTTGAAAAATTGCCGACTGGCAAGCACTGCATACGTTCAACTAGCAGTACCTCTAGATCCAAATGCGGCCCCGTACGTGCTGTTCTACATGGGTACGGACAACAGCTTTACGTATGCAGATGTACTCAAGCGTTGGCTTCACACCATCGACTTGCTGAAGAAGCATGGCATCACCGTTTTTGGTATAGCTTCAGATGGGGACCCAACTCTCCTGAAGGCAATGCTCAGCATCATGCAATTGGCAGATGTACCGTGTGATGAGCTAGGTGTTAGATTTCTTTGGAAACTTGTTCAGCGCACCTATCTGTACCAAGATATAACGCACACAGTGAACAAACTAGCGCGCAAGTTGTTCAATCGCAAACGAGCGTTAATGATTGGTACATCGGTGGCTAGCGTTACCCACCTCGATGCCCTGTTGGATAAGGTTTCGAAGGACAAACACGGTCTCACGTACGGTGATCTTCACCCGACCGACCTCATGAGCTTTCGACCTACGGAAAAAGTAATGGAGGAAGCCGTTATCAACCTGTTGGAGGAACATGTGCCTGGTAGCGAGGGCACGGTAGTGCTGCTCCGCTACATGAGCGCTATATACCGAGCATATACTGATGTATCGTTGGCGCCGATTGAAGCCATCTCAATGCTCTGGTACAGTTAATCTATGGCACAATTGTTGGGTTTAAATTAAACACCGTTTATTTCCACAGGGAGGCGTTGTTTTTCATGCGGGCGTGGAGGAACTGGACATTGAAGAATAGAACAAGCAGCTTCCAATGTGTGACAGCAAACACGTACGCTTGTCTTGAGATAAATGCTCACAGCCTTGTGCTGGCAGCAAGAGACTGCCGCGATCGTGGCCGACCCGAGGAATTCTTAGTGAGGTGTTTCGGCAGTCAGGACGTCGAGGCGACATTCCGGAATCTTCGATCGATGACGACAATGAACCATACCCAGACGAACCTCACTTTCAAGGAAATCGGCGAAAAGCTGCGGCGAGCTCACATGCTGCATCAAATTCAGCACCGTAACCGTATTAAGTTTCGATTCCCTGGTCACACGGGTCCGACCAACGTGTCCGTGCTACCGACACTGCCGACGGATGCTGAAATAAAAGCCGCACTAACCAGTGCTGAGGGGAGGGCATCTGAGGTCTTGGGCAAGCTTGGCCTCTTGCAGGCTGAACAATCTTTCGAGTTTAGTGTACATGCCCTCGGGGACCGGAACTGGGAAGACTTGATCGTTTCCGATAGTGAGTCTGACACGGAGGACCATGAAGACCATGAACCCGGTCAGGAGGTGTATGAAGCTAAGCATCTGTTTTCAAACTTTTCGGGCCAGATCGCGCTGCCTAACAGCACGTCCGATAAGCACATCTACCTGATACGAGATGACCACGGGAAGGTGTTTCACGTTAAGAAGAGTAGTGTAGTGTGGATGCTTACTGCGTCTAAGGTTCAGGAAAAAGCTCGTATGATACGTTACAAACAGCCCATGCCTAACTAGGGCAAGCTAGGTTGATTAGGTTCATAAGTAATACATATTATATCATGTCCGTACTCTTGGAGTGTTCTTTACTATCCATGATGACACTCTGACTATGCAACCACTAAGGTGGTTGAATAGCCAGGGGGAGTGTTATAACCGGGTGTTTGTAGTTGCCTATGTACTGGTCTCTACAAACATCCGGTTTATACTCTTTATACAATGTTGCCCCTAAATGTATGCAACCCATGAAATGCACAAAAGTTTCAAAATTCGTCTAAGTCCCGGAAATGGGAAAGTTTTCATTCCTGTGATGGCACCACTGAGCTGAAGTGAGATGAGTACCCACAGTTGTCTGGGTTGGGTTAGTTTGAGGCGAAGTTCGCCTACTTGGAGGTGAAACTTGCCTATAAGGAGGTATAGTTTGCCTATACGGAGGCAAGGTCTGCCTATATGGTAAAGTGGAGGCCAAATAGGATTACTTGGAGGCGAGTTTCGCCTACATGGGAAAAAAGTTCACCTAAATTGGCAAAATTTGCCTAAGTCTGGCATATGAAAAAGGTTGACATGGTAGGCAACCTCGGGTGCGCATCCGTACACTTCGAAGGAATGTACCGTCCTAGGACTGGGAACATCGTGTGCGCAAACCCGCGTACACCCCATATACGCGGACTGGTGTACACGGACTGGTGTACACGGACTGGTGTACGCCGATGAGCTTAGGTACCGGTATCCACGCTGAGACAAGGTTTACTTAAGTGGAGGCCAAATTGGATTACTTGGAGGCGAGTTTCGCCTACATGGGAAAAAAGTTCACCTAAATTGGCAAAATTTGCCTAAGTCTGGCATATGAAAAAGGTTGACATGGTAGGCAACCTCGGGTGCGCATCCGTACACTTCGAAGGAATGTACCGTCCTAGGACTGGGAACATCGTGTGCGCAAACCCGCGTACACCCCATATACGCGGACTGGTGTACACGGACTGGTGTACACGGACTGGTGTACGCCGATGAGCTTAGGTACCGGTATCCACGCTGAGACAAGGTTTACTTAAGTGGAGGCCAAATTGGATTACTTGGAGGCGAGTTTCGCCTACATGGGAAAAAAGTTCACCTAAATTGGCAAAATTTGCCTAAGTCTGGCATATGAAAAAGGTTGACATGGTAGGCAACCTCGGGTGCGCATCCGTACACTTCGAAGGAATGTACCGTCCTAGGACTGGGAACATCGTGTGCGCAAACCCGCGTACACTCCATATACATGGACTGGTGTACGCCGACAGTGTTGGTGGCAGCATGTAGCGTCGCTTGCGCTCGACCTTGCCAGCGTACGCCCCATATACTTTATCCGATGTACGCTCATGAGCTTTGGTCAAAAAATGAAGAAGAAGAAAAAAAAAAGAAAAAGAAGAAGAGAAAAAAAAAGAAAAAGAAGAAGAAAAAAAGAAAAAGAAGAAGAAATGAAAAAAAAACGGGTTAAAAAAAATATTTGCATGACGAGTCGGGGTCACCATATACGCTTACTATTCCAGATGCAATTCCACACGGACAGGGACCCTGGGGTCGGGAAGTGCGAGATCGTCGACCCATGTAGTAGCGCACGCGTGTATGGTGGCCCCGTCTACGGGCACGGAAGAGGTCCCGCAGAGCATGCCTACCTTCGGGGGAAGCAATCTTTACCTGTTCCGGGAGTGGCCAGGACGTGACCAAACTCCAGGCTGGGGGGTACGGGGACTTTCGTTCAACACCGATGCATACGTCCGCGGACATGATGTCCCGATTTGCCCCGACTTGTGATGCAGGCGGTTGGAGATCATTTTTATTGCATACAAATTTTAAGTCGTCTTTTGGGGAACGCTCTGCTTTCTCGTACCTATGGGGAGTCAAGTTTGGTAATGGAGGCCCTTCATGAGCGTATATGAAAACTCCATCATTGAACCGGGATCGTCATACGCGGTTTTACGGGAGGTGCGCACTCGAAGATACATACACGTATCTACCACCGAGAGCGCGAGCCAACCGTAGACCGGTGCCCCCGTATGAGCGCAGGCCCGCAGAGAGGACCCGACGAAGGTGGGCGAGAGGAGATAGGGACGGAGACGGAGAGAGGAATCGGATACGGGTTCGGCTGTTCGGCGGGAGCTCACGAAAGTGTACGAACGCCCGAACAGAGAGGTGAGGTGTGGTGTGAGCGTGACCGTGTTGTTAACATGAACGTCATACGTGGTTCTACGGAGCGGTGCGCACTCGGAGATGTGTCGGAGATGTATCTACCACCAAGAGCGCGCGCCCATCCCAGACCGGTGCTCTCGTATGAGCGTACCTGACTGTAGAGGGTACGGACACGACGGGAAAAGGAATCGGAGAGAGGTACGGCTGTTCGGCGGGAGCGCACGAGAGAGTGTACGCGAACGCCCGAACAGAGAGGTGAGGTGAGGTGTGAGCGAGACCGTGTTGTTAACATGGACGTAATAGGTCAGTCAGCGATCGTATCGTGTATTACGTGTGACTAGTGTTCTAGTACGAACGAATGGGAACCTATTTGGGAACCTCCAGTACGAGGGTATCGAACCGTGGCTTTGAATGAGGTGCAATGCATTGGGATGACATTTGACTACATTTGGTTGACATTCGGGTGGCATCCGATGTGGTGAGACACCCTTGGTGTCTCCCCCATATTGGTAGGGTTGGAATTTGTACGGAAGGGCACCAGGGGGTGGCTCATAAAAGATGCATCCGATGTGTTCGGATGCATTATAATGCATTTAAACTTGCCATTTTATTGCCTGCCTTTGCTAACCAAACGTCTTTCTCCTTTCCTTGCAGACTAAAATAGTGCCGTTGTACTGACTATCACAATAGCAGCAAGGATGAATGCCGAAGAAAGGGGGCAGATAAAGGAGCGGTTCTGGAAACGTGTCCAGAAGGTGATCGGTCTCGTGCCGCATCGAGTCATGGCCTTGCTGGATATGTTCGACCTGTCAGCATCGCAAGTCATCGCTGAGGCAAGTGTGGAATGGCCGAAACTCATCGAAGATGAAGTCAGAAATAGTGGTGTCGAAATTTTCGATGATGCCGTAAGCCGAGGGCTCACAAGGTCAAAGTACGATGTGTTTGGCCGGCAACAGAACGATCTGGCAACATTCACTGTGCATGCCGCTGAAAAGGTTTCGATCGACAATGTAGGCAAATTGATCCGAAAGTACGGGATACGCCAATTCATCGAGGGCTCACCGGTACTAGCGAGACGGTGCCAAGAAATTGGTACAGACCAAGTAAATCCTATTGCTGACGATTCGAAGAAAATGCTTCTAGAGAAGTTGGCCAACTACTACCGTCAGCACGAGGAATGTGGAGTCGACCCCGACTACTTCGTAGACTTGCCAGTGCTTACCATTTCAAACACCGGGGACCAAGCGACAGTACGTGTTACGTGCGCAGTATGCAAGAAAACACGTCCCATGTGCAAGGGTTCTGGTGGCAATTGGGTTACGAATAATTATTACCAGCATGTTCGTACACATTTACGGGGAGTGGTCCGTAGAAGAGAAGAAGAACTGGCAAGTCTAAGTTCAGAAGAGGACACGGATAGCGATGGAGATGGCGCTCACGGGGATCGCGCTGTTGGTGGTGGCAGTGGAAGCGTTGAGGAAGCTGATGTTGGCGGTGGCAGTAGTGTAGCTTCGAGAAACGATAGCGTTGACGAAGCAGCTGTTGGCGATGGCAGTGGTGGAGCTTCGAGAAGCGGTAGCAATGAGGAAGCTGCAAATGATGGTGACAGTAGTGAAGCTGCTATTGTCGATGGTGAAACTGTTGTTAGCAGTGGCGATGGTGGACCTGCGGAAAGCGGTAACGATGGTACAGCTCCTGTTAGCGCTGGCGGTGATGGAGCTGCTGGTAGCGGTGTATGTCAACCGAGCAGAAAGTCGGTGGCAGACTTGATCAATCAGTATCAATACGCCGGCGAAGGTAGCAGCCGTCACCATCATCACTTGCGGGGTGGGCATTTTCTGAGGAGTGACAACAAAACGTCGGGAAACTAGAACCACGGGACAGTGCAGCCGAATGTCCTGTGGCAACTTCCAAGGCTTATAACCTGATTAAGCTCTATGAGACCATCGCATTTAAGAGTGCATGCAAGTTACACTACACCGATGAAGAAAAGGACATGTCGTTGTATCGATACATAATGGCTGGGAAGAAGTATCATGAGTTCATGGTTGGGAATGTTCCCGGCATAAGCCGAGCTACCCTTCTAAGGCACATGGACAAACATACAACGGACATTAAAGATGGTAAGAATGTTTGGTTTAATCTTAAACCTTCATTAACTTCCTATTTTTTCAGGGGTGATCGACGCGGCGGGTCTGAAGCGTTACCTGACCGAGAACGGCTATCCGCTGACGGTGATGCTTGCGGAGGATGGGACGAGGGTTACCCCGCGTGCCCAGTACGACGAGCGAACAAACACTTTGACTGGACTAGTAGCTCCGCTTGACCACACGGGACTTCCCAAACGAAACTACTTTGACGCCAGCAATGCGCAGGATATGGCTGACAAGTTGAAAAATTGCCGACTGGCAAGCACTGCATACGTTCAACTAGCAGTACCTCTAGATCCAAATGCGGCCCCGTACGTGCTGTTCTACATGGGTACGGACAACAGCTTTACGTATGCAGATGTACTCAAGCGTTGGCTTCACACCATCGACTTGCTGAAGAAGCATGGCATCACCGTTTTTGGTATAGCTTCAGATGGGGACCCAACTCTCCTGAAGGCAATGCTCAGCATCATGCAATTGGCAGATGTACCGTGTGATGAGCTAGGTGTTAGATTTCTTTGGAAACTTGTTCAGCGCACCTATCTGTACCAAGATATAACGCACACAGTGAACAAACTAGCGCGCAAGTTGTTCAATCGCAAACGAGCGTTAATGATTGGTACATCGGTGGCTAGCGTTACCCACCTCGATGCCCTGTTGGATAAGGTTTCGAAGGACAAACACGGTCTCACGTACGGTGATCTTCACCCGACCGACCTCATGAGCTTTCGACCTACGGAAAAAGTAATGGAGGAAGCCGTTATCAACCTGTTGGAGGAACATGTGCCTGGTAGCGAGGGCACGGTAGTGCTGCTCCGCTACATGAGCGCTATATACCGAGCATATACTGATGTATCGTTGGCGCCGATTGAAGCCATCTCAATGCTCTGGTACAGTTAATCTATGGCACAATTGTTGGGTTTAAATTAAACACCGTTTATTTCCACAGGGAGGCGTTGTTTTTCATGCGGGCGTGGAGGAACTGGACATTGAAGAATAGAACAAGCAGCTTCCAATGTGTGACAGCAAACACGTACGCTTGTCTTGAGATAAATGCTCACAGCCTTGTGCTGGCAGCAAGAGACTGCCGCGATCGTGGCCGACCCGAGGAATTCTTAGTGAGGTGTTTCGGCAGTCAGGACGTCGAGGCGACATTCCGGAATCTTCGATCGATGACGACAATGAACCATACCCAGACGAACCTCACTTTCAAGGAAATCGGCGAAAAGCTGCGGCGAGCTCACATGCTGCATCAAATTCAGCACCGTAACCGTATTAAGTTTCGATTCCCTGGTCACACGGGTCCGACCAACGTGTCCGTGCTACCGACACTGCCGACGGATGCTGAAATAAAAGCCGCACTAACCAGTGCTGAGGGGAGGGCATCTGAGGTCTTGGGCAAGCTTGGCCTCTTGCAGGCTGAACAATCTTTCGAGTTTAGTGTACATGCCCTCGGGGACCGGAACTGGGAAGACTTGATCGTTTCCGATAGTGAGTCTGACACGGAGGACCATGAAGACCATGAACCCGGTCAGGAGGTGTATGAAGCTAAGCATCTGTTTTCAAACTTTTCGGGCCAGATCGCGCTGCCTAACAGCACGTCCGATAAGCACATCTACCTGATACGAGATGACCACGGGAAGGTGTTTCACGTTAAGAAGAGTAGTGTAGTGTGGATGCTTACTGCGTCTAAGGTTCAGGAAAAAGCTCGTATGATACGTTACAAACAGCCCATGCCTAACTAGGGCAAGCTAGGTTGATTAGGTTCATAAGTAATACATATTATATCATGTCCGTACTCTTGGAGTGTTCTTTACTATCCATGATGACACTCTGACTATGCAACCACTAAGGTGGTTGAATAGCCAGGGGGAGTGTTATAACCGGGTGTTTGTAGTTGCCTATGTACTGGTCTCTACAAACATCCGGTTTATACTCTTTATACAATGTTGCCCCTAAATGTATGCAACCCATGAAATGCACAAAAGTTTCAAAATTCGTCTAAGTCCCGGAAATGGGAAAGTTTTCATTCCTGTGATGGCACCACTGAGCTGAAGTGAGATGAGTACCCACAGTTGTCTGGGTTGGGTTAGTTTGAGGCGAAGTTCGCCTACTTGGAGGTGAAACTTGCCTATAAGGAGGTATAGTTTGCCTATACGGAGGCAAGGTCTGCCTATATGGTAAAGTGGAGGCCAAATAGGATTACTTGGAGGCGAGTTTCGCCTACATGGGAAAAAAGTTCACCTAAATTGGCAAAATTTGCCTAAGTCTGGCATATGAAAAAGGTTGACATGGTAGGCAACCTCGGGTGCGCATCCGTACACTTCGAAGGAATGTACCGTCCTAGGACTGGGAACATCGTGTGCGCAAACCCGCGTACACCCCATATACGCGGACTGGTGTACACGGACTGGTGTACACGGACTGGTGTACGCCGATGAGCTTAGGTACCGGTATCCACGCTGAGACAAGGTTTACTTAAGTGGAGGCCAAATTGGATTACTTGGAGGCGAGTTTCGCCTACATGGGAAAAAAGTTCACCTAAATTGGCAAAATTTGCCTAAGTCTGGCATATGAAAAAGGTTGACATGGTAGGCAACCTCGGGTGCGCATCCGTACACTTCGAAGGAATGTACCGTCCTAGGACTGGGAACATCGTGTGCGCAAACCCGCGTACACCCCATATACGCGGACTGGTGTACACGGACTGGTGTACACGGACTGGTGTACGCCGATGAGCTTAGGTACCGGTATCCACGCTGAGACAAGGTTTACTTAAGTGGAGGCCAAATTGGATTACTTGGAGGCGAGTTTCGCCTACATGGGAAAAAAGTTCACCTAAATTGGCAAAATTTGCCTAAGTCTGGCATATGAAAAAGGTTGACATGGTAGGCAACCTCGGGTGCGCATCCGTACACTTCGAAGGAATGTACCGTCCTAGGACTGGGAACATCGTGTGCGCAAACCCGCGTACACTCCATATACATGGACTGGTGTACGCCGACAGTGTTGGTGGCAGCATGTAGCGTCGCTTGCGCTCGACCTTGCCAGCGTACGCCCCATATACTTTATCCGATGTACGCTCATGAGCTTTGGTCAAAAAATGAAGAAGAAGAAAAAAAAAAGAAAAAGAAGAAGAGAAAAAAAAAGAAAAAGAAGAAGAAAAAAAGAAAAAGAAGAAGAAATGAAAAAAAACGGGTTAAAAAAAATATTTGCATGACGAGTCGGGGTCACCATATACGCTTACTATTCCAGATGCAATTCCACACGGACAGGGACCCTGGGGTCGGGAAGTGCGAGATCGTCGACCCATGTAGTAGCGCACGCGTGTATGGTGGCCCCGTCTACGGGCACGGAAGAGGTCCCGCAGAGCATGCCTACCTTCGGGGGAAGCAATCTTTACCTGTTCCGGGAGTGGCCAGGACGTGACCAAACTCCAGGCTGGGGGGTACGGGGACTTTCGTTCAACACCGATGCATACGTCCGCGGACATGATGTCCCGATTTGCCCCGACTTGTGATGCAGGCGGTTGGAGATCATTTTTATTGCATACAAATTTTAAGTCGTCTTTTGGGGAACGCTCTGCTTTCTCGTACCTATGGGGAGTCAAGTTTGGTAATGGAGGCCCTTCATGAGCGTATATGAAAACTCCATCATTGAACCGGGATCGTCATACGCGGTTTTACGGGAGGTGCGCACTCGAAGATACATACACGTATCTACCACCGAGAGCGCGAGCCAACCGTAGACCGGTGCCCCCGTATGAGCGCAGGCCCGCAGAGAGGACCCGACGAAGGTGGGCGAGAGGAGATAGGGACGGAGACGGAGAGAGGAATCGGATACGGGTTCGGCTGTTCGGCGGGAGCTCACGAAAGTGTACGAACGCCCGAACAGAGAGGTGAGGTGTGGTGTGAGCGTGACCGTGTTGTTAACATGAACGTCATACGTGGTTCTACGGAGCGGTGCGCACTCGGAGATGTGTCGGAGATGTATCTACCACCAAGAGCGCGCGCCCATCCCAGACCGGTGCTCTCGTATGAGCGTACCTGACTGTAGAGGGTACGGACACGACGGGAAAAGGAATCGGAGAGAGGTACGGCTGTTCGGCGGGAGCGCACGAGAGAGTGTACGCGAACGCCCGAACAGAGAGGTGAGGTGAGGTGTGAGCGAGACCGTGTTGTTAACATGGACGTAATAGGTCAGTCAGCGATCGTATCGTGGATTACGTGTGACTAGTGTTCTAGTACGAACGAATGGGAACCTATTTGGGAACCTCCAGTACGAGGGTATCGAACCGTGGCTTTGAATGAGGTGCAATGCATTGGGATGACATTTGACTACATTTGGTTGACATTCGGGTGGCATCCGATGTGGTGAGACACCCTTGGCAAAAAGTTCTTTCTTCTTTTTTTCCATATATGATGGTGAACATCGATTGTTCTGCATGCATTTCCAACTGTCGTTGTGGTCTTTCAATCCGAATGCTGACTCCAGAGCTTGTACAGCTGTAAAGCCACCAGCTATAGTCTTTTTCCTGCAACTGGTTGTCACAGAATTTTTGCAATCATTGAGCAACTTTGCCTTAGCTAGGTAAAGGACACGTTCCGGCGATAGTTTGCTATTATGATACCGTATTTCCCACTTAATAGTATCCGAGAGCGAAATATTTTTATCCTCTAGGTGTCGCCGCCTTCCTTCAAAAATTTCGGGAAATGACAAGTATTCAATGTCGGGATTCATATGCGCCGATTCGGGCTTTTTGTTTTGTCCAGGAGCAAGAACTAATGTCTTGTTTCTTTTGGTTTCTTCATTGCCCGTTAGATGGTTCTGCATCTCTGCTACAATATCGTTGAAATCAATCAAGAGGCAATTCTCATCTCCTTCCTCGAATTTTCTATAATATTCATCAGCATCATCCATGTCATCAAATTCGTCGATCTCTGCATGTTCATCTGAATTTTCTGGTGTAGCTTCTCGATCGGCATCAACAAATTGAAATTTTATTCCGTATTCTTGATACAGCTCCGAATCCTGTAAAACTTGAGCAGCTTGTTTCAGGTAATCCATACGAACTAGTCCTTGTAGAAAATTGCTGCTATGCTGCTTACTTCTTTTCAATTCAACAGCAACAACTTGAGCTTTATTTTCCGCTCTCGGAAGTTCACTGAACACTTCGTTCACATCCACAGGGACATGAACGGCATTGCCTTTCATGCCTTTCTGTGGATTAGAACCGCGATGTGACATGGTGACAATTTTGACAAATGGTATGTAAGGAGCCAACAATCTCAGCTCAAGGTCATTCAGCCTGGTTATGGTATCAGAGACAGGGGGCAACTTCAATCCATTAGAACTGGATAACTTTGGTATCTTACCCTGTTTTATGTACCTGATGCAAGTATGACACATAAAACTAACACGAGACTGGTTGAAATAATTCAGTACTCTATCCACTAGTGTTTCAAGGGAAACAGCATTTCTCTTATTTTCAAATCTACTTACCACAAACTCTCTGGTAATTTTGACTACTCCTCTCTCAAAGAACCTGCCTTCACAACACGAACAAACAAAGCATGGAGTCTGCTTTCTACTCTTAATGCATTTGAGCATAAGAACTGAATGGGGATCTTCAGAATGATTTCGGTAATAATTACATACCAAGTTTCGGTGATACGTTACCTCGTTGGCTCTTTCAACACGTTTTGCCAATGCATTCCGTTGTCTTTCAGTCGTTGCATAAGTATCATCATCTCTCGTTTCTCGCATATGTTGGGCTTTCTGTTGTTTCTCTGCTTCGACATATAGTGGATCAGCTCTGCGTTCTTGTATTCGTACCAAATTTTTCTGGTTTTCCACTTCAGAATAGTCGCTGTCTTTTCGCACTTCTCTCATGTGTAGTCTGTTTTGTTCTCTTTTGGATTCACAATATTCCTCATTTAACCGCACTTCCCGCATGTGTTCGGCTTTCTGTTGATTCTCCGCTTCCACATATAATGGATCAACTCTGCGTTCTTGTACACGTGCCAAATTTTTCTGGTTTTCCACTTCAGAATAGTCGTTGTCTTTTCGCACTTCTCTCATGTGTAGTCTATTTTGTTCTCTTTTGGATTCACAATATTCATCATTTAACCGCACTTCCCGCATGTGTTCGGCTTTCTGTTGATTCTCCGCTTCCACATATAATGGATCAACTCTGCGTTCTTGTACACGTACCAAATTTTTCTGGTTTTCCACTTCAGAATAGTCGTAGTCTGTTCGCACTTCTCTCATGTGTAGTCTGTTTTGTTCTCTTTTGGTTTCACAATATTCCTCATCCAACCGCACCTCCCGCATGTGTTCAGCTTTCTGTTTATTCTCAGCTACAACGAACGCCTTATTTTTTCTCAACCTTTTCAATCTCTCATTATTCTTTATGTTTTCTTTGAGTTTATGCTCAGGATTTTCTCGCCTTAATTTTATTCTTTTCGCATTATTTTCTTTCTCTGAAAAGCTCTCACAATCCACAACACCAGTAAGTTCTTTCTTCTCCGTGTTATCTACACCAGTTTGATTACTCTTCAGAGATCCATCACTTCGTCGCTTGTTCCGAATTCTTTCTCTGTTTTTTACCACCTCTTTTTCTTTGTAATTTTTGTCCAATCTTTTAATGCGCATTAGTTCACTCTTTGATTTCACCGGCGATGTTGAACGGCTATCCTCAATCTCTGGTTCAGTATTTGATAGGTGGGCAGCTTGATTTTTTCTAGCATACACACGCTTATTACGCGCCTTCTCCAATGAAGATTTCTTCTTATTTTTGGGCATCTTAGAATTTCCTGAAACAATGGAAATCCAACAATTAATTTTATATCCGCTAGTCATTATTTCAAACGTTATTTATTACAGTTTATTTTATTGCATAGAAATGTAGTCATGCTTCTATATATGGGTCATTCCACCTGAAGTGTGCAAGAAAAAATGCAAATTTGAAAATTACCATCTCCGATTCTGCTCAAATTTGGCAGAGCTGTTGAGACTATCAAAACATGCAAAAATCCCGAATTTCATCCAAATCGGACCACCCCCTCCATTTTTGTACCCTCCCAAAAAATCGACTTTTTGGTGATTTTTGAGCGAAACCCCTATCTTCAAACGGCGATAACTCAGGAACCACAAATCTTAGAGAGTCGGTCTTAGACTCAATTTTGAAGGAAATTGGACGTAGAATCCATTTCCGTGATCAAAATTTGGATTAAAATATTTTTTCTACCTGTATTGCGCAATTGAAAACTTTAAATGGCCGTATCTCAAAACAGCCCTATTTATTTTTTGAATTTGACCTCACCATCGTATTCCCCGTCCAATTTTACATAAGAATCACTTCGACGTCGTCGTGCTATCATGTCGCACCCGCCATTTTGACGTTCCGAGAAAAACGCGTTTTAATTTTTGACCTTGAATAAACAAAAACGAAAGCACGCAATGTAAACAATAACAAACACGTTTTGTTTGGCTGACCATTCTGTGCATTGTCCCGAAGTTTGGTTGAAGTTGGTTGCAGGAGTCCCGAGTTATAATTAAAAATGTTTACGGTAGTCTAACTTGTACGTGCGTCAAACGCATTCTGACCTGAAATCCCATTGCCCTTTGTCGCACTTACATCAATTTTCAGGGAGTGACAAGATAGCACGACAGGATTGAAACTTCTTTTATATGTAGAGTGACAAAAATTTTCGGAGCTTTTTTGGTTTTCATTGAATATCTCAGGATTGAAATCGAATTTTGGGGATCTGTGAAGGTCAAAAGATGAGGCATTGTGAGCTGCACAAAATGGCGTTCTTAACTCAATTTGGCCCAAAATGCACGTACGACAAGTTAGCACGACGGCGACGACATATCGACAGAAGGAATATGTTTCGTTCCAGAGATATCGAATTTTAAAGTTTTGAGTATTTGAGATTACCTAAATTTGCTACACTCGCCGCATATGCTAGAAGCACCTGGGCGCGCTGATCAATAACTGCTACCTGGTTATTTATTGAAATAAGATTTCATCCCAATTAATCATTAGCAAATTAGGCAAGAATTGTAGGAAACTGCTGTATTAATCTTAAATAAAAAAAAATTATGTGATAGCCCACAGGACCGAGCAAGAACGACACGCAATACAGGGCAGAATGGGATTCCCGCAGAGCTAGCAGGAAATTGCAGTTGATCTTGTAAGTAACACTTAAGAAAAAGTGTACGATACATTATCGCGTTAAAAATTATGAATTAACATGAATAAAACATTCGTGAAGCATGATTAAGCAAGAGGATTTCTGGAAAGTATAAAACTGAAAAATGTAAGAAAATCACAAAGATTAATCGGATTTATTATCTGATTAAGATCAAATAAAGTGGCGTTGATTTCGACACCGTCCGAACAATTATCTTTCTTTTTTGTCAATCATTTCGAAATCTTGGAAGACGATACAGCTGCTGTCCACATGTATCAGAAGTATATGGTTTGTTATTGAAATTAAATGTACCAGAATTGAAAAAAAAATCATCAATTATTCAGATGAAACTGGCTCACAATATAAAAATCGGTTTAATATGATCATGCTCAACCTTTCGTGGCAAAACCCATGATAATTATTTCATCTACTACATCCAAGCTCTACATTTGTTCTTGCGTCAAACAAAAGAAATAATTTGATAAAGTGGGAAGAAATGAGGAATAAGGAAAAATATGAAAACAATAGAAAATTGTAATTTTTTTTCAATTGTGTGTAAAAACGATGAAGCATTTGCAAATAAATATTAAAAGTTAAAATTTTACCTAATATGGTTCAATGTCACTGAGATCAGGAAAAACAGTGCATTCAAAATTACCCAATAAATATTCCTTAAACAAAAATAGATTGTTCAAGGTATTGATTATCTCAAAATCGTATAAAATTATAAAAAAAATTCATCTTACAGAACACCAGGTAGTAATTATTGATCAGCATGCCCAGGTGCTTCTAGCATATGCGGCGAGTGTAGCTAATTTAGGTAATCTCAAATACTTAAAACTTTAAAATTCGATATCTCTGGAACGAAGCATATTCCTTTCTGTCGATAAGTGATTCTTATGTAAAATTGGACGGGGAACACGATGGTGAGGTCAAATTCAAAAAATAAATAGGGCTGTTTTGAGATACGGCCATTTAAAGTTTTCAATTGCGCAATACAGGTAGAAAAAATATTTTAATCCAAATTTTGATCACGGAAATGGATTCTACGTCCAATTTCCTTCAAAATTGAGTCTAAGACCAGGGATGCCAGATTTGCAGATTTCTCTGCAAATTTGAAGATTTCCGAAATTTGTTGCAGACAACTTTTTTGTTGCAGATTTTTGCAGATATTTTACCGATGAGGTTTGCAAAAAAAATAAATAATAATAATCCTTATGTGACAATTGCTTTGAATAAGTTGAGTAACCCAACAGTACATAGTATTTACAAATTTAGAATCAATCTTCTTAGACTTACGTCAAGTTTGATTACTGTGAAAATATGCAAGTATTCTGAATTTTCCCAACTATTTTTTTTAACAATGGAGACACTTGTCGGAAAAAATACAAATCAGATTGCGCGCTCTACAACATGGCTTTGGTGTACACCACTGCAAGATTCCTACTCAAATCTTGGTATTCAAATGGTTTAAGTTGCTTGGCTTCAAGATAATTCAATTGTAATTAATTAATTTCTGTTTCAGTAAATGTTTTCCAAGGTTTTGGCTATTGTTAAAAAAATGCTGTCCTAAATTATTTGAAGCAAATATTGTTGTTTACTTCATTGAATTTTCAGATTCTTATATGGAACAATTTTGAAAACATTATGGAGACATAAATAAGTTCAATTTGAGTTTTAGCATTTTTTAAATAAATTTCTTCATGTTTTGTAATAATTAAGAGTTAACGGTGAATTAGATTTTCTACCTCTGTTAATTAAAAAAAAAATTACAAAAATAAATAGAAATGCGAAGTTACATAAGATTTTCAATGTGGTTTTCAAAATATTTTTAAAGATTGCCTTCTATCGGATGGAGAAGTAAAACGTTGGTCCCGGTCTCAGTTGGCCGTTAAGTCATTCCGTAAGAGTCGTCGTCCTGGTATATTGTTATTATAAGATATAAGATTAAAAGGGAAATGTTCAATGGCAATTTCTAAATAAAACATTCAATTTAATTAAGATTCAATGATTCAAATATGTGGCAGTGCGTGGCCGAATGGTTACGCTGTCCGCTTTGTAAGCGGATGATTCTGGGTTCGATTCCCATCTGCTCCAAACTTCCATCGGATGAGGAAGTAAAATGTCGGTCCCGGCCTTGGTTGGCCGTTAAGTCATTCCAGGTGTAGGAGTCGTCTCCATGCCATAAGTACAAACAACACACCAAACCAAGCCTGCTCCGGTGGAATCGCTGGCGGCGGTTGGACTCGCAATCCAAAGGTCGTCAGTTCAAACACTGGGGTGGAAGGTTCCTTGGAGTAATAAGAGGTTTGGGTGCTCTCCCCATTCAAGCCTTCGGACTCCTAGGTTCGAGCAGAAACTTGCAATAGAGACCACAAAAGACCCGGGGGTCGTTAATATGGATGGTTTGATTTTTTGATTCAAATATGCTTTGCATTCGTTTTTACCTAAGTCGCCAAAAAAAATAACGAGTTTTTTTCTTAAACACGCTTAACTGTAGCGATTATGTATACTTTCTTTTTAAAAGTTCAGTTTTCTTTTCGCGGGTAGCACAGGTACAACATTGTTCAATCTACATGACACTTATGTGTGAGAAAATATTCCGGAGTTTCTTTTTTCCATTGAAAAAAATCTTGAATAATTTTGTCTGATATGTATAGAGAACCTATAGCGTTCACATATAAAGAATGATTAGTTTAGTATTTTCAAGTCAAATGTTCAAACATTCTAAAAACATTTCAACATATATTGTTGTCCTGTTTTTGATTTTAGGTTTGTGTTTCGAATCATTTAAAAATATTTCTTAAATTGCACAAAAACGTCAGTTGCATACTTCTCATTTATGCCTTATTTTTTTTATTAAATTGGATTGATTGAAATAATTATGATTCTAAATTTTGAAAAACTATTTAAATTATTATTTTAGTTTTAAATTGTTTTTCCATTAAAAATTCGATAACAGTGCACACAATATGATTTTTTTAAATAAATATCATTTTAAAAACTATTGCAATCGATATTGAAAAAGTAATTTTGGCTCACAGAAGGATTTAATAAAGATAAACTTAAAATAAATCAAAGCGTTTCTAGGTTTCTGATAGAGCACAAAGCATAAGCTTTGATTATTTTTTTTTAATATTTAACACGAAATCGCGAAATAGCAATACATAGAAGGTATTGCTATTGGAGGATGAATTAACCCAGGGGTGCCCAACCTTTTGGCCCTGCGGGCCAGATCTGATTTTTCTGAAGCTGAAGATTGGTAAAAGTAGATAATGCAAACTATTATTTTTTTTCATAGCAATATTTTCAACCGATCCTTTTAAAATAAATAAATAAACTAACTAGTGTCGCAAATAAGATTAATTTATTTGAATTATAAGAAAGAAAAACAAAGATATCTTACAAAAATGTGTTTATTTGATTTACTTTTATTTAGTTTTAAATAGTATTGTAATTGTTTTGTCGATTGCATTTGAATACAAATGGTCGTAGAAAGTTTATAAAGTTTAATTTCCTCAGCACAACAATATTTATAAAAAAATGAAATGCACTTTTTGCGTTATTGTTAAAAAGCTATTCTTTTAATTTCTTCAAACAATAGAATTTCAATTAAACAATATATTTTAAGGATATTTCTAGATACATTTTCAAACATTTTTCAATGTTTTAAAAATATTGGCTTTTTAAAGCTTTTTCCTAACAAAATATATTGCTAAAAAGTTTTATTGAAAACTACATTATTTTTTGCTTACTCATTTATGAGTAAATCAATTTTAATCGAATTCCTCAAGAAAGAAATTTCAATTCAAAATTTATGTTTTAAATTAACACATTCAAAACTGTTAGAAATTTAATATTATAGTCATTCTGTACAATAATCCGAGTTTTATTTTTGATATATTTCAATTTTGTACGAAATTGATAATAATGTTTTCGGACCAAAAGCAAAAACAGATCAAAACGATAGTTAAATATTTATGTATCTTTCATTTTGTTCAAGGGCCAAGTTTATCGAGGAGGAATATCGACAATAAAGTGTTGACTGTCATGTCATTTTTTTAAAAGAACACATACAACTAGAGCGCCCAATTTCCCGTCCCGGGAAAAAAATCGAGGGTAAATTTCCCGAAATTCTATCAAAAGTATATTTTTTTAACTTTTTGGATTTTTTTTTTGAATAAAAAAAATGAAATACCATTTACCACTTGATAATGAAGTACCCCTTCCAGCCAAGGTCAAAATTTAGTTTCTTCTACGTTTTTGTTTACCATGACCAAATTAGATGCAAATTGAATTGATATCATTAAATGTCTCAAAGAGGGTTGTGCTAGAAGAATTAGGGTAATTAGTTTAAAATTATTCGAGAAATTTTAGTTTAAAGTTGAAAATTTATATGACACTAAGAACTACAAGGGCGTAAGAGGTTTAAATGTGAAACTAATGAACTACTTTTTTGCTATGAAAATGATTTTAACCGAAGGTTGCATCATTTAAAAATCATTGAAAAACTTCTTCGTATTACACAAAAGCGCCCAAAATGCAAACATTCCTTAAAAAAACTCGCTCCAAAAAAAC
The DNA here is from genome assembly GCF_016801865.2 of Culex pipiens pallens. Taxonomy (NCBI): domain Eukaryota; kingdom Metazoa; phylum Arthropoda; class Insecta; order Diptera; family Culicidae; genus Culex; species Culex pipiens. The sequence goes on from NC_068938.1 coordinate 104,537,035, forward strand.
TATGAACTGAAAACTATGAGTTGTGATTGCATAAAAATTTTATTTCAAGTGAAAAAAAATATTTTTAAGGCAAATTAAATGCCTATCTATTTATTCCTGAGCTCAAACCAGTAAAATTTGTTCTGGAAAAAATATTTTTATTGCAACTTAATCAAATACCTATTTTTCTTTATTATTTTCTCTCGAACTGGTCACAGAGACAAATTTAAAAGCATTTTATCATTTTATTGTTTTTGAGCATGAATTAATTTTACTCACTGTCCAAATACTGTGATTAAAAAAAACATACCTACTTTAAAAAAAATACAATTTCCAATCAGTGTTAATTAAAATTCAACAGTTATACTCCAGGATGTAAAATTTGCAATTTAGAGATTTGGAGAACCTTTCAACTGAGATCAATTTATAAGACTTTACAGAGAGGGTACATATTTCTTAGTTAAGATTTTGCTAGCTGAGTGCTCTTGTAGGGAAAATAAATTTTGGGAAAAAAACCCAGAAAAAAAAGTATTTTTTAATATTTTGTATGATTATAAATTTAAAAAATATATATTTTCTTGAAGTCGTATGTTTTTTACAGGCAGTCAAGGCATTAGTTGATTTTCACACTTATTTTAAACATTGCTATTGCTATTTTATACAATTTTGTTCCAAAGTATTAATCCGAACCAGGATCAGATCATTTTTTGTAAAATTTCAAATTTTCTGAGAATTCCCCTTTTCCCGAGAATTTTGTAACCCCGGGAAATTGGACGCTCTACATACAACCCAGACTCGACTGATCAAAGTTTTACTTTTGTGAAGATCTACAGATTTACTTGTGATAATCAAACAAATAAACACAATATTAAAAAAAATCATTTTATTTTCTTTTTCTTAAGTTGTTGCTCTAGAAGTTTTTTTAAGAAATCATCTTTTTGCTAACTTATTGTTCCACAAATTTTCAGCATGAGTTACTTTAAAAAAATGTAGAGCTAGGTTTCAAGTTTTTTTATGCTTCAGAACACATTGTATAAAATGCCTGAAGAGTACATATGTATAAACTTTTTTACAAACTGTATTTTTTCCACTTCGGATGATTTTGGGGTCATATTCGAGCTCAAAGACCCACAATAAGACAAAGACAAAATTATTTTCAACGTGATTTGATTTTCCATAGTAATTTTTTTGCGAAGGCTTAGGAGATTTTGATGTGGACTGTATTTTACTATTTTTAAAGTTTAGATTACAGATTTGTTAACCATTTAATTATCACTTGGGTTTTTAATATTGAATAGTTTCCATATCTTGGCTCAAACTAAACCAATTTTAGTTCTTCTGTGTTCGTCCGCTCAGTTATTTACACCGAACACGATGCATCGGAAAAACCTGGATTCCGGGTTCCTGGCCGGATATAATCCGGATTCTCCAGGGTCAGATTTGAACTACGCTAGCCTGGTTATTTTTCTGATCACGAAAACATCCAAAAAAGTTGTTAGCGATGAACTATTGAAATATTTTTCCATCGACAGTCATGTCTTTTCGTTAACTGTTTCATTATTATTTTTGTATTTATTAAGTCAGTCAACATTTAATAACAAGTAAAAATGTAAATGTTATGTAAATAATTGACATGACCATACAAATAGTAAACATTACAAGTAAAGTGGTGCAAGAAGAATAAGCCATTTAAAAAATTAACAAAAAATTGGACTTATCTGAAAATATGCTTCATGGACTTTAGAGATTCAAAATTATATTTATAATTACGTGAAATCAGCATAAACCGTTAATAGCCGTTAAAACAATCATTTCCTTAGATCCAATACTGCACGAAATAATACTGTCGCAAATTTTATTTTAACTTTTTGTTAAGTTATTCAAAAGTATCACAAAATAGGCAGAACTAAAACCGTGCCGAAATTAATTATTTTAGATGAGTTATTTTTTTCCAAATTTCTGTTCTCGAAAAACATTGCAAAATAACTTAAAAAGTTTATTTATATTAGCCTGACCTTGAAATAGGAAAACACAAATTTGAGGAATAAAACATACAAAAGGTATCTTAACAAAAATATGTTAATTTTTGGAATACTGTTTGTATAATTTTAAAATTTTACTAAGGATATCCTGCCGTTTATCGAAAAGTAAAACACAATGCAATTTGATCAAGACTTTTGATCATGCAGGTAAATAAGATTTAATTGAAGCTACAGTACATTTTATTAAGACTTTTTCAAATTACTTGAAAATACTGTAAATAATTTTAGCAAAATAGTTTGATTTCACACAGATTTAAGTACATAAAACATATATGTGAACGTTTTTTGGGTTAAACACCATAATTTTGTTAAACAGAATTGTAGGATACGAATTCATAAACCTAGTTTTTCGTGTATTTGAGTTTGCAGATTTTTGCAGATTTTTGAAAAAAAAATTGCAGATAACTCAAAATTTCATCTGGCATCCCTGTCTAAGACCGACCCTCTAAGATTTGTGGTTCCTGAGTTATCGTCGTTTGAAGATAGGGGTTTCGCTCAAAAATCACCAAAAAGTCGAACTGGAGGGGGTGGTCCGATTTGGATGAAATTCGGGATTTTTGCATGTTTTGATAGTCTCAACAGCTCTGCCAAATTTGAGCAGAATCGGAGATGGTAATTTTCAAATGCTGTTCCGCTTCAGATGGAATGACCCATATATAAAAAATTTCGACGGTTTTGTTCGAACGCGAATCAGTTCCACATGAGCAATTCTCTACCAAAACCGGAAATGGATTTTATTTGTATTTTTTGATTTGGCTCAAACTTTGTGGGGGCCTTCCCTATGACCAAATATGCTATTTTGCGTCATTGGTTCACCCATACAAGTCTCCATACAATTTTGGCAGCTGTCCATACAAAGATGGTATGGTAATATTCAAACAGCAGTTACTTTTGAGTGAATTTTCTGATCAATTTGGTGTCTTTGGCAAAGTTGTAGGTATTGTTGAGGACTTTTGAGAAAAAAATAGGTACACGGAAAAAAAAATTGCAGATTTTTTAATCAACTTTTTTTTCACTAAAACTCAATTTCCCAAAATACGTATTTTTTTATTTTCGAGATTTTTTTATATGTTTTAGGGGACAAAAATCCGCAACTTTTGAGCCATAGAGAAACATGGTCAAAAAATCTGCCGCCGAGTTATGAATTTTTGAACAAATAGTGATTTTTGGAAAAAATCAAAGTTTCATGCAAAAACAAATTTGACATTATTTTTTAATGCAAAATTGAATTTGCAATCGAAAAGTACTTTACAGATTTTTTGATAAAGGGCTCCGTTTTCAAGATATAGCCACAGAAAGTTTGATTTTAGCGAAATATTTGCAGTTTTTCAATTTTTAAAAAAAATGACCATGAGTGACCATTTCTAAAAACATTTTTTTTCAAAGTTCAGAAAATTTGCTATAAAATTGTCTAAGAGACATTGAAGATTGGACCTCTGGTTGCTGAGATACAACGGCATAAAGAAAAAGAAACACAAAAATTGAAGTTTTCTAAGTCTCACCCAAACAGCCCACCATTTTCTAATGACGATATCTCAGCAATTAATGGTCCGATTTTCAATGTTGATACATGAAACATTCGTGAAATTTTCCGATCTTTTCGAAAAAAATATTTTGAAATTTTTTAAATCAAGACTAACATTTTAAAAGGGCCAAACATTGAATATTACGCCTATTTAAAATGCTAGTCTTGATTTAAATTTTTTTTTATTTTCGAAGAGATCGGAAAATTTCATGAATGTTTTATGTATTAACATTGAAATCGGACCATTAGTTGCTGAGATATCGTCATTAGAAAATGGTGTGTTTTTTTGGTGATATTAAGAAAACTTCAATTTTCGTGTTTCTTTTTCTTAAAGCGGCTCTATCTCAGCAACCTGAGGTCCAATCTTCAATGTCTCTTAGACAATTTTAAAGCAAATTTTCTGAACTTTTCAAATAAAAATATTTTTAGAAATGGTCACTCATGGTCACTATTTTTAAAAATTGAAAAACTGCAAATATTTCGCTAAAATCAAACTTTCGGTGGCTATATTTGAAAACGGAGCCCTTTATCAAAAAATCTGTAAAATAATTTTCGATTGCAAATTCAATTTTGCATTAAAAAATAATGTCAAACTTGTTATTGCATGAAACTTCGATTTTTTTTTTCCAAAAATCACTATTTTTTCAAAAATTCATAACTCGGCGGCAGATTTTTTGACCATGTTTCTCTATGGCTCAAAAGTTGCGGATTTTTGTCCCCTAAAACATATCACAAAATCTCGAAAATAAAAAATACGTATTTTGGGAAATTGAGTTTTAGTAAAAAAAAAGTTGACAAAAAAATCTGCAATTTTTTTTTCCATGTACCTATTTTTTTCTCAAAAGTCCTCAACAATACCTACAACTTTGCCGAAGACACCAAATTGATCAGAAAATTCACTCAAAAGTTACTGCTGTTTGAATATTTACATACCATTTTTGTATGGACAGCTGCCAAAATTGTATGGAGACTTGTATGGGTGAACCAATGACGCAAAATAGCATATTTGGTCATAGGGAAGGCCCCCACAAAGTTTGAGTCAAATCAAAAAATACAAAAAATAAAAATGGTCGAAATCGGCCGATTTCGTAGAGAGTTGCTCACATGTGATATCCACAGTTTTAACGTATATTCAACAACTTTTATTGATTTTTGACAGACTTTCTTGCCAAACAGTCTAAAAAACTATTTTTTACTAAAATTACAATTTTCTCATAGAAAAATCAAACAAATATTAAAAAGTTGTACACCAAATTGTTGCAAATAATTTTCCTCATCCGAATCCAGCAAAAGTTTTGTAAAAATGTTGTATGAAGAAAAAACACATTTTTTTTCAAAAAATCATAGGATTACGCTATTTGTTCAAAACTTTGCTGCAAATCCTCTATGGTGAATTGATAAATATACATAGCGACAGCAAATTTGAAAATAATTCCTGGAAGCTGTAAAAAATATGCTCCAATGCTCCAGATGCTGTTTTAAAAAATCATCGTTAGTTTACGCAATTTCAATATATACTATATGAGGAAATGGTATGATAAAGGATTGTGAACAGGACAAGGAATAATATAACAATATAAATAAATCATAAAGTGAACAGATAAATACAAATAAGCAGTTAATTTAAAGATGATTCCAGAAAGCTGTGAAAAATATAAATACACTCAAACCCCGATGGTTTGACACCAACTGTTGACAAACGAACGGGGTCACTTTTTAGTTTGACAACCCTTTTATACGGGGTTCACACACACTACCAAACGTTTGTTTTGATAGTGTGCGTGAGCGCCGTGTAAAAAGTGACAGTTCGTTTGGCTTTGACCAACCAACGGGGTACAAACTAAAAAAGTGTCAAACGAAAAAGTGACCAACCACCGGGGGTTGAGTGTAATTCAAAAATTAATGCTCCAGAAGGCCATGCATGATTGGAACACGAAAAAGCACAAAAGAACACAAATAAAATTCAACTTTCCTCCACTGCTGCATGCATGCTTCATTCATACATTCAAATCATATTTTGTGATTTTTTTATATTTTACAAAAAAACTAAAATAAAGTGAAAAAGCATACAACATTTCGATTCGTTTGATACCCACAATGCATGTTTTGAAAATTTAAGTATTATCAAAAAAAAGGTGCAGTGGTAATCCTACAGGCATAACCATCATGACGAAGAACTTCGGTCACAAAAGTAAATGAAATTTTTAGAGTTTTTAATATTTGCGTTTCTTGGCCACAAAATCAATCACGAAATAGTTATTTTGTAAGATCTATTTATTTTTGCTCAAAGATGGTCTCATGGTATTTTGACGTTTGATAACAATTAAAACTTTCAAACGCTTCTTCAGCTAAACGTAATGGTAAAATTTTCGGACCAGTTGATATGCAATCATTTCATCAATTCTCTGTTAAATTTTCGGCATTTAACAATTTTCAAGAAATATTTTGCAAACAATAAAATTTATTACAAAGAGTCATTCTGAACCATGTGTTAAAGACACAACACACAAACCCTAGAGCTTGATACCCATATTCCCCCAACTCTTTTAGTTCCGCAAATGTCCCTTTATCGGAACATCCTCGGGGCCTCCGGCCACCCAGGTGGTGGCCACTACTGGCAAAATGTCAAATTTCATGTCCAGTATCAAATTCCCTAAAGTTTGATACCCATATTGCCCCAACTCTTATGGTTCCGCAAATGTCCCCATATCGGAACATCCCCGGGGCCTCCGGCCACTCCAGGTGGTGGCCACTACTGCCAAAATGTCAAATTTCATGTCCAGTATCAAAATCCCTAAAGTTTGATACCCATATTGCCCCAACTCTTATGGTTCCGCAAATGTCCCCTTATCGGAACATTGTACGACCGTCCGGAACCGAGTACGTGGTGCGGGTGTACGACGAGTCCGAAACCAAGGACGGCACGCTGCAGCTGGCGCTCGAAGTGGTTTATGACCGGGCCGGAGTTGATGGCGCTCGGCCAGAACTGGCCAAGATGTAAAGGAGGAGACACGCACATCAGTTTATTGTTTTTTCCGACTTGCACACGACTTTGTCCAACTTGGTCAAAAATCCGAAAAGAAATATGAATTTAAAATGTTTTATCCCAACTGTTGAAAAAAAGTAAAAAACCAAACATTTCTAATTAAATTTTCAAAAAAAAAAAATCGTGACAGCACATTTAACATTTACCCTTTTAAAACTTTTCGTCAGAGTAAACGGTTTGAAAAGTGGGTATCAGCACAGAGTAACCCAGAGTGAGTTTTGAAAAAAAAAATTGCTATCTAAAATGACGTTAAATTTGTTTACACAAGGTACACCTTTTTGTTGTTCAAGGATTTTGTCGCTGATAATTAAAAAAAACCAATTTAATATATATTTTATGAAAAAAGCACGTATTTGTATAATGACATTCTGATTTCGAACATTTGGTGTGCGATTGGGCCATCGCTTGATTTTTGGCGCCGCCCCCATTTTTGACGATTTAAAAAATATAGTTTTTGCTTGTAGTTTTAAAAAAGATAGTTTTTTCTCGTAACATTGCACCTATAAGACCAGAATCTTATGGTTACATCATAAGCCGTTACAAATATCTTAAAGTTTATGTCGCCAAACTCCTCCTTGTCCTTGTTCGACGGAAGGGCGTGACCACGCATTTTTTGTCTCAAGAAACGCTAACCAAGGTCTAGGCTTGCAACTACACCACCGACCCGGTTTCACAACTAACAAAAATCAAATTATTCGCTCTACAGCATAGGGACGTGGCGTTACATCGTGCTGCCACCTGGTTTTTTTAAGCGCAAGAGTGTAAAAGTGCTGAGTCATCATCTAAAAATAGACGGCGTCCTATCACGCCAAGCAAAATGAAGTCGATAAAGTAGTCGGTTTCGATGAGAAAAAGTGGAAAACGTGGTCTAAAAATAGCGACGCCATCCCCCTATTGCCTTGGCGTTCTCGATTGCGAGATTCCTACTCGAAACTAGTTGTCCGAAGGCTTGATTGTTGAGGCAATTGCAAAACTATTTTTATACCTTAACTTCCATCCACCCCGGGATTCGAACTGACGACCTTTGGATTGTTAGTCTAATTGTCTACAAGCGACTCCACCGAGGCAGGACCCAGGGAGACGACTCCTACACCTGGACTGAGCTAACGACCTAACCTTTATGTTAGTCCGGGGCCAACATTTACTTCCCTGTCCGACGGAAGGCGTGATCAGACAAATCTCGTCTCGAAAAATGCCACCGGGACCCTCTGGGATCGAACCTAGGCCGACTGGGTAAGAGGCTAGGTAAGAGGGAACCACGCTTGCCCCTACACCACGGTCCCGGCTAACAACTAACACTGAATACTTAAATTTGGTATGACCGTATGTTCGATTTTTCCAAATTTTTTATTAATTTCAAAAAATCATATCTATAATACCAGATTTTGCACCATCCGGACTCTTTGTTTACTCTAGTAACTGGGTCAATGCCATTTACATTGTATTGAATGAAATAATCGATTCGAGACGCACAAAAAGTCACAAATACATGAAGGGATTTGTTTTGATTTTTTTTTCAATTTGATATTTGCTGGAGGAGTCGAAAAAGTGTGGTTATGTTTCTGCTTGGTTAGATTCGTGAAAATGGTGGTCGATTTTCAGTTCGTTTTGTGGTCCTTCAAAAACGGTTATATGTACCATAAAAGCTAGCAATTTTGATCAAATATTTACTTACTTATTGTTAGGGGTTGTTTTGGAGCCGTCCGCAGCTAAATTCGCAAATAAAACGTAATTTTTCACAATTTTTTCCTTTCACTGCAAAAAAACACGTCTAACTCGTCAAATCGCTTTAGCCCGACGGCGAAAAAACATGGCGGCAATTTTACAATTTGACACTTCAAACCAAGGCGGACTAGTTCAGTAGGTAAGGTTTTCAACAGTAACATTATAAAAGGTCGAAAGCGATAAGTATAAAAAAGTCCTTTTTGAATAGAAATGTCTGTATGAAAAAAAAATCCAATTAGAAAGCTTTAATTGTTTACCAAATTAATTTGCACTCATGAAAATAGTTTTATTTTGACTAACTGGCTTTCGTCATTAGTAAAGAATCCAAATCCTTTAAAAAAAATTGTGCAGTTCTTTCCGGAACATCTAAAGCTTTTTTTGCATAGAAAAAAGAGATATAAAAATGTCAGGAATCTGAAGCACAATGTTTCTAAAGAAAATGTGATCAACCATCGGGGATTGAGTTTAGTGTTTTTAATTTGTACTCTTTATTTAAAAATTTATAATTTAATAACTTTATCGTCAAAAATAAATAGTAGACGTTATAAAAATAAACCTGCTTTTGTCAGATTCTTATTTATGTAAAATAAAATAAGGTAAGGAAGGCAAAAGATTTCAGCTTGATTTTTTTCAATGATTCGTTTTGTCCAAAACAAATAGCACACCTTAAACAATCTATACACCTTGTTAGAAACGAAATCGATCATCAAAAAATCGACGGAAAGCACGCAGCCTAAGTGGAATGACGTTTGTTTGTTGATGTTTGGGAGGATGCAATTTTTAATTCGTAAACTCTGAAACATTTTCGTAACTGTGGATACGGACCGCTGGCAGTGAAATCCTGTGACCTTTTTAGAATGATTTTCTTCAGACCGCCCGCGTGCAGTCCGAATAAATCCCGGGCTCTGACAACATGTGAACATCGACGCAGGTCGAGCAGCAGCTGCGCTAGAACATCGCCCTCACTCAGCTGCCCGTGTCCACTGTCCACTCCGGGGATAAACTTGTCGCAACTAACAGCAGAATCTTTGCCCGACCAACGACCGCTCGGTGGCATTCAAATGTCTGCCTCCCAGTTACAACCGGATCATCAAAGTCCACATGATCACCAGCAGGTTGATCACGAGCGGTATCTGGTCATCGTCGGGGACGAGCCAAACGAGCGGTGCATCTGCCATAGCATGGAATAGATCTGATCTTCCCGTCGGGTGAGTTACCCGGCTGATGTTGGAATTCTAATGATTTTTAACAACAACCATACTTTGCAGTGAACGCCGAGTCGTATGAGTTGGCAACAAAGCTGGCATACAATTACATCTAACGGGGCTTTCAGCATTTTGCGATCAGCTGGCACATGCGTTAGACTAAGCAGTAGGTGAATATTCAGCAATTTTAGAGCAATCAGGAAAATTTAGTGCTGCTTACTTCGGATCATCCACCGCAATTCATGTTCAACGGAATAAAGCGTTTGTCAATCGTCCACCGGGACCAAGTCCGACGGTAAATTGGAGCCTAACATTTCAAAAGGGCACATAACTGTGTGTCAATGTAGATAGTTTTGGAATCAATAAATAAAAACTAAAACAAAAAAGACTTCTTCAATTTACGTCCTTTTATTAACAGTGTTTGCAAAATTCAAAATTATTACAAAGCCTTTACTGCCCCTGTTATATAAATGTGCCATTTGCATCACTTTTGAGTTAATGATGCAGTTTGGATCAAAATCATATGAATTATCAGAAAAACTAAAAATATTCAACGCTTAGTTCTACAAACTCGAGGAAATCCAGTGTTTTAAAAGAAAAGTTAGCACATAGTCTCATGCGTGGGACAAACTTGCGCTGCGTTTTTTCCTGCAAACTATCTTTGGGACATTTACGCGAACATGGGAAGTAGGTATACCTAGTTCCTTATTAGATTAAAAATGTAAAAATGAACATTGTCCGATGTATTCCAAATAGATTACAATTGTTTTTTTTAGGCATTAAGCCTTGTAGTTTCGTCGAGGGGGGGAGGGTGTCTAAAAATCAAAATTTTTGCGTTACGAAATAAACGAACATTACCTTGACACTTCTTCTCATGAACATATAAAACACAATAGCGTATAGGACCTTCTTTTTTAAAAAAAAACTCTAGACCTTTTAGTTTGACTTTATCCAAGGTATCTAGAACGTATAGAGTCTACATACCTTGGACATTGTCAAACCATCGGGGTACAAGCTAAAAAAAAAGTGTCAAACGAAAAAGTGACCAACCACCGGAGGTTGAGTGTACAGCTCGTTCCAAGGGCACCATAGTTGGTTCATCGTTAAATGTTATCTTGTCAATAGGATCCTAAAGCCTATGTAAATTTGTATGTACAACGGTAAAAAATACGATTAAAGCCATTTCTGATATCTTTTTTTACATGTTAAGGCAAAATAAAATGATTAAACTATAGACATTTACGTTTACATTTTACGATGGATCAACTATGGTCCCCTTGCAACGAGCTGTCAAGTAGGATGCTTTTTATCAAGAAGGGCTGGGAAGACAATTGGGTTCTAAAGCCCTATGTAAATTTTTATCTACAACGGTAAAAAAAACACGCTCAAAAACCATTTCTGATCACTTTTTATCATTTTAATCTTGATTTTAATGCAAAAAAAAATTGACAAGACAACATTTTTTCGATGGATCAACTATGGTCCCCTTGAAACGAGCTGACAGTAGGACCTTTTCTGTCAAGAAGGACCGCGAGGTTAATTTTTCAAAATTGATTTAAAAATCCATTTTAAACTCTTTGTGATCGAACAAAGGGTCATTGTACTCAGAAAAATAAACTTTATCACAGTAAACAATAATATCAGCAATCTATGCTTAATTTTAGGACCCAATTGTTTAAAATTGAATTAAATATCCATTTTAAATCTTTTGCGGTCGAACAAAGGGCCAATGTTCTAAAAAAAACTTAATCGTTGTGAACAATGATATCATCAATTTAAGCTTAATTTTAGGACCCCATAAATTTTCAACTTTAAAATAAATAAAAAAAAGGTCCAAAAATCCCTTTTCCTTCTTTCGCGCGTAAAATTGCAACCCTTTGATGAAGGATATTTAGACATTGGTCTGATACGGATATTTGTGCAGTGAGTTTGGCAGTGGCGATATCTAGGCAGATGCTGCACACCCCAGCTCTTTTCAACGTTTTTTGGTTTGAATTTTTACACACGTTTATCAATGTTGTTTTTTCAATGATGTACAGAGGGTTTTTTGTTAAAAAGGTCCTTTAAGCTATTGTGTTTCATATGTTTATAGGACCTATTAAAAAAAATCTGGATCTGTAATCTGTGATGGCAACCAAAAATATGCAAAATATCAATGAATCTACGAAAATATTTTTTTCCTAAAATTTATGTCTTTTTTCAATCTGTGGTCCCAGAATTCCAAATCTGCCGAAAGCTTATGAGTGTATTTTAAATAGTTTACAATCAATTGTTCAAATTTTTTCATGGAAAATTTAAATTTTTAGCAATAGGCTCCTAAAGCCCTATATCAGTTCTTATGTACAACGATAAAACACGAATAAAAACCATTTCTGATAATTGGGTACTAAAACCCTATGTCAATTTTTATGTATAACGGTAAAAAACAAGATTAAAAACCATTTCTGATCACTTTTTTTTCATTTTAATGCAAAAATAATAATGACAAGACAACATTTTTTCGATGGATCAACTATGGTCTCCTTGGAACGAGCTGTCTAGCAGGAGCTTTTCTGTCAAGAAGGACCGCGAAGTTAATTTTTCAAAATTGATTTAAAAATCCATTTTAAATCCTTTGTGGTCGTACAAAGGGTCATTGTACTCAGAAAAATAAGCTTTATCGCTGTTAACAATAATATCAGGAATCTAAGCTTCATTTTAGGACCCAATTATTTTTCATTTTAATGTAGGGGTGCTCAAAGTTTTTGAAGGCCGGGCCAAATTTGAAGCTCAAATGAGCTTGCGGGCCAAATTTACAAAAAAAGGTTGTTAAAAAAATAAATTACGTTATTTTAATGTAAAAGATCGGACATTTCTGTTATTTAAAAAAAATGTCTTTTCAAAATAATAGAAACCACAAAATAACGAGTTTCTATCGGTATTGTTGTTTCTGGTATTTGAAAAAAAAAGTTCTTAGCTGAATGTACTTGTGTTTTCAAAAAAAAAAAATAAAGTTTTGTTTTAATATTTCGAAAATTGTGGTGACATTACATGTTGAACAATTCTTCAATAAGTTAAGTGTGGCTAATGAAAAATCGTTGAGATCCAGAATTTCAACATTTCAATAAAAAAAAAACTTTTAGAAAATGTTTTAAGCTTCAATATAGTTAACCTGCAATCATTATTTTCAAAGAAAAGCGAAACAACATTAATTTATTTCATCGAAAATTCAAATTATTTTTAAATAAACCCAAACATGCCCAAATGATTTTAAATGCAAATGAATGCATATTTAATTAATTTCATCTGAATGCTCTTAAATTTCATTTTTTATGTTTTTTGAAAATATATTTTTGCTCCTGGTTTTTCGAGTAAATTTTTAAATAATGGTGGAGGGATGGGTTGATCGACGAAAGCTTTGTAAAATATTTGCTGCAAACTTGATCCTCCGATTTCCACATTTTGTCTGCCTGAATCAGTTGATAGTCAATCAAATTCGTTACTTAACTGTAATGAGTTCGAATCCCTAAGGAAGTGCAATGTAAGTTTGAGGGTGACTTGCAAATTAATAAAGAAAACTTTTATTTTTGCAACTGTTACAGAATTCTACCTAAGTCAAACTTGAACGTTTTTGCCTTTCTTACTTCTTTTATATTTCTAAAAATGTTTGATGAACGTTTTGACGATATTTACTAGTTTCACTCACATTGAAACGTGTGAAATTGTTTTAATTATAAAATATTTTGAACAAATTATTTGTATCCTAAAGTGGGGATCAAAATATTGATAAATCATAAGTTTTTTTATTAACAAAAATATAAAAAAGATTAGCATATAAAAGCTTAAAATAAATAATAATTTTGAAAAAGTATAAAATCACTTTACAAGTGGTCATCGGGTCATTTTACATGATCATTCAAAATGGGTCCGCGGGCCACAAATTATCACCTCGCGGGCCACGTTTGGCCCGCGGGCCATACTTTGGGCACCCCTGGATAAACTCTTTGTTTACTCTGCGCATTGGCCCATTTACATTGTTTTGCTTGAAATGTCTATTTTTGAGGCACCTTGGCCACCAATGCGTTTAACAAAAACATCAATGGCGTGTAGGCCAGATCCGTGCGCATCTTCTCGTATATATAACAACGAAGTTTGGAGCACCCTGAAGCTCGGTACAGACATTCAAAGTTTGGCATTTTTTTCGAAAAATCGGCCCCGGCAAAATCAAATGGCGTCTCGGGCGTCGCGAAGTGTGACGCATATCTTTTTTGTCGGGGCCGATTTTTCGAAAAAATGCTAAATTTGAAGGTCTGTTTTTGTCAGATTCTTATGTAAAAAAAAAAAGATTTCAGCTTGATTTTTTTCAATGATTCGTTTTGTCCAAAACAAATAGCACACCTTAAACAATCTATACACCTTGTTAGAAACGAAATCGATCATCAAAAAATCGACGGAAAGCACGCAGCCTAAGTGGAATGACGTTTGTTTGTTGATGTTTGGGAGGATGCAATTTTTAATTCGTAAACTCTGAAACATTTTCGTAACTGTGGATACGGACCGCTGGCAGTGAAATCCTGTGACCTTTTTAGAATGATTTTCTTCAGACCGCCCGCGTGCAGTCCGAATAAATCCCGGGCTCTGACAACATGTCAACATCGACGCAGGTCGAGCAGCAACTGCGCTAGAACATCGCCCTCACTCAGCTGCCCGTGTCCACTGTCCACTCCGGGGATAAACTTGTCGCAACTAACAGCAGAATCTTTGCCCGACCAACGTAATGCCGTGGTCAGATTTTAAGTGTTGGTGTCTGTTATTTGCCAATTTAGATCATAGAATCGCCGCCAGATTGCAAGATCCGATGCTGATGAAAATTTAGGTAACTGTGGCCGGAAAAGTTACAGCAAGGTAAGGAAACTTTCCCACCCCGGAAAAAAGACCATGAGAGCTTAGAACAAGAAAACAGCATAATAGTATGGTGATAATTTCTTGATTATTTAACCTTCAAATCATTTGCGTTCTATGTAATTGTAGTTTTTTGTTTATGCAAACGTTCTAAATGGTTCGATTAACACCTAAACTCCCAAAGGGTAAGGGGTAATTTCCATACAAATTCCCTATTTTTCTCGAGTTTGGGAGTTTAGGTGTTAAGATTGCTCTCACCAGCTTGAAGATGAATGTTGATGTTGGAGTTCTTACAATTTCATCTTCACTTAAGCTCAAAATAATTAAATTTATATTCATTTCAGTTCAACTGCAAGCGTCGCTGGACGGAGCACCAAGTTTGTATCAATTTCAGCGAAGTTGTATGATGAATGATCAGTGCAATGCCACGAACCGTTGTCCATCGACGAGGATTTACTTCAAGTATTTTGGACTTCGATAAGCTAGCAAACAACGAATTCATCTCAATTTATTAACCTTCGTGAACGGGTAAGTCTTAAGAGTTTCATGTTACGGACAACAAATTGAAAATTATTGAGATCTTGAAACCCACAACATTTTCAGCATAGCATTATTACAAATGATGACACCAATTAAAATCAAGCTCAGCTTTGGTTTTGTAAATGGTCGTAACATTTTTATGTGGAATTCTCAGTGAAATTAAGGTATTTGATAATAGTGGGACCGGTTATTTTGAACTTAAGTGGTCATTACTTCAGACAGGGTTGTCAGATCTTCGAACTTTTCGACAATTGGTCGGATGATGGATCCAGACATTGTTTACATACAGATAAGTGAGATCCGGCTTAGAAAACGTACATAAATAACGTTTAAGTGGTCATAACTTGAGGCAGGGTTGCCAGATCTTCGAACTTTTTGCCCCGTTTTGAAGGTCTCTCAATTAACTATCCAACGATAGGCCGGATGATGGATCCGGACAACATTTTAATACAGATAAAAGAGATCCGTCTTCAAAAAAGTACATAAATGGTACTTAAGTAGTTAAAATTTAAGACAAGGTTGCCAGAGCGTCCAACTTTTGGACTATTTGGATATGTCTTTCCATTACCTATCCAACAATAGGTCGGATGATAGAACCGGACATAGTTTACATACATTTAAGTGAGATCCGGCTTTCAAAAAGTACATCAATATTACTTAAGTGGCCATATTTCGAGACAGGGTTGCCAGATCTTCAATGTTTTGGACTCGTTGGAAAGGTCTTTTAATAATCTAACCAACAATGGGTCGGATGGCGGATCCGGACATAGTTTACATACATTTAAGTGAGATCCGGCTTTCAAAAAGTACATCAATATTACTTAAGTGGCCATATTTCGAGACAGGGTTGCCAGATCTTCAATGTTTTGGACTCGTTGGAAAGGTCTTTTGATAATCTAACCAACAATGGGTCGGATGGTGGATCCGGACATAGTTTACATACATTTAAGTGAGATCCGGCTTTCAAAAAGTACATCAATATTACTTAAGTGGCCATATTTCGAGACAGGGTTGCCAGATCTTCAATGTTTTGGACTCGTTGGAAAGGTCTTTTGATAATCTAACCAACAATGGGTCGGATGGCGGATCCGGACATAGTTTACATACATTTAAGTGAGATCCGGCTTTCAAAAAGTACATCAATATCACTTAAGTGGCCATATCTCGAGACAGGGTTGCCAGATCTTCAATGTTTTGGACTCGTTGGAAAGGTCTTTTGATAATCTAACCAACAATGGGTCGGATGGTGGATCCGGACATAGTTTACATACATTTAAGTGAGATCCGGCTTCCAAAAAGTACATCAATATCACTTAAGTGGCCATATCTCGAGACAGGGTTGCCAGATCTTCAATGTTTTAGACTCGTTGGAAAGGTCTTTTGATAACCTAACCAATGATAGGTCGGATGGTGGATCCGGACATAGTTTACATACATTTAAGTGAGATCCGGCTTCCAAAAAGTACATCATCATCACTTAAGTGGCCATATCTCGAGACAGGGTTGCCAGATCTTCAATGTTTTAGACTCGTTGGAAAGGTCTTTTGATAACCTAACCAATGATAGGTCGGATGGTGGATCCGGACATAGTTTACATACATTTAAGTGAGATCCGGCTTCCAAAAAGTACATCAATATCACTTAAGTGGCCATATCTCGAGACAGGGTTGCCAGATCTTCAATGTTTTGGACTCGTTGGAAAGGTCTTTTGATAATCTAACCAACAATGGGTCGGATGGTGGATCCGGACATAGTTTACATACATTTAAGTGAGATCCGGCTTTCAAAAAGTACATCAATATCACTTAAGTGGCCATATCTCGAGACAGGGTTGCCAGATCTTCAATGTTTTGGACTCGTTGGAAAGGTCTTTTGATAATCTAACCAACGATGGGTCGGATGGTGGATCCGGACATAGTTTACATACATTTAAGTGAGATCCGGCTTCCAAAAAGTACATCAATATCACTTAAGTGGCCATATCTCGAGACAGGGTTGCCAGATCTTCAATGTTTTAGACTCGTTGGAAAGGTCTTTTGATAATCTAACCAACAATGGGTCGGATGGCGGATCCGGACATAGTTTACATACATTTAAGTGAGATCCGGCTTTCAAAAAGTACATCAATATCACTTAAGTGGCCATATTTCGAGACAGGGTTGCCAGATCTTCAATGTTTTGGACTCGTTGGAAAGGTCTTTTGATAATCTAACCAACAATGGGTCGGATGGCGGATCCGGACATAGTTTACATACATTTAAGTGAGATCCGGCTTTCAAAAAGTACATCAATATTACTTAAGTGGCCATATTTCGAGACAGGGTTGCCAGATCTTCAATGTTTTGGACTCGTTGGAAAGGTCTTTTGATAATCTTACCAACAATGGGTCGGATGGCGGATCCGGACATAGTTTACATACATTTAAGTGAGATCCGGCTTTCAAAAAGTACATCAATATCACTTAAGTGGCCATATCTCGAGACAGGGTTGCCAGATCTTCAATGTTTTGGACTCGTTGGAAAGGTCTTTTGATAATCTAACCAACGATGGGTCGGATGGTGGATCCGGACATAGTTTACATACATTTAAGTGAGATCCGGCTTCCAAAAAGTACATCAATATCACTTAAGTGGCCATATCTCGAGACAGGGTTGCCAGATCTTCAATGTTTTAGACTCGTTGGAAAGGTCTTTTGATAACCTAACCAATGATAGGTCGGATGGTGGATCCGGACATAGTTTACATACATTTAAGTGAGATCCGGCTTCCAAAAAGTACATCATCATCACTTAAGTGGCCATATCTCGAGACAGGGTTGCCAGATCTTCAATGTTTTAGACTCGTTGGAAAGGTCTTTTGATAACCTAACCAATGATAGGTCGGATGGTGGATCCGGACATAGTTTACATACATTTAAGTGAGATCCGGCTTCCAAAAAGTACATCAATATTACTTAAGTGGCCATATTTCGAGACAGGGTTGCCAGATCTTCAATGTTTTGGACTCGTTGGAAAGGTCTTTTGATAATCTAACCAACAATGGGTCGGATGGCGGATCCGGACATAGTTTACATACATTTAAGTGAGATCCGGCTTTCAAAAAGTACATCAATATCACTTAAGTGGCCATATCTCGAGACAGGGTTGCCAGATCTTCAATGTTTTGGACTCGTTGGAAAGGTCTTTTGATAATCTAACCAACAATGGGTCGGATGGCGGATCCGGACATAGTTTACATACATTTAAGTGAGATCCGGCTTTCAAAAAGTACATCAATATCACTTAAGTGGCCATATCTCGAGACAGGGTTGCCAGATCTTCAATGTTTTGGACTCGTTGGAAAGGTCTTTTGATAATCTAACCAACGATGGGTCGGATGGTGGATCCGGACATAGTTTACATACATTTAAGTGAGATCCGGCTTCCAAAAAGTACATCAATATCACTTAAGTGGCCATATCTCGAGACAGGGTTGCCAGATCTTCAATGTTTTAAACTCGTTGGAGAGGTCTTTTGATAACCTAACCAATGATAGGTCGGATGGTGGATCCGGACATAGTTTACATACATTTAAGTGAGATCCGGCTTCCAAAAAGTACATCATCATCACTTAAGTGGCCATATCTCGAGACAGGGTTGCCAGATCTTCAATGTTTTAGACTCGTTGGAAAGGTCTTTTGATAACCTAACCAATGATAGGTCGGATGGTGGATCCGGACATAGTTTACATACATTTAAGTGAGATCCGGATATATGTGAAAACACATTTTTATACATAACTTTTGAACTACTTATCGAAACTTCAATCTGTATAAAACTCGATCTATGGGACCCTAAACCAAGTCGAATGCAACAGGTTCGGGTCAAATCGGTTCAGCCAGTGCCGAGAAACATTTTCTAGTTTGTTGGTCACATACATACATACACACACACATACACACACACATACACACACACATACACACACACATACACACACACATACACACAGACATTTGTTCAGTTTTCGATTCTGAGTCGATATGTATACATGAAGGTGGGTCTACGACGTTTTTATACAAAGTTCATTTTTAGAGCAGGATTATAGCCTTACCTCAGTGAGGAAGGCAAAATCCTTTTTTAAAGCAAAATTGAATTTGCAATCGAGAAGTACAATTATTTTAAAGTGTAAATTTTCGAGAAACTTTGAAAATCAGGCATTTAGTTTCTGAGATACAGCCTCACAAAGATTTCGAATAGATAAAAATGGTGACCTTATAAGCCTGTAAGTTTCAACTGGCGATATCTCGGAAACTAGGCCCGATGGGTTCCCAAAATTTTATGGATACTTGCATGGAAAAACGAATGATGCAAAATTGCAACTGAAACTACTCAAATAAAAAAAAAAATCTCGAAAAAATGCGAAATTGTACTCAATTTATTTTAATAGTTCTTTATTATAGAGTGTCTCAGCAGGTGGCCGGCCATGGTCCAACTCTTAAAATAAATAAGTTTATGTGCTACTTTTCAAGGGAGCATAACTGTCTTCACTTTTGAGTTAGTTATGCAGTTCCCACTTATCACGAAATCCTAACACGTTATAATATGAGTGAGACAAATTTACCTCAGCCTTTTTTTTTGCATATGGGACATATATGCGAGCATGAACAGCTTGGATGTGCTTATTTTCTTTTGTGGAGCAACCATTCCTGTAAACTAAGAAATATCAGAACTGAGCTAAGCTAAGAACTAAGCTGAGATCGGCTACGCTAGAATTTACTAAAATCACTGGAACTATGAATGGTGACACTTGGTAATTTTGAACGATACGGTATAATTTATTTATGCCATTAAATCTATTGCAGCAGATTGTATGCAAATTAATCTAAAAATAAGTCATGCAGTCTACATCACCAAAGCATATGATTCATTTCACATTAGTTCCAGTTGTCAGGCTTTGGAGGCGTTTTATGTAATTTTGCCCATTTGTTATCCATTAAAATCATTATTTACGCGATTCTTAAATGCAGCCGGCCATAAAAATAATTGAATAAATAATTGTGGGAGCAAACTCATAACAGTTTGGCATTACAAATAATTAATTTAAAAATAAATTATAAATATAATTGTTTTATAAACCCCGCGTTGCAATTTGATAAAAAAAATGTCTTTGCCAATACAGTAGCAAATTATCAAATGGACGTAAATGATATCTTGGACATACAAGTTGAAAGATGTTACTCACGTTATGTTATCAAATTGGCACATCTATTTGTCCACGATTATTTTTTCTCGCGCCCTCAGCCTCACCCTCAGCACGTTCGTGAATGAACTTTGTCACGCCTGTTGTCATTTTGCCGGTTTTTCCGAGCAAGCAGTCATCGTTCGATGATCTGAGGATCATTGGCGTTGGCGGCTCGATTCGCCGAGGGGTCCTGACGTGGTGAATCATCTATTTTATTGCATATTTAATCCAGGTTCGCGCACGATCACGCCTCTCTGTGGCTGCGAAAAAAAAATCTCATAAGGTTCTCCCTTTTTGGATGCTGCAAATCCCAGAAACAATTTCCCCACTTCCGATTGAAGCTTTCGTCATTCATTCATCCGTGATTAGATCCATGATTTGCAAAAAAGCAACGGTTTTCCTGCCACAATTACTGTACTGAGGTAGATGCATGGGCGCTTTGTAGAGATGACTCGTTCAACGCGATCAATGAATGAATATGGCCAAGTTCGCACGAGACTGTCAGACCGTAAATGGTTCAGCAGATGTTTGCCTAATTGCATTAAACGTCCAAAGTCCATTGCAATTGCAATAAGTCATGGCGATGACAAGATTTCATTCAGAGCATCAATTGTGGGTGTGTCTTTGCAGTATTTAACTTCTTACACTTGAATAAATCTCGTTGGGTTATTCTCTGTCAAGTTTCAACTAATATTGTTGCTATCCCGATACCTATCTCAATCTCGTGATACTATTTCTAAAATTTATTGGGTCTTAAAACAGCTTTTATGCTCTAACAAAAAGTTCAAAATAGATCCTTAAAAATAAATTTTAAAATATCTCAGCGTTTCAGAACAAAATATCTTGTTTTACAGTCCCAGTACCGTGAACCGGGGTGACATTGATAGGATTTCAATTTATTTTCGGAATATTTTCCAACTGGTAAGGTTTTTCTCGAGATTATTATTTTTAAAACATGTACTGGGGTAGGCCACACAAAGTCCATGCACTTTTGTTGAAAAAAAGTTTTTTTTCAATTATGTTTAAAAAAATAGTTACGTTAAAAATTCTTAGTTTAAATTCCGGGCTAACTTTGATAGTAATAGTTGTCAAAATCAGATTTAAGGTATTGTCAAAATCAGATTTAAGGTATTCAAACATTATTTTTGCAATTCCGTCGTGAAACTACTTACTTTTCTTGTCATTCTTGAACGACGAAATAGCCTACTTTTCTGTACCAAAAATAACAGAATCGAATAGCAACACTTTTCAAAATAAATGCTGAAAAGTTCTACTTTTCAGCACTGAAATGGGTGCTGAAAAGTTGAACTTTTCAGCACTTGTTTGGAAAAGTAATACTTTTCAACATTTTTTTGATTTAAATGATTTATTGACAAAATGCATGGACATTTGACCTATAATTTTATTCAAATGGTCTTTTTCGGAATTGCAAAAAATGTTGCATGGAACTCGTTGCAAAACTTGATTTTTTCAGCACGAGTCGTACTTTTATCCAACGAGGTTTACCGATTTTGTAACTTGTTGCATAAACTACTTTTTCAGCACTGAAATGGGTGCTGAAAAGTTGAACTTTTCAGCACTTGTTTCGAAAAGTAACACTTTTCAACATTTTTTTGATTTAAACGATTTATTGACAAAATACATGAAAATTCGACTTAAAATTTCACTCAATGGGTGTTTTTCGAAATTGCAAAAAATGTTGTATGGAACTCGTTGCAAAACTTGATTTTTTCAGCACTCGTCGTATTTATCCAACTCGGTGAACCTCGTTGGATAAATGTACGACTTGTGCTGAAAAAATCCTCTTTTTGCAACTTGTTGCATAAACTACTATTTCAAAATAAATGCTGAAAAGTTCTACTTTTCAGCACTGAAATGGATGCTGAAAAGTTGAAATTTTAAGCACTTGTTTCGAAAACGAATTAAACGATGTATTGACAAAATACATGAACATTTGACTTATAATTTCACTCAATGGGTTTTTTTTCGGAATTGCAAAAAATGTTGTATGGAACTCGATGCAAAACTTGTTTTTTCAGCACTCGTCGTGATTATCCAACTCGGTGAACCTCGTTGGATAAATGTATGACTCGTGCTGAAAAAAACTTCTTTTTGCAACTTGTTGCATAAACTATTATTTTACGGCAAATGTACTATCACTAAGGTTGCTGATATAATTTTTATGAAAAAAAAATCAATGTTTATATTTAGTTAACTAAGTTTTTAAGCTTTTTAACAAAATATATATAGAATTGAGGTAATATTGTTTAAAAGTTGGAATTTTGCCTGAAATTTGTTAAATATTGTAATGTTCATAAAATTATCGATTTATATTGCATTTTATACTTGATTATAAGCACGAATCACAATTTTTCACAATTTATATGAAATTAGTTCAACTGAAATTGCCTATAAATTTGGAGACTGTGCTTCTAGCAGATGCGGCCAATGAAGCTAATATAGGTAATTTCAAATACTTAAAACTTTAAAATTCGATATCTCTGGAACGAAACATATTCATTTCTGTCAAATCAAAAAAATAAGTTGGGGAGTTTTGAGATACGGCCATTCAAAGTTTTCAATTGCGCAATACAGGTAGCAAAAATAAATTAATCAAAATTTTGATCGCGGAAATGGATTCTACGTCCAATTTCCTTCAAAATTGAATCTAAGACCGACCTTCTAAGATTTGTCGTTCCTGAGCTATCGCCGTTGGAAACTAGGAGGTTCGCTCAAAAATTGCCAAAAAGTCGATTTTTTGGGGAGGTACAAAAATGGAGGGGGTGGACCTATTTGGATGAAAATCGGGATTCTTGCATGTTTTGATAGTATTAACAGCCAAATGCCAAATTTGAGCAGGATCGGAGAGGGTAATTTTAAAATGCTGTGACGCTTCAAATGGAATGACCCATATGGTGAAAAAATGAAAACCGCGAAATTATACTGAATCCTAAACTTGCCACATATACGGGCTTTTGCCCTAGTAGCACGTGGATAGCATTTTAACATTTGTTTTATTTTTTCAAAAATAATAGTTGTTTTCCGAGAGAGTTCTGCGAACCACGCAAATCGAACTTCAGATAATATTAATTGGACTGTTTGAGTTGATGCTATAGGCCATTGACAATAGAATAATTTCTAATTGTACATCATGCCAAAATAACGACAGAAATCCAAACTTCTTTACCGTACCTAATGCAAAATTTTCCCAGATTTGCGTTCTGCAGGTAAAAACATTCCCCGCCCCGGTTTGCCAACCCTGAACTGATGATTCACCGCTGGCTCCATGGCGTTATATTTATAGTATGTCTAGAGCGTAGAGTCGTTTAGTAGCGTGCGATAGCTCGTCCCAGAAGGGTACTGACATTCTGACTTATCTTTTGTGTTTGTGTAACTGAAAGTAACAACGATTTAAGCCGAGGGTAAGTGGCGCGAAGATGATAATCGATCTTTAGATAAGTGGTACCTTGGGTGGTCAGGATAATTAAGCGAAATCCGGTGGGCAAAGTGCAAGTGATTTAATCGAGAATGCATATATGCCGACGTAATGATGAGGGAAGTCGGGTGGAAACCCATGGGAAATAGTTGTGATACCGGCGAGTTTAAACCTAAAGTGCATTAACATAGTGACGCTTAGTAAAGAACCTTACGCATGGGATTCATTAAGTGAGGGTAGTTTTTACTTCACCTAGCATTTTGATAACTGTGAATGTGGTCATGCCAAGTTTAGGGAAAACTTTTTTTATTGTGGCTTTGTGAGGGTATTGAATCTATGAAATAAACAAAATATAAACCAAAATGACAGTTTAATGTGATTTAAATTACAAGTCCATCAAATACATAGATAATTCAACATTTCTCCTCATTTAAGCAAATTTACTTTAACGGTGCACATCAATCAGAGCTTTTTGCACCAACAAAGTTTGACTATTTTTACAATCAGATTGTTGCAAGGATTTGGTCCGTAAGTTTGACAATTTTTTAATAAGAAGACAACAACTTCCGTGGTTGCAATGATCATCGATTCAAAAAAAAACTTTTGATTGAAAAATACTATTCACAATTTTTATAATAACAATGAAACAAAAAAATATAATTCCAAGAACATTTCATAACGATCAACTATTTGTATTAATTCAAAAGCCCTCATTAAAAGTAAGGAAAGGAAAGTAACTTTTTTTCTAATAAAATGAGTTAATTCTACAAGATATTTTACCTTTACAGTTATTCAACTCAACAGTATTTCAGAATCAGACAAACTTACAAGCAAGCCAACCACAAAAAGAAAAACTTTTCAATCATCAGCATGTTTTAACAAAATCCAAATATTTGTTTTTGAGTAAATTCCTAAGAGGAATCTTCCTTAAATAAAAAAACAGAGAAGAAAAATATATAATGATACAAAGCTTTGTACAATGATCCTCGGCGCCTATCCATTTTTGGAACTAACACTTGATCATATCCTGCATTCGTTGTACATTTCCTGTTTTTAACCACTCAGTAATCGATAACTTATCAATTTGTGAAGAATTACTGGAGACCAACTGCTTAAATGAGTTCATAAATATTAATAACGACACTAAACTGGCTCCATCTGGATGCGCATGCATTACGTATAAACTGCTCTAGAAATGGAAAAACCCAATACCTCAACCACAGAAGTTATCCTTCTCAGCGACTTTTTTTTGCGCAGGGTTGACGTCAATCTGCTGATTTTTTTTCTCCTTCTTAAATCGAGCATGCACTCACTCTCTAAAAAATCGTTTGGAAGTCATCGGCCTGCTCTCTCTGCTTGTCTGTGACACAGACATAAAGCACAATTCTTCGCTGATAGTTGGAGCTATTAAATCTGCTAGGAAGAATGTGACAACACGTGCGCTCACGTGGAGATTTCTAGACAATCCATATTGTTCAAACAGGTCGGCGTAGAACGACTTACGTCAACCTTCTAGCGCTATTAGAGCTTTTCCGTCAGGTAATTTCCATCTGATTGATTGACATTGCACTCTCTGTTTGTCTTCCAGAACAACCATGCGAACGTCGGCAGTCCTCATATTTGCGATAATTTGCTGCGCAGCAGTCCCAGCACAATCGCAGAACCCACAAGCAACGTTTACCTATCTACTTAGACGTTCGACCACACCCAACCCTCGGAGGCTTGCCAAAACCAACACGGGTCGGCTTTCGAGCAGATCTTCGGCCCTTACCAGCCCAACTGCGGTGACCCCGGCCAGAAACGATGCCCAACTGTCGGCTGCCGTCGCCGACCTGGCCTTTGCCATTGGGCAGCATTCCAACGATCTGGACGTGGCTGCGGACATTTTCTCACCGGTCAGCATCATGGCCGTGCTGAATCTGCTGCTGCTGGGCGCCGAAGGCACGACCTACCGGGAACTGCTTGGGGCACTCCGATTGGGGAATGTCCCCATGAAAGAGTATCACCCGAGGGCGGCTGGAATGACCCGGAATCTGTTGGCGGAGAATTCGCTCGAGCTGGACCAGCTGGCATGGAAGGGAAAAAACTGTGTGGTGTACGAGTACGAGGATGATGAAGAGGAAGAGGAGGTACAGCCCGTGAAGTCAAAGTGAGTAAAATTTACAACATTATTTTATGCAATGTTCTTTATCATTCTTGAAATTTCTATTCATCATTCAAATATTTACGTACCGTCGAGCATGACACTATTTGCTTTATCAAAATTCATAGTAAAACTGAAATAACTTCATTACTTTCACTGATTCATCTGAAGAGTTCAGCAGAACTCGCCAAAAATCACCAAAATAATTTATGGCAATTCCGGTTTGTTTTGTTCCTTATCACTGCCAAAATAAACGTGATGAGTATGCTATTCAAATATTTGTTTGCTTCCAATAACACGTAATTATCTTCATGTTTTGATGTTTAATGCTCGTGACTGAATCAACTGAATGTCAAGATCTAAACAAACTTTCGTCTGATTCACCGACGACCATAAAATCCTGCTCGTATCATCTGCTAATTGGTCGTCGTCCATCACAGTCGGCCCACTTCAAAGCAGCTCGCACACTTGGTCTCTGACTAACCGGCTTAATCTCGTTTCTTCCAGAACCAAAGAGCTGCGCATCGCCAACGCCATCTTCACCCAGAAACAGCTGCCAATCAACGCGAAATTTGTGTCCCTAGCCAACCAGCTGTACGGCGCGAACACTCAGGCGGTGAACTTTTTAGACTCTCTGTCGACGACCTCCCTCATCAACAAGTGGGTCTCCCAGGCCACCAACGGTCGGATCCGCGAGGTCACCAACGGGCAGTTCTCGCCCGAGACCAACATGGTCATCGCCAGCTCGCTGTACTTCAAGGCCACGTGGATGACGGAGTTCACCGCGTACGCAACCCGACCTCGTGACTTCTTCCCGGACGGATCTTCCCGGGGTGGGGCCGCGTTCAAGGTGGACATGATGTCCCTGACCGAGTGTCTGCCGTTCTACTCGGACAAGGCCAGCGGCATCAAAATGGTCGGTTTTCCATACAGCGACAACGCCACCACCATGTACGTGCTGATGCCCAAAGACTCGTCTCGGGCGAAGCTTCGTAACCTTCAGAAGCAACTCTCGGCCAAACAGCTCGATTCGATGATCTCCGGAATGACCCGGCGAACCACCACGGTCAACTTCCCCCGGATGCAGCTGGCCAGCAGTACAAACCTGGAGAAGTCGTTCCGTCGACTGGGCATCAAAACGCTCTTCAACGCCCAGCAGAGCAACCTCAACGGAATGCTGGACCAGTCGGCCCGCAACAAGATCCCGCTGTTTGTGAGTCAAATCAACCACAAGGTCAACCTGAGTGTGGACGAGCACGGAACGGAGGGTGCGGCCGTCACGGTTACCCTGGTCGATCGGTCCGCCTCGCAGGCCTACCTGAACGCGAACGAGCCGTTCCTGATCTACGTCCGTCACGATCCAACGCGGTTACCGCTGTTCTACGGGGCCGTGTTTGACCCACGGGGTTAAAGGGGGGAAACCCTCAAACGATCACAACCCGTTGATGATGCCAAAGAATAACAAAACGTTACGTTTAAAGCAGTGCTGACGGTGTTCTACGGAGAGGTGCCACTGTAACAAAGTAGTACTTAGGCGCATATGTTTTTAATTATTAACTCGAATAGCATACACAGGTGCTAATCCTAGGATAGTGTCCTATTTATAATAGTTTTAACATTGTTGTAAACAATCGTGACACAGGGTACAAACTGCAACGTTTCACTATTAAACAGTTTGATTTTTAGTAACATTTCTAGTTTTATTCAACAGTGTGAAAAAGTCTTTAAAGATGAAGTTCAGTGTGATTTCAAATCTTAATCCCCAACCAACTCCATCTCATTATTGAATCTAACAAGTCGACATGATCATCTCTTGTCGCACGTCGCATATTGACTTTTCTAGAATAATTATTATTTTATTATTTTATTTTATTTTTATTTTTTTAATTCCACTTTGAACAAACAATGCTTAGAGAACGCATTGTAAACACATTTTGTTTGCCTGACTATTCTGAACATTGTTTCAAAATTTGGTTGAATTTAGTTGCGGGATTCTGGAGTCACAATCAAAAGTGTATGCAGTAGAAGGGTATTTACTTGTGACAAGATGTCCTCTAACTGAATTTCCATTGGCCAGTTGTCGCACTTGCAGGGTGGGACAAGACAGCACGATCAGATTGCAGCTACATTTTTATGCTGATTGACACCATTGGATCAGTGTTGTATAAAAGTGATAAAAAAAATATCATTTGATTATTCCTGCACCAAAATATTGGGATGATTGTAAAAGTGAGATTGAGAAAGAAAAAGACAACCGTCATCAGGGGTGACATTGGGTCTAGGGGTGAGATTGGATCATACAAAAATGCAGAAATTTGTATGACCCAATCTCACCCCCCAGACCCAATGTCACCCCTGATGACGGAATGTCATAAGGGATTTTGTAAACTTGGATAGGGATCGACAATTCTTGGAGCAGAGAATCTCGCGAAGGAAAGAAGAGCAGTGAAAGTTGGTAGATGAAATTTCGGGCATAATTATTGTAATCGATGTAAACTGAAAGTTTGATTTTTTCAGAAAACTGCACGAGGTTTTCACGATTTTTGTTGAATATCTCAGGATTGAAATAAAGTTTTCGGGATCTGTGAAGATCAAAACGAGAGGCATTGAAAGTTGTCGTTCTTTAATCATTTCGCTCCAAAAGTGACATGCGACCAAATATCTTGACCACGACGAAATGTTCTAATGGAGAACAATAAATCAGAGTCGTGACATCCAGCGGAGGGAGTTAATTTATTGTTTATAGTTCTCTGTTTAAACTGCAAATTGCCTCAAATTGATACGATGACGTGATCTGAAGCAATGCCACAGTATAACTTCATTAAGTTATTATACCTGGACTTTGAATTGTACACAGAAAAAAAAAATCATGGTAATATAACATCTGGGAAGGGGTACATCTTTTATTTCAGAAAAAATGTGTAATTCTACCTCTGATAATGTGTATTTTTACCACTATTCTGGTCTAATGACGCTTTTTCAGTCTAAATTGAGGTAAAATTACATCATAAAAGAGGAATCAAACCTTCCAAAATAACACCTTTCAAATTTACACAATTTTTTACTGTGTTCTGAAAACGTTTGCACGTGGAATTGAAAAACAGATAGTTACACCTGGCAACTTTAAAAAATGTGAATGCTCATTACGATTTTTCAAATATGACTTTCCACCTTCCTTTGCAGGGCGGTCATTCCACCCCAATCGTGCCCGAAAAAGTGCAAAATTTAAATCATCAATTTCTGATCAAGCTCGAATTTTGTTGGACTGTTAATACCATCAAAATAAGCAAGAATCTCAATTCTATTCCAAATCGTACACCACCCCAAAAGTTTCACCGTCTTCGTAAAAAAATATAAAAATCTGTGCACCTCGAAAAATTTCTGGCACAAGCTCAAATGTCTGTGAAACACAGACAAATCTGTGCATCTGGCATGCTTGGCTACGTACTACAATTTAACACACTTTATACAAAATATCATGCATACCTATTACTAAGAGCAAAATAACAGCACCTGTTGAAATTGATAAGCTTAATCTTTGAAATGTGGCAAGGTATATTTCTATTATGAATCAAGCTCATCGTCACAACTGCATTCATTAAAATTCTTGGAACTTTCAAGTCTGTCAAAGGAAGATAAGGTAATAAAAACAGCGTTCTGTGACACTGCAGTCAGTGGCATTGCTCATTATGGATACAGTGAGATATCTGCTGATTGTCTTTATCTAGCCGTAGCTTTTGACCATGAATGACACCCTTGTAAAATGGTAGTTCAAGATTTAACAACTAGGGTAGGGTAGTCATCAATGAGACACTTTTGGTTTTTAACTTTCAACGATTTTTGTATTTTTTTCATCAGCATGTTTTAATGAGCTTTTTGTTGCATTTTCTTTCTTTTAATGTGTTCTAACATTGACCAAAATATGAGATCGATCCGACCTCTACAGCCAGAGCTATCCAACTGTCTCATTGTAGACGCACTTGGCAGGAACAATGAGACAGGTGGGGAACAATGAGACACTCTACGAAAATCAATACTTTTCTAGTAAAACATCATGTTTTTGTATTGTTCCATTGCAGGTGACTTACCTTGAACATTTTAAAGCAATTTTGCCAACTTGAAGCTTTCATTAACAAAAGTTATACTAAAAAGTATTTAAATTTAGTAAAATCCATTTATTTATACCATATAACATTATATGATTGGCTAAATGAAGTCAAAACTCAATAAATATGCCAAAAATCACTTCCGATTCATGTTTTGAAGGATTTCCCTAGATTTTGAAAAGTTTAATGAAGAAAAATCAAAGTGTCTCATTGTTACCCATAGGCTGAAAAGAGTGGGGAACAATGAGACAGCCCTGGATTCTGGGTATATTCTTAATTTTGGTCAATTCTAATGAAAGGCCATTGTAGCCCAACTCATGCCCTATGAAATGACGAAAGAAGTTTGGAGAAATTTTAGTTTTTGTATTATTGGCAGAATATAAGCGAAAATGTAATTTTCAGTCATAATTTACTTTTACACCCCAAAATCAAACATTTATGAATAACTTTGCAAGGGAGCGTTCATAACCAAAGCCACTATTATGACAGACGTGTATCCAGTAGATACACCTTTCCCCGAAATATGAGCCTGATTGGTTGAAACTACGACTTGTGAGAGCCATTTTATCATTGTTCCCCGTGTCTCATTGATGACTACTCTACCCTATATAAGTTTTTTTCACCGAAGCGCAAACATAACTTTTTGTTTATTGTTAATTGTTAATTGTTTATTGTTAATTGTTAATTGTTAATTGTTAATTGTTTATTGTTTATTGTTTATTGTTTATTGTTAATTGTTAATTGTTTATTGTTTATTGTTTATTGTTTATTGTTTATTGTTTATTGTTTATTGTTTATTGTTTATTGTTTATTGTTTATTGTTTATTGTTTATTGTTTATTGTTTATTGTTTATTGTTTATTGTTTATTGTTTATTGTTTATTGTTTATTGTTTATTGTTTATTGTTTATTGTTTATTGTTTATTGTTTATTGTTTATTGTTTATTGTTTATTGTTTATTGTTTATTGTTTATTGTTTATTGTTTATTGTTTATTGTTTGTTGTTTATTGTTTATTGTTTATTGTTTATTGTTTATTGTTTATTGTTTATTGTTTATTGTTTATTGTTTATTGTTTATTGTTTATTGTTTATTGTTTATTGTTTATTGTTTATTGTTTATTGTTTATTGTTTATTGTTTATTGTTTATTGTTTATTGTTTATTGTTTATTGTTTATTGTTTATTGTTTATTGTTTATTGTTTATTGTTTATTGTTTATTGTTTATTGTTTATTGTTTATTGTTTATTGTTTATTGTTTATTGTTTATTGTTTATTGTTTATTGTTTATTGTTTATTGTTTATTGTTTATTGTTTATTGTTTATTGTTTATTGTTTATTGTTTATTGTTTATTGTTTATTGTTTATTGTTTATTGTTTATTGTTTATTGTTTATTGTTTATTGTTTATTGTTTATTGTTTATTGTTTATTGTTTATTGTTTATTGTTTATTGTTTATTGTTTATTGTTTATTGTTTATTGTTTATTGTTTATTGTTTATTGTTTATTGTTTATTGTTTATTGTTTATTGTTTATTGTTTATTGTTTATTGTTTATTGTTTATTGTTTATTGTTTATTGTTTATTGTTTATTGTTTATTGTTTATTGTTTATTGTTTATTGTTTATTGTTTATTGTTTATTGTTTATTGTTTATTGTTTATTGTTTATTGTTTATTGTTTATTGTTTATTGTTTATTGTTTATTGTTTATTGTTTATTGTTTATTGTTTATTGTTTATTGTTTATTGTTTATTGTTTATTGTTTATTGTTTATTGTTTATTGTTTATTGTTTATTGTTTATTGTTTATTGTTTATTGTTTATTGTTTATTGTTTATTGTTTATTGTTTATTGTTTATTGTTTATTGTTTATTGTTTATTGTTTATTGTTTATTGTTTATTGTTTATTGTTTATTGTTTATTGTTTATTGTTTATTGTTTATTGTTTATTGTTTATTGTTTATTGTTTATTGTTTATTGTTTATTGTTTATTGTTTATTGTTTATTGTTTATTGTTTATTGTTTATTGTTTATTGTTTATTGTTTATTGTTTATTGTTTATTGTTTATTGTTTATTGTTTATTGTTTATTGTTTATTGTTTATTGTTTATTGTTTATTGTTTATTGTTTATTGTTTATTGTTTATTGTTTATTGTTTATTGTTTATTGTTTATTGTTTATTGTTTATTGTTTATTGTTTATTGTTTATTGTTTATTGTTTATTGTTTATTGTTTATTGTTTATTGTTTATTGTTTATTGTTTATTGTTTATTGTTTATTGTTTATTGTTTATTGTTTATTGTTTATTGTTTATTGTTTATTGTTTATTGTTTATTGTTTATTGTTTATTGTTTATTGTTTATTGTTTATTGTTTATTGTTTATTGTTTATTGTTTATTGTTTATTGTTTATTGTTTATTGTTTATTGTTTATTGTTTATTGTTTATTGTTTATTGTTTATTGTTTATTGTTTATTGTTTATTGTTTATGTTTTATTGTTTATTGTTTATTGTTTATTGTTTATTGTTTATTGTTTATTGTTTATTGTTTATTGTTTATTGTTTATTGTTTATTGTTTATTGTTTATTGTTTATTGTTTATTGTTTATTGTTTATTGTTTATTGTTTATTGTTTATTGTTTATTGTTTATTGTTTATTGTTTATTGTTTATTGTTTATTGTTTATTGTTTATTGTTTATTGTTTATTGTTTATTGTTTATTGTTTATTGTTTATTGTTTATTGTTTATTGTTTATTGTTTATTGTTTATTGTTTATTGTTTATTGTTTATTGTTTATTGTTTATTGTTTATTGTTTATTGTTTATTGTTTATTGTTTATTGTTTATTGTTTATTGTTTATTGTTTATTGTTTATTGTTTATTGTTTATTGTTTATTGTTTATTGTTTATTGTTTATTGTTTATTGTTTATTGTTTATTGTTTATTGTTTATTGTTTATTGTTTATTGTTTATTGTTTATTGTTTATTGTTTATTGTTTATTGTTTATTGTTTATTGTTTATTGTTTATTGTTTATTGTTTATTGTTTATTGTTTATTGTTTATTGTTTATTGTTTATTGTTTATTGTTTATTGTTTATTGTTTATTGTTTATTGTTTATTGTTTATTGTTTATTGTTTATTGTTTATTGTTTATTGTTTATTGTTTATTGTTTATTGTTTATTGTTTATTGTTTATTGTTTATTGTTTATTGTTTATTGTTTATTGTTTATTGTTTATTGTTTATTGTTTATTGTTTATTGTTTATTGTTTATTGTTTATTGTTTATTGTTTATTGTTTATTGTTTATTGTTTATTGTTTATTGTTTATTGTTTATTGTTTATTGTTTATTGTTTATTGTTTATTGTTTATTGTTTATTGTTTATTGTTTATTGTTTATTGTTTATTGTTTATTGTTTATTGTTTATTGTTTATTGTTTATTGTTTATTGTTTATTGTTTATTGTTTATTGTTTATTGTTTATTGTTTATTGTTTATTGTTTATTGTTTATTGTTTATTGTTTATTGTTTATTGTTTATTGTTTATTGTTTATTGTTTATTGTTTATTGTTTATTGTTTATTGTTTATTGTTTATTGTTTATTGTTTATTGTTTATTGTTTATTGTTTATTGTTTATTGTTTATTGTTTATTGTTTATTGTTTATTGTTTATTGTTTATTGTTTATTGTTTATTGTTTATTGTTTATTGTTTATTGTTTATTGTTTATTGTTTATTGTTTATTGTTTTTCAGCGAAAAAAAAGTGTAATCTGGTTCGAAGTGAGTTGTTGCAAGTGTCTCAATACTGAAAAATGATAAAATCGAGTCTTCAAACTTCCCATTTTCAAATAAAATTATACATAAGCATATGCAAATAAAAAAAAATGTGCAAAATGAATTGCAATCTTTCAGTAACTTCAACGGAAACTTTGCTGCTTTCTACCAAAAAAAAATCTTGCAAACAACTACTACTTGAAGCTTATTGCAAAAAAGCTCCCCATCAAAAGCTTTGCTGGTCCAAACTTCTTTTCACCACAAACGCTTCGCGCTTTCTCTCCCGTGATTCTGCTCACTAAAAGCTCTCTCATCTCACTTCTCACAGTCAACAGGTTTTTTTTGCACAACTCTCCGTCGCGACGCCGACGGTTGTGTTGCGATTTTATCACAGAGTTCCCCAGAAGCCTTCTGAACCGGCACTCGACGCAGCGCAGCGTGGCCAACAACACGAGGCTTCCGTTAGTTCTCGCTCATCGTTCGGCGCATACGGTCGCGGTCGCGTACTCTTCATGCGCAAGGCAGCTTCAGGCGTATAAGCGAGCTCCACGCGGTTGCAATCAAAACAAAATCTAGAGTAAATATAATTGTATACTTTGGCGTGCGGCTGTTTTTATGTACTTTTAGAGCTTTTTTGTGTTGTTTTTTCGTTTTCGATTTTGTTCGATTTCTGACGCCGATTTTGGCAAATTGTGGGTGTGTGCGGCTTGTGAATGAAAAATCGAAAAAGAAACGGCATTTTCCCAGCATTTTAATAGCACTGAAAGTGAAAAAAGTCAGTGCGTACGTTTGGAGGTGTGAAACAATTTCAAACTTGGCTGGTCAAGTGCACGATACATAAGAAAAAAGAAGAAGAAGCTTAATTTGTAAGCAGACGTTTAGGCAAGTCTAGCAAAAGTGCAACATCGAGTGAATCGCAAACACAAAAAAAATCGTCAGCTGTCGACCACAGCATGAAATAAATATCAATCATTTCAAAGTGTAATTACAAGTTTTTTGAGCTTGAAGAAAAAGGAAAACACAGCAAAAAAAGCTTCACATGTGCCAACCCGTCCCCGAGCCAATTCGATCGGATAGCTGAATATTGAGCTCAAGTTGAGAACGAAATTACCTTTCTTGAGCTGGCCAAAGTTGTTGCAGGTCTGGAAGCTTCTCAAACGTTTGTTGGATGCAGTTGCATGCACAACTGCACTGGATCTAGCTTGGGTTTTGCCTGCGTCGATCAGGTTGGGTTGGGTGTAAAGAGATAGGTAAGCACCGGGGGACGGTATCTTTTTTTGGTTAATGCATTTAAGTGGAAACCAGTTCTTGGAGGTGAGAATTGAATAACGCAGTTCAGCTCATAAGTTCAGTTATGCTTAAAACGTCTATCTTACATTTAAAGGCGTAATTTTGAATGTTTGACCCTTTTAAAATGTTAGTCTTGACTCAAAAAATTTCAAAATATTGTTTTTGAAAAGATATTTTAGCATTGAAAATCGGACCATTAGTTGCTGAGATATCGACATTAGAAAATGGAGGGTTGTTTGGGTGAGACTAAAAAAACTCTGTTTATCTGTTTTTTTTTCTTTTATCCGCTGTATCTCAGCAAATAGAGGTCCAATATTCAATGTTTCTTAGACAAAATTGTAGGAACCTTGCGAAATTTTTTTTTTAGGAATGGACAATCATGAACATTATTTATAAAATTGAATAGCTATATTTTGAATACGGTGTACTTAATCACACAAATTGTCAAGTACTTTTCGAATGCAAATTCTATTTTACAGAAAAAATGAGGTCATACAATTTTAAGTACAAGATTTTATTTTTATTTACAAAAATCACTATTTACAAAAAATCATAGCTCAAAGCATAAAAAATTAAAAAGTACGGATTTTGGGAAATAGATTTTTTGTGATAAAAAGTTTTTTTTTGGAGGAAGGGGAGATTCTGCCCATGTTCGCATTAATGTCCCATACTCAAATACAGCAAGCTGAAAAAAACGCATTTGAAGTTTGTCCCACACATAAGACTAAGTTTTCCCGAAAAAACTAGATTTCCTCCTGATTTCTAGAGCAAAGTACTAGATGTTGTAGGATTTTCTGAAAAATCACACGATTTTGAACCAAACTGCATAAATTACTCAAAAACTATGAAAATTCATATGGGACATTTATGCGATCAGGGGCAGTTCAGACATTTGAAATAACTTTTAAGTGATGTTAAAAAATAAAACAGTACATCTAAAGATAGACCAAACTGTTTGACAAGCATTAATGAACTAATTTTAAAAACATGCCAAATAACTATTGCAAACATCTAAAATATTCGAACTTCTGAATCATGGGAAGAGACTGTCTGATCTATTTGGCGTCTTCTACAAAGTGTTTGGTATTGAAGAAGAGATCACTCTCCAAAATATAAGCCCATTTCTAAAATTATTTTTTATCAGAAATAGTTTCATCCTAAACCCCCGTGTTTTTATTAATGATTTAATAAATATTAGACGTTATCTTTTGCAAATAATTGGAGGTAAATTTTTAGGTGAGAATCTTTTTTTATACCTATCCTTGTTATTCAAGACTTCAGATTTTTTTTAAGGATACTTTTGTCAAATGTTCACCAATTCATTTTAGTAAAGAAAATATTGTATTTATTTCATTTCAATTTGGTTTTATTTTAAACAAATTACAATTTGCTCATTTCGCGTTCATAATATAGTGTAAGTGATCTTTTCAGCTACGTTTCACATAAAAAAATGCATGTGAGCAACTCTCTACGAATTCGGCCGATTTCGACCATTTTTATTTATTGTATTTTTTGATTTGGTTCAAACTTTGTGGGGGCCTTCCCTATGACCAAATAAGCTATTTTGTGTCATTGGTTCACCCATACAAGTCTCCATACAATTTTGGCTGCTGTCCAAACAAAAATGGTACGTAAATATTCAAACAGCTGTAACTTTTGAGTGAATTTTCTGATCAATTTGGCCCCTAAAACATATTTAAAAAATGTCTAAAATCAAAAAATATGTATTTTGGGAATTTGAGATTTTATGAAAAAAAAGCTGATTAAAAAATCTGCCCATTTTTTTCCGTGTACCTATTTTTTTCTCAATAGTCCTCAACAATACCTACAACTTTGCCGATGACACCAAATTGATCAGAAAATTCACTCAAAAGTTACAGCTGTTTGAATATTTACATACCATTTTTGTATGGACAGCAGCCAAAATTGTATGGAGTGAACCAATGACACAAAATAGCTTATTTGGTCATAGGGAAGGCCCCCACAAAGTTTTAGCCAAATCAAAAAATACAAATAAAATCCATATCCGGCTTTGGTAGAGAATTGCTCATGTTGAAACTAATGATAAAGTTGTTTTAAGCCAGGATAGGATTTATTAAACTGTAATCGTAGCAATTATTTTTGAAGCTTGTGTCGCCCTCTTCTTTCAATTTAGCTTTTAAAATCTGGTGGAAAAAGCTATGTTTTTTTGAAATGCTAAAATCAACGGAAAAAATTATAAAACGAAGTTGACTTTATAGCTGTCGGCCACCATTGCTAGTACCAACCACTAGTGTCTTCTTTTTTATCTACAAGGACTTCGCCGCCCTGGGCTCCTAAGTGTATGAAAGTATGGCACGGAGCGACGGCGCCGAATACCCATATTTACACAAAGAATTTTAGAGCGCCCGCCGCGGGATTCGAACCAGCGACCTCTGGATTGTGAGTCCAGTGCGCGGTCCAATTGATCCACACGGGCGGGACACAATTCAATATAAATTCATAATCAATCCCAGCATTTTTGAGCTTGCTTAAGTAAATTTTAAGTGAAAATCAATTTGAGTAAAATTTAGCGTATTTCAGCCTCTTGGATTTCGATATTTTGAAAAAAGGTTTATTATTCTCCAAAAAAAACTTAAAATACTGCATCCTCATTTTGTTGTGAACAACTTACACAGTCCAACAAGATTTTGTCTCTGAGACGAGTATATGTGTTCCTAGTAGAATTTTGCCTGCTGAATCCGAATCCGGGTCCAGAATTGCTCCAAATGGTCCCAATTTTGAGATACACCCGTTTGCAATGTTAGTTTAGGCCAAAATTAGTTACTTTGTTGACTATTTTACGAAAGAACTATTGAATAAACAACTAAACCAATACATGTATCTTAAAGTTCACGTTTTCCCCTTTCTGAAACACCCCTGGTTTTTAAAATTTGATTGTTTCTACGCATATTTATAGCCATTTAAAATTATATTTTCAGTTGGTTCTCATTCAAGTTTTTCCAACTTGCATGCAAGTCAAATTCTAATTTTAAAATGGCTATAAATATACGTAGAAAAAATCAAATTTTAAAAACCAGGAGTGTTTCAGAAAGGGTAAAATGTGAACTTTAAGATACATGTATTGGTTTAGTTGTTTATTCAATAGTTCTTTTGTAAAATAGTCGACAAAGTAGCTAATTTTGGCCTAAACTAACATTTTAAACGGATGTATCTCAAAATTGGGACCATTTGGAGCAATTCTGGACCCGGATTCGGATTCAGCAGGCAAAAATCTACTAGGAACACATATTCTCGTCTCAGAGACAAGAAACATTTGATTTTTTGTTGAACTGTTATTATTTCATGACTTAAGTTTTTCCCCTGTCCAGAATGACTTTTATTGCACTTCTCAGCATTACCATTAATCACAGCAAAAATAACCGACAAAAAAATCAACTCAATATTTACCACCGCTGTCCAGAACTGTGTACATATGCGAGTTGTGCGATCTTCCGTCAGTTCTGCAACGATTGACGCGTTTTCATTCTGTGTGCCTACCTAAAAGCTTAGTCATGGCAAATAAGCACCGGAGCTTTATCGAGTTGGCGCGCTGGTAATTTTTCCGGCTGCGGAACGCGGATTTGCCAGGTTTTTGTAAGGGACCATCCACAAACCACGTGGACACTTTTTTGGAAATCTCAACCCCCCCCCCCCCCCCCCCCCATCGTGGACAATTTCCATACAAATAAAATCTTTTTTGTATGGAGCGTGGACAACCGCCAACCCCCCCCCCCCCTGAGTTGTCCACGTGGTTTATGGATGGTCCCTAAGCTGTTGCTAACAATGACGTACTTTTGGGGGGTTTATTTACTTTTTGTGTTTTTAGTGCAATTAATTCTAAATTAGGGTGGGTTTTTAAATATCATTAAATTGTAGTTACTTCCTTATGAGCAAAAATCTAAGAATAATTTCATAGAATTCAAAATTTTCATCAAGACGTTTCAATTTGATTTTCAACAGACAATTAAGCTGTTTGGTACCGTTGTTGACAGTCAATTCTTAGAGATAAACAAGAAGCTCAAACAGTTTTAAGCGAATGGAAGGTATGTAATGTTTACATGCCAGACTTCAAACTCAAACACAAATATTTAATCGTCAAAATTTAATTGACCAGGAACAGACCTTCGACCATACTGTACGCCACGAGACATTGTAAATCATTTTTGTACAAATCAACAGTTTTCTTCTTACACGTTGGTAATAAATAAAAGTATGATAGGCAAAATGACACGTGCGAATGCTTAAATGTAAAGTATTATCACGCGCTGGGATTGTTACGTCTAATTGATGATAAACAGCCTAAGGTATGAAGTATTATTGTTGTCTGAAAGTTTAGCATTTTTAAACATGGAAAGCATTCAATTGTCACACAAATCACCCTAACCAGACTTGGTGAAACAGTTACTGTTGTGAATAGAAACTTTAGTTTTTGAGTTACTTTTAAGAAAAATCGTGATAGAATTTAACATTTTAAAAATTTGTACATGAGTTTTGATTTAAAAATGATTACAAAGTGGCTCTAGCTCACGGTACCGAGGCGGCATTCGGTTTTCTCCTTATCCACCGATCATTTATAGTTATTTTTATTTCAATGGTTTTCACATAAAACATGAAGCATTTTCCTCAAAGACCTCGCAGCACCAAGCAGCCCCAACACCCGTCATGAATGCTTCGCGTCTGACGCCGGTTAAGCCCACGTGCATGTTCATGTGAATATTTTTATAGGTTATGGTGTTAGCTGCCAGCTTTCTACTGACCATACCCGACGGTGATGGCTTTGGCAAGTAACAAGCTTCGGTAGAAAGAAGTTGAACAAAAAAGTACATATCATCAGCCTCCGGATTAGTCAGTTTAAATTGTTAATCGTACTGACGCGGAAAATTTTAAAACGATTGATTGATTGATCGTGCTCTGTGACGCGGAGGGAAATTAAAGCCTGTTTTGGAAAAATGGTTTTGGTCAAATAATGTATATCGCGAAAGCATGAAACATAGTTTCGGTTTACCTTATACTAAAGTAGAATGCTTAACATCCGAGTTTTCACATAAAATCTGGAGCAACACGGGAAACCCGAGCAGGGGTAAATAACACGGGAATACCATATTTTGGTATTACTTGGTTTAATAACAAATACCAAAATGTGCCCTTAGTTGCCCAGTAATAGATGGTATAATACCATGAAATCATACCAAAAAACTATATTGAGAAGACCAAAGCAATACCAAAACGTGCCATTCCAAGGGCAAATGAATACCAGACAAATAACAACTTTCCGGGTAAATAAAAATCTCATTGGACAAAAAACAATGAGAATTCTCTATAGGATTACAGCGGGAATTCAATTTGGCTAATGGGATTGCAATGAGAAATGGGTAAAATTTTGATGCTATATTTAAATCCTTCGAACAGGCAGGAAAACGAAGTCTTGCTTGGAGAGCCAAAAAATATCAGGTAAAGAAAACTAGAGGAATACTGGGATCGAACTCATGACAGGTAAGGTGCCCCGAGCATGGGTAAATAACAAGGGTAATGCGTAATAATACCTTTCTCTGGTATCAATACCAAATTTTGGTATTCATGGACCCTTTAAAATTTGTCTTAAGGATTATGCAAGAGCAAAATGTGCTATCATACCAATTAAACGTATTGTTTTGATATTGCAAAATTGCAGAATTTGTCAATGGTCGAACACCACATATTGGTATTCTTTTGGTATTACAGTGTTTTATCAAATTCCTCTGAAACTATGGGAAAATTTTGACCAATTTTGACAAAATAATTAATTTTGCGCTAAAATGATGTCTCAAAGCGAATGCTTTCATTGAAAACCGGAAATTTCAAACTTGATTTTAAACATTTTTTATATACCCCCTGAAGAAATGACTTGAAATTGTGGAAAATTTTCTAAGTCAGGATGGCACATTTTGGTATTATTTTGGTATTAAAGTATTTTATCAAATTCCTCTGAAACTATGGAAAATTTTGACCAATTTTGACAAAATAATTAATTTTGCGCTTAAATGATGTCTCAAAGCGAATCTTTCATTGAAAACCGGAAATTTCAAACTTGATTTTAAACATTTTTGATATACCCCCTAAAGAAATGACTTGAAATTGTGGAAAATTTTCTAAGTCAGGATGGCACATTTTGGTATTATTTTGGTATTAAAGTGTTTTATCAAATTCCTCTGAAACTATGGGAAAATTTTTACCAATTTTGACAAAATAATTAATTTTGCGCTAAAATGATGTCACAAAGCGAATGCTTTCATTGAAAACCGGAAATTTCAAACTTAATTTCAAACTTTTTTGATATACCCCCTAAAGAAATGACTTGACTTTGTGGAAAAATTTCTAAGTCAGGATGCCACATTTTGGTATTATTTTGGTATTGAAAGGTTTCATCAAATTCCTCTGAAACTATGGGAATTTTTTTATAAATTTTGATGAGATAATTAATTTTGCGCTAAAATGACTTGAAACCCAAAAATGTTAAAGCTGATTTTCATTTTTTTTATATACCCACTAAGATTTTTTTTTTAAAACGTTGAAATTTCTCTAAGTTGGGATAACCAATACTTTGAAAAAACGAGTAAATCGACAGATTATAGAATTTTGGTGAATTTCAATCCAGTTTCATTTTAATTACACTTATTTTTCAATCTTGTTATTTTTTAGAATCTTCAAGTACTTCAAGCACAGGCCGTTCATCAATGACAAATGCATTCGATGTGGTGAAGAATATCACTAAGAACAACATGGAATCATCAGGTGAGTAGATTTGGCTGTTGCATATGGATCATTTCCGTTTTTTCACTAACTGCAACTGTTGCACTAAAAATGGTATGAAAATACCAAATTTAGTATTTCTTGTGGTAAAATACCATGAAATCATACCAAAATCATGTATGTGGAAGACCACAGGAATACCAAAATCTGATTTTCCAAGGGCGCGGGAATACCTAAAAATTAAACCATGGCAATACCAAGTTTTGGTATTCAAGCAATGTTCAACAATCCAGAAGAACCTCAACTTGGTATTGAAATGGTTTTATTTTGAGGTATTATTTTACCCTTGGAATAACATGGTTTGGTATTGTTGTGCCCTTCCACATACAAGACTTTGGTATGATTTCATGGTATTTTACCATCTATTACTGGGCAACCAAGGGCACATTTTGGTCCCTGTTATTTGCCCAAGTAATACCAAAATTTGGTATTCCCGTGTTATTTACCCCTGCTCGGGGCAGACACCATTTTAGTTACCCGTTTACCAACTGAGCTATCAACGCTTGTTGAAAACGAGCTGCTGCTACATCAGCATGTTTTAACTGCAGGCAAAAATATCAGGAAATTCAAAGAAAGAGAAACAAACTAAACCCGAACGAGAAAGGCTATAGCCCAGGCAGCGTGGCATTTTTCGTGGGATTTTCGAGGATGCATGATTCCAACTGAATAGGATTCAACACAAATCCAATATTAAAAGGATTTTAGAGCGAAGTTCGAATACCACATGCATACCAACATTTTGGTATTGAATGAGTTATTTTATCAAATTAACAAAGATTGACATTATTTTTTTTAGGTTTAAAAAAGGCACACAATGTTAAGTAAAATCCACTCTAACATTTTAAATTTTTCACGTTAAACCTATTGTTATCGTAAAGTTTGTCGTTTAAATATATAAATGTTTTTCTTATCATTTTCAAATGTATTTTGTATAATACCACAATTTTGTATAATACCACAGATTGGTATTAACTTACATTTTAGACATTTTTTCAAGGGCTCGCGAAAACCAAAATTTGAGATTGATACCATTGAATGGTATTATTTTGCATTTCCCTTGTTATTTACCCATGCTCGGGAAAGGGTGGATAAGCATTCTGACAGTTTGACTTTTTTTTGCTAATTTTCAAGCTTCAAGGTAACTTTTTACATAGAAGAAGCCAACCTTCATAAATAATTACCCAAGCTATCTTTCCACATTACGGGTTTGTTATACTTACCTGTTGTCGCGAAAAATGAAAATTACAGGTTGGCCACAAATTCCCAGTTTTATCCCGAGGCCAAATGGAGTTATCCCGTAAAGTTTTTCATTTTTGGTTTTTTTCAATTTGGTACCATAAACAGAGGTGACATAGATAGGTTTGAGATTTTTCCGCAAATTGCAGAGTACAAATTAAATTTGTTCGGAATGGTATGACACTATACAGAGAAGTGTTCAAAGTACTTCAAGAAGAAATTTTCATAAAATTTTGAAATGTTCAAAATGTTAGTAAACTTTTATTACAAACATTTTGATTTACAGGATTATTCAAATACTCTAAAAGTCATTATGAATTTACCAAATGAAAAAGAGTTCGAATCGGAAAACGAAATGTATTTCTGTGAACAATTTTCACTGGAAGAAGATACAATTAATTTCCTAATAATACATTTTATGTGTTTTTCAAATACAATCAGAATGATCATCAAATTTATAAAACATATTTCCATTAAAAAGGAAAAAAGAACTCTTGATTCGTGCTATTTTTTTCGAAAAGATCGGAAAATTTCAAGAAATGTTTAATGTTTTAACATTGAAAATCGGAACATTAGTTGCTGATATATCGACATTAGAAAATGATGGGTTGTTTTGGTGAGACTTAGAAAACTTCAATTTTCGTTTAAATTTTTCTTAAAGCGGCTGTATCTCAGCAACCCGAGGTCCAATCTTCAATATCTCTTAAATAATTTTATAGCAAATATTCTAAACTTTAAAAAAAATGGAAATGGTCACTCATTATCACTATTTTAAAAAAATGAAAAACTGCAAATGTTTCGCTAAAATCAAACTTTCGGTGGCTATATCTTGAAAACGAAGCCCTTTATCAAAAAAATTGTAAAGTACTTTTCGATTGGAAATTCAATTTTAAATAAAAAAAAACTACGTCAAATTTGTTTTTGCATAAAATTACGATTTTTTCCAAATATCACTATTTTTAAAAAAATCATAACTCGGTGGTAGATTTTTTGACCATGTCTCTCTATGGCTCAAAAGTTGCGGGTTTTTGTCCCCTAAAACATATCAAAAAATCTCGAAAATCACAAAATACGTATTTTGGGAAATTGAGTTTTTGTGGAAAAAAAGTTGATTAAAAAATCTTCAATTTTTTTTCCGTGTACTTTTTTTTTCTCAATAGTCCTCAACAATACCTACAACTTTGCCGAAGACACACATGATCAGAATATTCACTCAAAAGTTACAGCTGTTTGAATATTTACGTACCATTTTTGTATGGACAGCAGTTGAGCGAGTTGT
The DNA here is from genome assembly GCF_016801865.2 of Culex pipiens pallens. Lineage (NCBI taxonomy): Eukaryota > Metazoa > Arthropoda > Insecta > Diptera > Culicidae > Culex > Culex pipiens. The sequence continues at coordinate 104,581,270 of NC_068938.1, forward strand.
GGCGCTATAACCACGGCAAATAGTGTCCAGGGCATTTGTGGAAATACAATGTCCCATCCCCGAGGGTCCCGGAGCACCAAAACTTCTTAGCATGGTGCTCCCAACGATAAATTGCCTAAACAAACAGGAACGTGAGCGGGGGATCCCCACGTTTCTTCCTCCCCTGTCGATTCAGAAATGTGTTGGTGTTTGAACATTCGTGCTCAAACTCAATCCAATTCAACGAATCATCTTTGCGGTAAACTTTACGCAGTTGGCCTGGCCGCTTTAACGTTTGTGATGTTTCAAAGCAATTTATTGCATTGGGGCACTGCAATTGTTAATAATGACAAGAGGATGCTAGGCGTTAATCAACCTAAGGCATTTTCCAGGATGCCCTCGAAAGACTGGCTGCGCTAGGGTTAGGTTAGATTAGATTAGATTAGATTAGATTAGACCATTTTTGTATGGACAGCAGCCAAAATTGTATGGAGACTTTTACGGGTGAACCAATGTCACAAAATAGCTTATTTGGTTATATAGAAGGCCCCCACAAAGTTTGAGCCAAATTAAAAAATACAAAAAATAAAAATGGTCGAAATCGGCCGATTTCGTAGAAAGTTGCTCAAATAATAACATTGCTTTTTTTCTTTATATAATTTTTTTTTTCAATTTATTTAAATAGTGTTTATTAGAATTTAACAGTTCTGCTCCAGGATGTTACATTTGCAATTCAGAGATTTGGAGAACCTTTCAACTGAGATCAATTAAAAAGCCTTTACAGAGAGGGTACATGTTTCTAAGTTTAGATTTTGCTAGCTGAGTGCTCTTTTAGGGAAAACAGTTTTTGAGAAAAAACCCTAGATGCTTTTTTTCTTAAGAACTAAAAAATAATCCTAAGTAATGGTACATTTGACGCAATAAAAATAACATTTGCACACTTTAAATTTGATTTCAACAAGAAAAACTATGACTATCAAAGTCACTGCGGAATTCAAAATAAGAATTTTCTACACATTTTTTTAAACACTAAAATAACCTTTTCCATCAAATAGTGCATAAACCTTGTGTAGCCTTTCCAGAACTTGTTTTATAAATAATAATCTTGAGACCAGATGGAACCAGATGGAAATTATTAAAAAAAAAATGAAATCGTACCAATGTCACCCCGGTTTACGACACAGCTATTTTTTAAATACCTTCATTTCACAGGTACAAGTTGTTCATGAAGCCGTTTTTTATCGGGTTTCAATCCAAAATCCTAGTATTTATCAAGCTTGAAATAATTCATCTTCATGCTCTTTAATTTTCCTAATTTTATAATTATAAAAAAAAAACATATTTTTATAATGGAGAAATATGTAAATTATTGTATTTTTCTTAAACTGGTTGATTTCTCGCATTTGTAAAAATGCTTAATTTTGGTCTAAAAAATAATATTTTAAGTTTTTAAATATTTTACATACTAAACTTGTTATATTATGAACACAAACGTACAGGTTTTATGTGAAATTGCTGTAACTTATAGAAAATTAATAGTTTGGATGAATAAGAAACATTTTGCTTGAGATTTCTTCAAAATGTTGAAAGGGGGATCAAGTTACCCCTAACATTTTTAAAATTCCGGTTTAAAATATTTTTTTAAAACGCTTGGCATGATTCGAAGAGTTCATCTGATGAAATACCTTTATTAGCCAAACAAAGATGAATGTTTAAGCTTTCAATTCATGCAAAAAGTTTTTAGTTTTGTGATAAATTGACAGAGTTATGTGCGATACAAAAAAAGGGGATCAAGTCTCCCCACTCTCCCCTAAGGAACTGCCAAACCATGCTGAAATTTCAACAGTTTTTCACTTCCTGAAAAAAAAAAACAGTAAAGTATAGTTTATAAATTACAGTATTTTGTTCTGAATTCAGTATCCAGAGTTTGATGTTAAGATCACAGTGAAGTACTTGGTCATCAGCTCCCTAGGGGCCAAAATTAAAAAAAATGTCTCGTCTTCTTGAACGTGTAATTTTTTTGTTTGTTTTTTTTCATTTACAAAAGGAACATCGTTCTATCTTTTGACAATTATTATTGAATTTCTTCTCAAAACAACTGCACCTAATTGCTCCAATGCATCTCTGACAGGCAATAAATTCACCTTTAATTGAACATAATTGCTGAATAGAGCCAATCTACACCGTAGATGATGCAGTATGCTAATTCAATCAATATTGGCCATAAGGTCACATTCATCGTTTTATCATACGACGGAAACCTGTACCGGGTGATGTTCTCAAAAAAGCATCATCGCGGTTCAAGTAGGTCAGCATTCCTTCACGCCACCCAGCCAGAGGTGCACATCGCGAGGAATCGTGGAGTTCAAATTGAAGCGTTGTTGAGATCATGCTCAAGAATCGTGTCGTGTCGATTCAAGCCAGAACTTGGAAAGGGGATTCATGGTGCCAAGCATTCAATACGCGTTGTTGGACACAAAAAGAACAAGTCAACCTTGTGCGTATGACCAACTCTTCGACATTTTCGTACAAACCAAGACCTGTTACCTGCGTGATCGAGAGGATCGACGACTACAAACCAGACTCAGTTTTGCTTTTAAAAAAATTGCCCTGACATCGATTCATTGCCAAGGTTGGAGGCACGGCGGCGCTCTGGTTGGTGTCTCGGTACCTTAGCCCTGAGCAAGGTACCAATTGTAGTTGAACTTGATCTTTTGCTTGATTTTTATGCGCGCGCAGAAGCAAGGTGCAAAAAAAAGGAAAACTTCCTCAACTCAAGTGGAACCGATTTCATTTTTATCAACCACAGCCTCAGGTAAATTGGCGGCTTGCCACCGGCCATCAAGCCCCTCATATCATGGCACCGTGCCACAAGCGGGTTTGGTCATTCACCTTGCCGGGTTGATTTTTTTGGACCGCGGGCTTGTTTATTCAACAAATAATGCATAAATCATGCGATGTTGGGTATCGGTCGATATCATTATTTTTGTGATGTATGATGTGATGAGGGTGATTATGCGTTTTGGTGGGCAAACAAATGAGACATGGTCACGGCAACTGCCGTGTGGAAGACACATTTTATGTGTAGAAAACCTCAAGTACATAATACTGTAAATTGTTGGATATGTTTTTAATGCAAAAAAATTGTTTTGCTAAATCGAAAACTTCTGAGCTAAAACGAAAAAACTCAAATATTGGCTACTTTGCAGTGGGAATTTAATATTGCACAATTAATCTAAAGTTTCCTTATAAAAAAAAAACAAAAATAAATATAACTAATTTAACAGTTTTTTTAAAGTTTTTATTTAAAAAACACTTTAAATCATATATATCCCAAATAAGAAAAGTCTCAGGAGTTCAAAAAGAGCTTTTCAAGGTAGCTACAGCATATCAGTTTGGACCGCAACAGGATATAACTTCCATCAAGTACTAGATTTCCTATGTAAATTATTGGGCCTTTTGAAAAAGTAAGCGAGATCTAAAGAAAAGTGTATCTCGCCCCGGTCCAAACTGCTAAGCTGTAGCAGGCCATTACATTGGTTCAATATCAATGTTTTTAAGCAAATTTACAGGAAATTTTCGGTAAAAAAAAACTTGCAAACTATGCCCGATATCAAAATGTGCGTAAAGTACTTTTCGTTTGCATATTTGATTTTACATCTAAAATAAAGTTTGAAAAACTATTTTTTTTGCAATTCCGTCGTGAAACTATTTACTTTTCCTGTCATTCTTGAGCGACGAAACAGCCTACTTTTCTGTACCAAAAATAACAGAATCGAATAGTGACCCTTTTCAAAACAAATGCTGAAAAGTTCTACTTTTCAGCACTGAAATGGATGCTGAAAAGTTGAACTTTTCAGCACTTGTTAGGAAAAGTTATACTTTTCAACATTTTTTTGATTTAAACGATACATTGACTCAATGCATGGGCATTTGTCCTATAATTCTGTTCAAAGGGTGTTTTTCGGAATTGCAAAAAACGTTGTATGGAACTCGTTGCAAAACTTGATTTTTTCATCACTCGTCGTATTTATCCAACTCGGTGAACCTCGTTGGATAAATGTACGACTCGTGCTGAAAAAATCTTCTTTTTGCAACATGTTGCATAAACTACTATTTTGCAATCCCGTTGTTAAAATGTCAACTTTACCTGTCCTTCTGGAGAAACGAAACGGCCTACTTTTAACTACCAAAGATAACAGATTTGAAAATCAATACCTTTTAATACCAGTGCTGAAAAGTTCTTTGGTGTCTTCGGCAAAGTTGCATGTATGGATACGGACTACACTGGAAAAAAATTATACACGGTAAAAAAAATTTGGTGATTTTTTTATTTAGTTTTTTATTACTAAAACTTGATTTACAAAAAAACACTATTTTTATTTTTTTTATTTTTTGATATGTTTTAGAGGACATAAAATGCCAACTTTTCAGAAATTTCCAGGTTGTGCAAAAAATCATTGACCGAGTTATGATTTTTTTTAATCAATACTGATTTTTTCAAAAAATCGAAATTTTGGTCGTAAAAATTTTTCAACTGCATTTTTCGATGTAAAATCAAATTTGCAATCAAAAAGTACTTCAGTGAAATTTTGATAAAGTGTACCGTTTTCAAGTTATTGCCATATTTAAGTGACTTTTTTGAAAATAGTCGCGGTTTTTCATTTTTTTAAATTAGTGCACATGTTTGCCCAGTTTTGAAAAAGGCCAAACATTCAATAATACGCCCTTTTAAAATGTTAGTCTTGATTTGAAAATTTTGAAAATATTTTTTTCGAAAAGATCGGAAAATTTCACAAATGTTTCATATTTAAACATTGGAAATCGGACCATTAGTTGCTGAGATATTGACGATAGAAAATGGTGGGTTGTTTGGGTGAGACTTAGAAAACATAACGCAATCAAAAAATCATAACCTCAATTGTAAATGTGATTCTCCATGTTGTCGTCGACAGTCTGTCAAAGGTCTCAAGAATCGGTAGTCGTCAACGGTTATGTGTGGGAGAGTTGTAGTATCCCTCGGTACTATAAAATAGTACCAACCTACAGAAGTGTAATGTCCAGTAGGTAGTCGTAATTCTAGTGCTAGATTATAGCAATGAGCTCGGTTGTACAACCCAAATGAAGAGTCGCTTTCTTCTGTCGTCGTCCGTCGTCGAGTCAAGACGTCCTTTGTAAAACTATCCTTAGAATTAATAAAGTTTTAACCTAGTACTAAACGCGTGTTTAATTAGTCGTATCGGACACTTCAAACTTGATATATCTTTTCAAATCCAGATGATGTTATTTGGCTGAATAATACGTCCGTACCACCTTTCTTTGCATTATTTGATAGGTATGTTAAAAACTTACCTGTAAATTATTAAGTTTGCTTATCTTGTAAAGTTGTCCTGAGTAAAAGAAAATAATGTGGAAATATTGTATTATTTTATGGCATGATGTAAGAAACGGAACGTCGTTGAACAGTTAAACACATTTCAAAAACCTTTTCGCAAAGACATGAAGTGTTAAGATATGACAACACTCTTTGCTAGATCATAATTTAAGTCGAATTTTAGGATTTTTTTTATACTTGATCATTGAATTTTCAAATTTACAAGTAAACTACAGTCGAAAAAGGACTCATTAAAAATAAACTTAAAGTAGAATGATTCTGTATTAATATTAAAAATAGTTTTTTGTTTATTGCGTTACAGAAAAATTGTGAAGTTATTTTGATCAACTTTTTAGGCTGCAAAAAATAAGATAAGTATCGCTCTTGATATTGAACATTATAAGTTTTGTAATAACTACTAGACTAGACAGACGAAGCTTTGGGCTGGTGAAAAAAGGGCCCGATTTGGATGAAAATCGGTGTTCAACAGTCCCACAAAATTTGAGCATGATCTGATATAGTTAATCCAATTGATATCTGAAACACTAGCGTGCACAGGGTGGGGCAACTATCCTCAGAAATTTGTTCTAAAACTGCTAAGGGGGTGTCCATAAACGACGAAATTTTCAAAACGCTCATATTGTTGCCCCACCTTCCTTGAGGATCTGGGCACGCTAGTGATCTGAAACCTTGTTTTGTTCTTGATATACAGTTCTAACAACCTCGAGAAGCATTTTGAAGAATGCAATTGCTCTTTTACGGTCGGAGCAAAAATAAATCTTTCCAATCATTCTAACCGCAAAAAAACCCTCGTTTAAATTGCCAACTAATAGTTTCCCAACAAATATTTACAACCTTTTACGGCGTCGATGCCATCAGTCGTCGTCGCCACCGCCGTCACCATAATCTTAGCTAATCACCTGCGTCCTTGCGTCGAGAACCTTCGCCGTTTGCCAGTCAGCCCAACGGATATGAGATTCCATAAATGTTGCCTGGCACTTGCTCAAATAACGGTTAGAATTCTGAGTTTTATTTGCACGCACCAAGCCTTCGCTATTTCTGTCCGTTTCGCTTTCAATTGCATCGAATTGCATGTGGACGAATGGATGGATATCCGCCACTTTTGATGGCGGCTCAAATCAAATATGCCATTCTCTGCTGTTGCGGCAGTTCTGTCCGGCTGAATTCATGAGAAGCCTCATTGATTGACGCAACATCTCACGAACCGTTCTGCGGCACCTGATGGCTGCTGCTGCGAATAAAATAAAGTGCAACACTTTTTTAATATCCTCAGTTTCCCCTTTTCGTGCCATCAACGAATGCACCAGCCTCAGCATAAGTAGCCACTTGCCAAGTCCGAGCCGGCTTAGACGGACGTTAACTGACCAATCCGCCTCCACCCTTAGTTTTTAGTCCAGTTTGCATCAACGCGTTTTAAAAAGCCTTTTCGGTGCGCTGATTTTTGCGAGATATCGCAAGTGCAAAAATCCAATTCATTTGCCATACGGTACTTACTCTGCTGCAGTTAGTTAAAATTGAAAGGTATAACCGTGTGATGGTTTACAACTAAATTGCGGCACCCAATTTAAACGAAGGTGCATCCCCAGCTGTATTTGTATTCACTTGCAACACTGCTAATGGCATCAGGTACAGTTCATCATACTGTGATCAGCTTACCGACTATTTTCTGTGTCTCTCTAGGGCACGCAAACCCGATCCGGTTAGATCAAATTGCAACGGGTCATGCAACGACCGGATGTAGATTGATTTGCATTTGAATTGACGAAATGTTGCGGGATGAAATTTAAGCTCTATAATGCAAAATAAATTCACTTAGGAACTTAGTAGCTAGGAAGTACCTAATACCGAATTTTAATCAAAACTTAGATCTCAAATTTGCATGGATAATTTAAATTGCAGGTGATACTGGGGACGTAAGGCAGAGTACCGTAAACCGGGGTGACTTTGATAGGATTTCAATTTGTTTTTGGAATATTTTCCAACAGGAAAGGTTTTTCTCAAAATTATTATTTTTAAAACATGTACTGAGGTACGCCACACCAAGTCCATGCACTATTTTGGAAAAAACAAGTTTTTTCAATAGTGTTTAGAAAAATAGTGACGTTAAAAAATCTTAGTTTAAATTCCGGGTTGACTTTGATAGTCATAGTTTTTCTTGTTAAAATCATATTTAAGATGTCCAAACTTTATTTGTACGTTAAATGTACCATCACTAAAGTAGCTGATATAGTTTTTAAGAAAAAAAATCAATGTTTATATTTAGTTAACTAAGTTTAGAAGCAAAATACATATGACACATTCCGCCGTGACGTTGCAACGCTTTGACTTTTCTTTTTTCAGTATTTCGGCTGTAACTCAAAAATTACATTGAAAAGGTACATATGTTATTACAGATTCGGAAAGTACATTAAATTTCCTATAAGAAACAATGTTGAAACATTATTTTAAGCGAATATTCTATTTTTGAGAGGGGAATATGTAGCGTGACGTTGCAACGCGTGACTTTTTCTCAACCCTGACCCAATTCATGTTTCCCCATTAACTCTGCTCTGTTAAACGGCAAATTTGGAGTTCTTCTTCCATTTTAGTGTAAAATTGGCCAACAAATCGAATGCAATCATTAGTTTTTCGAAAAAATTAAACCTCGATTTTTAAAGACCACTTACATTTCGTGACTTTGCAACGCTCAGTTTTCGAAAACAGGGTTTTCGTTGCGTTGCAACGTCACGAAATTTTAGTTTCAAAATAAATCATAGTTTTTGTTAGCCTGAACAACTGTAGGTTAAGATTTGATTATAAGACATTAATAGACAGTACAAGGACATGTAAATTGATTGGCCCGCTCATTTTTTTGTTAAAAAAAAAACAATCGAATCACGTGATTTTTATTGTTTAATGAAATTCACTGTAATTTGACTTACATAAGGGTGTGGGATAAAAAAAATCTTTGCGTTGTATTAGAATGAACCTTCACGTAAATCAGTTTATCATAAAGGGGCCATCCAGTAATCACGTGATTACTTTTTTGAAAGTTTTAGAATTTTTCCCCCTTGTGAACATCGGTCTATTTTGATTTGTTCAACAAGTTACATAATTTTTTTTTCGAGTTGCATACAAACTTAAGTGACGGAATTTGTGAATGACCCATGTACAATTCTTCTGTAAATATGCTCGGAAAAATTATATAAAAAATATAAAATAATTAGTACCCTTTTATCTTCAACAACCAACTACGCATACACCTTTTTTGCCATGTGACCAATATGATTTAAAATTTCGTGACGTTGCAACGCAAACTTAAACCTGTTGTAACTTTGGATCTAGACAACCAATTAAGTCGCTCTAGGATGCATTTGAAAGCTCTTTCCAAGTACAAATAGCATCCGAAATATCAAAATGATTGAATGTTTAGTTTTTTGTTGACATAAACAAATGTCCCTTTTTCGTGACGTTGCAACGCAATAAAATGGTAAACTTACACTAGTTTGAAAAAAATACTTAACTTAAGATAAACTGCAAACCCATGACATTTCCGTTTAGTACAACTAAAAACCTACAAAATGCAATCAAAAGAATAATTTTTGGATTTTATTTCGCTGAAATCCGGGAGTTTTTAGAAAAATGTTTTAAAACGATGATTTTATCACGAATTGATGCATCACTTAACGAACTTGTACAAAATGATATTCAAATGATCAATTAATGAAAACCATGATTTTTGAAGCTTCAAGTAGTCTAGAATCGAGGAAAAAAATCCAAATAGCTCATACACGCTTTTCAAAATTTCATCCTAAGGTGTACATTGCCGGAGAATGTGTCATATACATTTCAGGTAAAATTGTTAAAAAGTCGGAATTTTGCCTGAAATTCGTTAAAACTAGATTTGTTTATAAAACTATCGATTTAAATTGCATTTCATACTGAATTCGAAGCACGAATAACAATTTTTCACATTTTACATGAAATTTGCCCAACTGAAATTGCCTATAAATTTGGAGTTTTTTTTTAAGTTTAAAATAATGACTTTCATCAACATTTTCTTAACTATAGTTAACTAACTTTTTAAACTTTTCAAAATTTTATGAAAATTTCTTTTTGAGGTACTTTGAACACTCCTCTACCACAGTCAGTATGATTCTAAACCATTCTGGTACTCAAAAGCAAAAAACTCAATCATAACAGAAGTTTTCGAAGGCAAATATCATGGATTTTGTAAAAAAAATAAAGGCCCAAAGCTTGAAAAACTTTTGGTTTAAGTCACAATGTTTGAATATATAGCAACACTGCCTTGAGATATCGCGATTTAAAAGTGAACATTGTTTTCTATACTGTAACCGTTGTTACAGGTTTCCTTAACTTATAAATAATTAAATGCGAACGTTCACGATCTTCAAGGTTATGGTTAGTAGGGAAAAGGGAAACAAATAAAATTATAAACCAGCTAGTAGGGATTTGGTACAAAACGATTGAAAAACACAATTTGTTAACACACTGATACAACACAACAACAAGGTGGGACCAATCACTCCCTGTTCAACTTTCGTTGGGTTTGGTCGTCTTTCGAGCTAGCTTAGCGCGTTTTTGACGGTGTTTTGTTAACTTTCGCCGACGGCCATGGCGGCGGCCGCGACGGTGGAGAGTGAGTGGACGGAGCACAGGGCTGAGAATGGAAGGACGTTCTACTGGAACGCGGCCTTGAGGAAAAGTGTGTGGGAGAAACCGGACGGGTTTCAACCCAAGACGCAGGCGGCGACGGGCATGGAGGTGGAAGACTCCGAAGGAGGAGGAGAGGACGGGGGCGAATTTCGTCCCGTGGTCAAGGTTCGCCGCAGGAAGGCTAAGGAGGAGATCAACGTCGGCGATGGCGGCAACGACGGCGATGTGGAGAAACTGCTCAGCAACAACAAGTTCAGCCCGCTAGCGGAGGAGAGCAACAACAACAACAATGCGAACCCAGCAGCAGAAAAAACCATCCCCGTGGTACCAGCAACCGGCAAGTCGGCCGGGGAGAAGAAGCAGCCGCCGCTGGTGGTGAAAGAAATGAGCTTCGCCCGCCTTGCGAAGGTGATGTCGTCGTGTGATGTCCAGCCGGAACACAAACTGACGCGGTACGGCACAAAAATTACGTGCTTCTCGAGCGACGACTTCGACACGGTGCAAGCCCACCTGACGAAGAACAAGGTGCAGTTCTACACGCACGGAAAGCGCAGTGCGAGACCGCACCGGGTAGTAATGCGAGGTCTCCCGAACGTGGAACCGGATTACATCAAGGAGCTGCTCAAGACGGAACATCAGCTGGACGTCTTGGCAGTACACGCCATCAGGCGGAAGCAGCAGCTTCCCGCCATCGATGAGACGCCTTTCATCGTGCTCTTCCCCAAGGGGCACACCAGTCTGAAGGAGTTGAGCACCAAGGTAAAGAAAGTGGGACCAGTCGTCGTCCGGTGGGTGGCCTACCGGAACAAAGAACCGCACGTGACCCAGTGCAAGAACTGCTTGCAGTTCGGTCACGGAACCAGTAACTGCCATCTGAAGCCCAGGTGCAGCAGCTGTGGGGGTGCCCACAGCACGGAAAAGTGCAAAGCAGAAGAAACGGAAACCAAGAAGTGTGTCAACTGCTCTGGATCTCACGAGGGTCTGGACCGCAGCTGTCCCAAACGTGCGCAGTTCATCCAGTCGAGGCAGCAGGCGTCCAAGCCGAAGCCGCCAGCATGGAAGAAGGACAAACAGACTCCTGCAGGAGCCGTGTTTACCGCGGCGGATTTTCCTCCGCTACCTGGAGCGGTGCCGTCCGTCGGGACGGAAGATAAACATCCTCGTCCCGCAGGAAGAAGTCAAGGAAATACTGGCGCCGACGCCGGTGCAACCCCGAAGGAGCAACAAGGTGAACGGATGCTGTAGGGGAGAGTGGGGAGACTTGATCCCCGGGGACACTTGATCCCAAGCCTGTATCTCGTCAGCATGTGGGTAAAACAATTAGCTTTGTTCTAGAAAGTTGTGCGAAATTAACTAAAAACTCATTGTAGAAAACAAAGCAAAAAATTAAAAAATGTTTAGATTGAGTTACACACATTTTTCTAAAACGAGCTGCAAAAAACTTCCAAGAGATCTTTTTTTCTTTGTTTTGATATGTATAGAAAACACTCAAAAATTATTCAAAAAAATATATTTTATACCTGAATTGCTTGATAAACTTATCAACTCCAAAACCCTTACGCATTTGATGTTAAATTTATCGTCATACTATTTTTACAATCAATTGTTGAAAAAATTGCGTTTAGGGAGACTTGATCCTTGCATTTTTACAGTCACTGGAATCAGCCTCAAGATTAATTAATTGGGCTGGGTTTTCATACATAGATTCCTTTAATATAGTTGAACATAACTTACTGCAGTTTGAACTTTTTTTCAAAAGTTTTGTAAACAAAAATTTCCAGCTTTTGTAAACATGCTTAATTTTGTTCTAAAAAATAATATTTTAAGTTTTCAAATATTTTACATACTAAACTTGTTATATTTTGAACACAAACGTACAGGTTTTATGTAAAATTGCTGTAACTTATAGAAAATTAAAAGTTTGGATGAAAAAGAAACATTTTGCTTAAGATTTCTTCAAAATGTTGAAAGGGGGATCAAGTTACCCCTAACATTTTTAAAATGCCGGTTTTAAATATTTTTTAAAAACGCTTGGCATGATTCGAAGAGTTCATGTGATGAAATACCCTTATTAACCAAACATAGATGAATGTTTAAGCTTTCAATTCATGCAAAAAGTTTGTAGTTTTGTGAGAAATTGACAGAGTTATGTGCGATACAAAAAAAAGGGATCAAGTCTCCCCACTCTCCCCTACAGCGAGTCGGAGCTGTGGGCCATTTACCGAGAATACAGAGTTCGCTTGAGGCAGTGCAAGACACCCGAGGAACAGATTGACGTGATCGCACACTTGCTGACACATGGCACGAGAAAATGATCATCTGATTCAGTTACGTTTTTTTTTTTTATTATTTATTATTTGTTGTATTTTTGATCCTCGGTCCTAACCTGGTCGTAGCACCTAAAAGGACCTAATAAAAATAAGCTGTGAAGAAAAAAAAAGGTGGGACCAATATCAACAAGAATAACAAACTACAGAATCCATCTCCGGTGGGTGGAAAATGGAACGACTCCAGAGGGTGGTGTGACCTCCCTCTGTGACGTCATGCCATGTCACTGGCATCGGAGGCTTAAAGGAATCTAGGGAAGGCCGCCATCGGTCTATTCCCCTCAGGCAAGTGTGCGATCAACAAGTAAATTTGTAGAGCTTAAATTAGAGAAGTGAGAGTGATTTGGTGGAATTCCGGAAGTTTACACCTCACGTCGTTCAGGTATGCCAAACACCCTGCAGTACGGCTCTGTAGTACGGACGACGTTGCTTAGCCTAGATAGTACGGTTAAAGTAACTCCTCTCACTAATCTCCGTCCAACAGGACCTTTTGTGTTGCCGTTTAACGGCCATTTTGTCGGTCAGTAGGAAGCTGGTCCGACACCCCGATCGCACACTCTCGGCCTAGCAGCAGTAAGAGCGGAGGAGCCAGCTGCTACGCCTAACCCGTCAAGGATCGTCGTTTTGCTCTGGCCAGGGTGGCCATCAACACCAAGGAGCACGCTCGGACCGGAAGGTCCTAATTCCCAAGGAGCGTTTTCCCCTCTCGGGTTGGCCGGATTGGGCAGGTCCCAGGTCGCCCGATTGCGTAAAAGAGGGAAGGCCTGAGATTCCAGCCGTGCTCTACACCACCACCACCACAACCGTCGACACTGTTCCGGAGAACCGGTGTCCACCTGCACGCGAGCGCTCGCCGGCCGAACGGATTCGGCCCAGAAGTCGTCGTCGCTAAGGTAGCAGCGGTACGTACCGGCAGCGTCTAAACCCCCCCCCCCTCACACATACACACACACACACATACACTTACAATAAAACACTTTAAAACGAATTACCTTTTATTAAATTATTGAACCTGACCTACAAAGAAAAGTGAACGTTTAAGTCCTTGTCCGCGATCTCCTCTGTTTGATCACCGTAGCGCAGCCGACCCTAAGATTAACCCTCAAGTGCCTCATGCCATAAGCTGAGTTAGCCGTTGCCTAGTTTTACAATAGTTTCAATACTTGAAGTTGAAAAGCTAAAAAAATCATCTTTGTGTACATACTTGGAAAGATAAAAAAAAAAAAATGATTGATGATCAAGCAAAAAACTCATATGATTTTCAGACAGTGAACTTTATTGAAATATTCAATTTCGTTTTTCGTGTAAACAATACACCGTAAGATTATTATTTAAAAAAAACTCTTTTGTACTATAAATAGTAGATGTGTGATGTTACGCATGACTATTCCGAGTAATTTCAAGAATTTGTTACATGGTGACCGGAATCCAGAACGTCCGTAGTGACCATATTTTGCCTTCTTATTGATGACACTAGAAATGAGTTGTAGAGGTGTAGAAAGAGGTTAGAGATCACAAAAGACCTGGGGGTCGTTAAAAAATACTTTAGCTCAGCTTAGGATAGTAACTTCACCCAAGTAATGCTTAAACAACAAAATAAATTAAATGAAAAAAATCCAAAACAGCTAGTTTTGTCCACGAAGCTGTCAATCATTTTCAAGAAAAAAATACAGGCACTCTAAATTGCTATGTCAATTTTATGAAACTCTGTACCAAAATGAATCAGCACATGCCGGTTTTGCTCTTATTGAAACCAGTGGAGGAATTTTTGTTATAAATGAAGCTTTCATTTACCTCCTGGTTGACATTCATTGATCAATGATGGTTTTCATAACTTTACAAGGAATAGGAAAATCTCTACGAAAAAGTGTCAAAACGTGAAGGGTAAAACATATATAAAACAACTTATAGATGGAATTTTGTTGTTGAATCGCATTTGAATCGGTTGAAAACTCGCCGAGTTACACGATCTGTTAACTCTATAATAAGATATTTTAAATTAGAAATAGAAGGACTGTTGAATCGGAGCCAAATTCGAAGTTGGTGGGGTTGAATGATTTTTGAGAGCTCGGAGTCGGACTCGTTAAATCTTTAGAAGCCGGATTTTAAATCAGAAGCGGAGTCGCTGATAATATACTCGACTCGATCTCGATGCAGCTTATTCCATTTTTAGAATAAATCTTGTAACAGCATTAAACATACTCAAAAGTTCCAATTACTAACATTTCTAGATTTCATAATTTTTCTTTATCAATGAATGATTTTGTAGATTTCTTGTTTTGTAATATTATGTATTAACTTTTATTTTATTTTTTTTTAAATACTTTATGGAACTCAAACTTAATCCAATTCAACGAATTATCTTTGCGGTAAACTTTACGCAGTTTGCCTGGCCGCTTTAACGTATGTGATGTTTCAATGCAATCTAATGCAATGGAGCACTGGAAATGTTAATAATGACAAGAGGATGCTAGGCGTTAATCAACCTAAGGCATTTTCCAGGATACCTTCGAAAGACTGGCTGCGCTAGGGTTAGATTAGATTAGATTAGATTAGAAATACGGAGCGAGGGGGTAATATGCACCCCCTAAGGGAAAACTCTGATTTCTCAACTATAACAGCACATCTATGGAATAATTTTGTTCCATGTTTCAAAACAACTAATATTCTTCGTCATCCATGTGAAAAAAGTCTTAAAAATCCTCAAAATTCATCGAAAATATCAAATTTCTAAAATCATTTTTGATTAAATTCCAATAACTATGCGGGGAAATATGCACACCAACTTTGGGGTAAAATGCACTACAACAACGGGGCAAAATGCACCGGGTTAAAGCAGTTTTCACTAGTCACCACTAGATGACACCGCTGTTTTTACAAAGGAGCATCACAGCGGTGCATTTTGCCCTGATCACGCTTTTTGCAGAAAATTTAATTAAAAATACATTTTTTAATATTTTGGACTCATCTATCTAATGAATAATGAAGATAATGGCAAAAACTATATCAATCAACACTTACAATATCAACAAATGTTTTATATATTGTCCAATAATCATATTGAAAGATCAATGAAAATTAGATTAAAACACAACATTTTAAAGTTTTGCAAATAACTTAAGCTGTTTTTTTATTACGATGCTCAAATTTTCCAGCATAGTTTTGCAATGTTAAGCTTCTAATTTCTAAGATATTTTCCAGGAAAATTCTTTCCAAAACCGAGAAAAGCAGGGGGTGCATTTTGCCCCGGGGGTGCATATAACGCATACTGTGAGACCGATTCTCACATTATTTTAGGAAAATATTCGAAATTGTCTATGAACTTTAGTAAGCAATAAGTTCATTGAGTTGTTTTCCCTATTTTTCTCAAAAACTTAAAAACACATTTTTGATTGAAAGTTAGTTTTAGATGTTACTAAATTTATAAAATGGCAAACAAATAAAAAAAACAGTAAATCAAGTAGTGCATACCAAATTTCGCCAAACCTTCAATCATACCCCGTAGTGAAGACCATCAGGACCCCCAACAGCGTAATGTACAAATATGTCAAATGAATTACCTTTTGAGACTCACGACATTTGGTTAAACTACCGTTTACAAACGACAACAGTGACCACACACATCGTTTAGTCGGCAGTTGCAAGAACAATGGTAAAACCACAACTTTTTATAGACATCATAATTCGAAAGAGGTTTCGAGGACATCGGTCAGCAGGGTTTTGTCGGGATGACGACACCGTCAACGTCGTAAATCAAGTCTCTCAAACCAAACCTTTGGGACGTTCTTGGAGTGTGATGTAACAGAAAAGACCAACGACGGCTACTTTGTAACATATACCGCGGGGTCAAACTTGCACCAGAAAGTTAGTGAGGGTACGAACTATGCGATGGCTCTCATTACAATCCGGTGTAATGACTTGGTCGACGGCAAAAAAATAAAACAAGAGGCACAAACTGTGCTATTAGGCCCATAGCAGATAAGCACTCGTTAACTGGAGTGTGGCAATAAAGCTCGTGGATACACTCAGTATAATGCAGCTCATAACATGATCTAACTTGTTAAAATTCCTTGCAATTTATTTTTAACTGTGTTCTAGTGCGTCCATCCCGGGAATTCCCGGGACAAAAATCCCGGGATTTTTCCAAAACCGGGAATTCCCGAATCCCGGGATTTTCTATAATTTGTCCCGGGAATTCCCGAAATTGAAAAAAATAATCATATTTTGGTCTGGAAATTCAGATTTGGATATAGTAGAACAGTTGAATACTAAGTAATCGATAAGAAGCGTAAGAATAGATGAACAATTGAATACTTAGTAATCGATAAAATGCATTTAAATATTTATTCGGCAAATATCAGCATTTATTTGGCTTATTAGGGAAAATTATTATAATTTTAGTTAACAGGCCCGCAAAATGCCTAGCGCTTTAATTTTTTTCTCTTTATTTTTTTTAAAGACTGAATATATTTACGTATATTTACGATTTTAAATTTGAAAAAAATCTCATATTAAATTATTTTTAATCAAACACCGGCATCTGGGGAAAATAAGGACAAATGTAACGAATAAAGACAGGTATTTAGGTTAAAAACATGCAAAATGTTTTGGATGACTTTGGTTAACACAGGAACAGAACAAAACAATTAGTACACCAATTTCCAAATGTATTGCTCTAAAATCTCCTGGACCTATTCAGACTTTAGTCCCGATTTCCCCCGGTTGGCGGTAATTACTTGAAGTTAATTTGTAAAATAGGTTTTGTATGTGAATTCAAAGCTTATCTAAAATTTTACATTGACTGGTATTATTTTATTTGTTGTCGTTTTTTTGTTTTTTAGACAGATAAATGAAATTTTTTAACATTCCAACGCCCAAGGCTCCAAAAAAGTTGGAACGGTAACTTCAACTCGCTGGTTCTCGGGCATAACTCAACCAATCAAGATGATTCTTCTTTCCAGTGATTTGTTAGGATGTCTAGATGATTCTAGAACTTTGCAGAACTTAATTTGATCAAATCTGTAATTTTTGCGATCAAAAACATCGTTACAACTTTTTTTTCCGCGTGTAAAACAAAATTCGCCAAAAATTCCGCGGAGGCAGTCGTTTTAAAAAAAGGTGGAACGATGTTTTTGGTCGCAGAAATTACAGATTTGTTCAAATCAAGTTCTGCAAAATTTTAGGATCATCTAGACATTCTTACAAATCACTGGAAACAAGAATCGTCTCGATTGGTTGAGTAATGCCCGAGAACCAGCGAGTTGAAGTTACCGTTCCACCTTTTTTGGGAGGCTTGGACGTCCGTGTAAGTTGGACATGCGTTGGGCGTTCCAGTGTTAAGCTGTTTTACTCATGTCATATAAAAATAAAATAAAAAAGAAATATTTTTACAAATACTTATGTAATTTGAATCGCAAATAAAAAAAAATAATCATATTGGAATTGAAAATTGTAGTTGATTTAAAAACCAAAACACCATAAAAAAACAAAATTGATTTTTATCAATTTTTAATTTCTTTTAGGCTATTTAAAAACATTCGTCTTTGTTTAGATTGAAGTGTAGATTATCACCAATTAATATTATTAAGCTAATTCTATGATTTTTAGCTTGAAAACATAACAAATATAATAAAAACATAGATTTTATTACTGATACAAAAATTTCCCGGGATCTCGGGAATTCCCGGGATTTCAAAAATATTTTTCCCGTTTCCCGGGAAATCCAAAACCCGGGAAAATTGGAAGCCCTACTGTGTTCTGTACATAGATAAGATAAAGAGTAACAATTTCGTTAAATGTGTTCTCTAACAACTTGAAAAACTTTTTTTAAGAATCGATAACACATGGCAGAGTTGCCAGATCTTCAAATCTATTATCCCAACAAAAAAAACCTTCAATTTCTCTCTAAAAATGTACAGATAGGTGGTTGCGAAAGCCATGCACAATTTTCAAGATTTTATTTAAGTGCTTGTAATTCTAGACAGGGTTGCCACTTTGGTTGCCACATCTTTAATATTTAATTCATGCTAATTTATTATCTAATTTAAACCTGTCATTTACCAAGAACCTGAGTGCACTGTCTGAGGCATACTGTCAAACGAGTGGTTTTTGAACGGCTGGGGCAGAAGTTAAGTTCAAGTCGACTTTCCATGTAGGTCGCCGCGGTGAACCTTCGAGAGCATTTCCTAACCAGCAGCCAAGATCGTTTGTCAAACGACGTTTCACACCGGGGCAAGCTCGGGGTAGTTTTCGACTTGCATGGTGAGGCTATGGTAATTGGTAATTGAGTTTATGACCCGTCGAGAGCGTTTGTCGTGGTTGATTTTGTGCATACGAAAGAACTTCACAATCAGTGAAAGAAATTGAATGTAAATTTAGTTTGCAAAAACATAATCAAAAGCTTAAGACCGGCCCGTGGCTTAATGGCTACGGCTCCCGCCTCATAAGCGGAAGGTTCCGGGTTCGATTCCCGACTGGTCTCCCTGAAATTATTCGACTATAATTGAACTTTGAATATGAACAAAAAACGCATGGAATCAGGTGGGATTCGAACTCACACCTTTGGATTGGTAGTCAGATGCTCTAGCCACTCGGCCACCGAGAGGTTGACACCCCTTGAGTGAATTAATTCGTAGTGGTGAAATAATGTCACAAGGTCATTTACTATATAATACAACAATCCCTTTCCCAACGATTCTCCTACACACACTACACACCATATTCTATAAATAACTCGCAGTGGTTGGTACGGTATGTCCTCACCACGGCGTGTTTTCTGGGCAACCTTAAGGAGAAAAAATAGTCATCGTTACTTTCAAAAGTGTCTTAAAGGAAATTTTCTCAGCTTTCCAATGCTTCTAAGAGCGAAATGTTTCATCGGGAAATTTCTGAGATATCTTAATTTTAATTAATTTGTTTTAAAATTCCTAATCATTCATTGGAAACTTTTAAATAACTTGTCAAATGATGTGTTTCATGTGTCATTTACTCATCAAAATGTGCAAAGATAATACAATAAACTTTGTAGAAGGTTGTAAACCGCTAAACATTTTGAAAATGAAGTTTTAACCAATTTTTTTATTATATGGAATTTATTCAGAAATTAAAATCTTAAAACCGCATTAAAATATTATTTTCACAAGAAAAAATCGATTATTACGTAATTGTTGTGTACAAATAACACCGGTCTGCTCTGATTCAGCTTGGAATTAGCTACTACAACCGAATTTTTTACAGGTTTGAGATTGATAGGGTATTACAAGATTTTTATGAATAAATATCATGTTTCCCTAATTAAACTGGATAATGCATGAATACAAAACATGTTTAATACTCGAAATTAAACTGCAAACTACCGTTGCAAGCTTTAGGACAAATACTTTTCATTAGTATGAAATGATTGTTTTAGTTTTTTTGTATCAAATGATCAAGGAATTACCAATATTTTAGAAGTTTATAAGACTCTCATCTTAAATCTCATCTTTAAAAAAATATTTCTTGATTTTTGTTCAAATAGTTTCGAAAGAAAGTTTCTGTTTGATTTTTTTTGTTAAAATAATATTTAAAAAAAAGTTTGAGACGGTGTTTTAAGCATTCTGAATTGGAAGACTAAAGTTGTATTGCTACTTTTAAGTGCATTTTCAACAGAAAATATTTTATAAAATTGTATCTTTATTTAATACTCATGAAAATATGACTTTTGAAGCTTGCAACAGTAATATGTAGCACATTTTCGGTTTTAAATCATACTTGTATTTATGTTCCTGGTTAATGTTTGCTTAAGAAAATATCAAATTTATTCATTAAAATTCAATAATACCATTAACAATCACAAACCTGCCAAAGTTTCGGTTGAAAAAGGTAAATCAGAGCAGACACGTGATATTTGTACACAAAAAATATGTAATAATTTAATAATTCTTGTAAAAAAATTATTTTTACACTGTTTTATCATTTTAATTTCTGAATAAATATCAAATATTCAAAAACTCAGACAAATCATAATTTTCAAAATGTTGAGCGGTTTGCAACCTTCTACAAAATTGTTTCTTGCCTTATTTTGCACATTTTGATGAGTAAATTACACATGAAACATATCATTAGATAAGTTTTCTGAACTGGTAGTATAAAATTTCCAATAAATAATAAAGGAATTTAAAACCAAACAACTTAAAATAGAGATATCTCAGAAATTTACCGATGAAACATTTCGCTCTTAGAAGCATTGGAAAGCTGAGAAAATTTCCTATAAGACACATTTGAAAGTAGCGATGACTATTTTTTCCTGAAAAGTTTGTTCTAGAAAACACGCCGTGCTCACTTCTTCTTCATCCCCTGATGATTCCATGAAATGTGGGTTCCGTTCATAGAATCTGTCTCTTGCGGTTAATGCAACGCAGTAGGCCGGGCCGCTTTAGTGAGTGTAATACATTTCGGGGGTTCTCGAAAGTACTGCAATCATTAATAATGACAAGAAAGAACTTGAGGCGTAATCTAACCATAAGTTCTTCCCGGATGCTTTCTTCGGACTGGCTGCGCTTGTGTTCGATTAGATTAGAGATTAGAAAAACATAATCAAAAGCTTAATGCTTTTGAATAATTACATAAGTAAGCAAAAATTGGTAATAAAAAGTCACATAATATAACAGCAAGATTATGGTAACGAAAATTAAATTCCTAATTAAATGTCTAACTAGGCTCCTTATTCAGTTTTATTATGGTCATCATAATAAATTTTCAAAACAAAAAAACGCTCTTCCCATCATGAGCACGGAAACTTTCTCTTTTTTTTTCTTTTTTCATGCATATCGTATAGTTTTGTGTCATCGCCCGTTTGAATGGCTAATTATTATTTTTTGGCGACCCAAACAACAATCGTATCGTGCAAAATTTGCGTGAAACGAATGGCAATGGAACGTGCGACAACAATGCTTGGGTGGAATTGAGCTTCCGAGGGTCCGAGGGTTGGTCGAAAATATAAAATAACCTTTTTGAAGTGAAAAACACTTTTGAGTTATATGTTTCAAAGGTATTATACAAAAAAAAACAGACAGCACATTTTAGTTATTTTTTTATCATTAAATAACTTATGTCGTACTTCATAAAGTGCTCCTCAAGCCACAATCAGTTTGTTTTGTTTGCTTTCCTCTGTTCGTCATATCTTTTGTTTTGGGGTTTGACTTTTTTCAATGATTCACCTGAGTAAACTTCACTCAATTGTATTTTTACAGAAAAATTGACTGTTTTGTTTTAGATTAACGAAGCAGGTTATTGTGAATATTCAAGAATATTAATCTTGAGTATTTCATTGTACTAAAATTTACGTTTTATATCCTATTTTGTTGCCTCAGAGCTCTCTTGTACTAAGCTTGCTGGTTTTCCTATCTAGTTAGGCTGGTACAAATATTTTTAAAAGTTTTTGTCACCCCCCCCCCCCCCCCCCCTTCACTTGGCCCGGAAAATCAGGGGGCAAAAAAAATATTTTTACAATAAACTTCAAAATTTCAATGAAAATTTAAGTGCAACCAGCAGAAATCAAATTAAAATACATTCTCCTGCGTTTAAAATCATTTTTAGCATGTTTGGATTTATTAAAAAATCTTCAGATTTTTTGAAAAAATTTTCGATGCAAAATCTTTTTTTTCGATACATTTTTTGTTTTTGTCAGATCTTAGATTTTTTGAAAACTAATGATTGCAAAACAACTGAACTAGTGTAAAATGCATTTTAAAACACTTTTTTCATTTAAATGTGAAGACTATGGCTTGCTATTTAAATTTTTATATTTTTTTTATTTTTTGCCCCGCCCCCTTGACCTCGGCCGAGGGACAAAAACTTTTTTAAATATTTGTATCGGCCTTAGCATACGAGAGCACAGAGGCATCGATTTGCTCACAGTTAGTCCTGTAAAAATCAAACAACTATGTAACGTGTTCTCTAGTGTGACCTAACGCGACACCTTATAACGTTTTTTCTTTCTTTGGAAACACTACAAAAACAAATCCGATAAGTGGTTCACGTGCCATGCATTGGAGGTGTTCTTCGGAAATAGAAACCAGTCTCGTGAAGCTCCCAGTTAGAATTGTTTTGCGTTTCTGAAAATAAAGGTTGAAGTTATAGCAAGCTTAAAAATATATTTAAAAAAAATACTTTGACTCAGCACATTTGTAATCCCCCTTTCTTTATCACACACTTTAACTTCAACAAGCACTTATCTGCGCAATCACTCGCAGTATAATCAAATACCTTACACTGTCATAAATCCAACGTCACCTTCGCAAATATGGTAGATAGTCACGCGTAAATATGTATATACTCCGTAATGAGTTGCCATTATCAAAAGAAGTAATAAAAATGAACTTTTTTTGAAATCATGAAAAATTTAGGTAGAATTTGGTAATTTTTTTTATTGTTTTTAAATATAGAAAACAATCGAGTTCAGTAGAAAAATCAATACTTTTCTTAACTAAAAACAATAAACTGATAACAATCCGCTTGGAGTATTTTATCAATAAGTCACCGCTGTTTTGGCCTATCGTACCTGTCATAAATGACGAGCAATCTTTCTGGTTCGAAATGTGGCAATTAACTTTTTCAACGTTTGCTCGAGGCGGACTCGCAATTATTGTCACTTTTTTCGACTTTTTACTTGATTCATGCTTATGGAATTGTACGGTAATTAAAGAAACATTTCCGCGTTGATGAGTATCAAATACGCGTTGTGTTAATGAAAAGCGGGAAAATGGGGACAATTTTTGGGCATTATTTAAACATGTAATTCTATGTAAAGCATCGATGAAACATCTTCACAAAGAGAACACTCACTGAGAGAAAATCAAAAGAGTTTTTTTGTGTTATTTTTCGGATGAGTTTCAGTCTCGAAAATGCATTCAAAGGCGAGTAAGAAGAAAAATAAGGTACACTTTAAAAAAATGTTCAATTTATTTATTTGACCTTTTAATACTGAAAAATGAACGCCCAAAATCCTTATTTCCTTATTTTAGGTTTTTTTTTAAATATATTTTACGAGACTTAAAAAGGCATTTTAACGCAATTGTGTAGGATGGTGCCAAATCTGGTCCGAAGATATGATTTTCTGAGAAAATATTGGTTTGTTTTAATTTGAAAATAAAATCAAACAAAATTTAAAAAAATGTTTTGATGCAATATTAAATTTGCAACCACACATATTTTGATAAAGAGCAGTTCTCTACGAAATCGATCTTTTTTTTAATTGATCAAAAAACATCCTTCAAAAGATACAGATTTTTGAATTATCATATATAATTTTTGTATGGACAGCTGCCAAATTTGTATGGAAAATTATATGGACAAACTAATGATGCAAAATGGAGCCGTTTTAAAAAATACAAAAAAATCGAATGACCGAAATCTCAGAGAATTGCTCTAAAGTGAAACGTTATCAGAGTAAGAGGCATTTGTTAAGAAAAAAAAAATCATAATTTTGCAAATTCAAAATCTGTCATGTTCTGATTTCGGTAGAATTTGGCAGAAAAATCTTTGTGTAAATTTTGGGAATAAACATCCAGCTTTTGTAGAATTTGATCAAAGATTCTTATAATTATAAATAAAACGCATTGAAGCATCAAAGAACTCGGTAACCTTGCTTGAACGCAACTTCCCCACCGTGCTCTACGCTCCATAGAACAAAACGTTCACCCCCACCTTGGCTATCTCCCTCACTCTCTCGCACGTTCTCGGCCAGTGTTTCAGCGGAGCTGATGGATGTCGCACTTTTCTAGGCTAGAAGTGCCACAGTTCTCCATTCCAACACGTTGCTTTTTCGCCCGGTCGTTATCGATTTCAGTTCGTGCCGAAAAGCCGCGCGACAAACACTAGCCAACGCGACTTTTTTCCTTCCTCTCACTAAATTAGTTCGATTCTAACGCCCGATTAACGGTGTGCTGTCTGTTTCTCCGTTACTTTGCAGATGACCCACTGAAGAGACCACCCACTGAAGCTTTGTGGAGCTTTGAATGTCGTCGCGAATCGTCTTTGAAAGCGTCGTTGGCTGATTGATTAACCGTAATTACGAGTGGCGCCAAAGTGAGTGATTGTTCCCATTAACACCTAATCGATAACCATGCCCAGCAAGGTCGTGGCCGTCTGCAAGGATGAGCTCAGGCTCCGGAACTGCGGCATGGGACACCTGCCGGCGGAGGAGTTTGTCAAATCTCAAGTAAGTAAAGAAGGATTGAACGAACCAATTTTTGAAAGATACAGCATATGTTCATATCAAAATTTAAAAAAAATACCATGATTTCTCATTTAATGAAATATAATAACAAGTTTTTCTTTTTTCTAAAGTTCTTTAAAAATCCAATTGATCATACTTCATCAAAAAGGTGAAATACAAAGGCAAATCAAGTTCGAATTATAAGATAGGGTAACCCCATTTTTGATTATGAAGACTCTCTTGTTTTGTCGTAAAGTAATAAAAGTTTAAAACTCTTAACATTAAATGATACTAGATATCAATTTATATTATACAGTTAAAGAACTACTTGTGGACATACCTTCTTTGAAATTTTAATGAATGCAATGAAATTAAAGACGCAACTTTTGGTACCCAGACATGTATAGGTCATCCCTGAAATTTTTAAGTTATCGCAAAAAAAAAAATCAAACCATCCACATTAACGACCCCCGAGTCTTTTGTGGTCTCTATTGCAAGTTTCTGCTCGAACCTAGGAGTCCGAAGGCTTGAATGGGGAGAGCACCCAAACCTCTTTCTACTCCAAGGAACCTTCCACCCCAGTGTTTGAACTGACGACCTTCGGATTGCGAGTCCAACCGCCGCCAGCGATTCCACCGGAGTAGGCTTGGTTTGGTGTGTTGTTTGTACTTATGGCATGGAGACGACTCCTACACCTCGAATGACTTAACGGCCTAACAACCAAGGCCGGGACCGACATTTTACTTCCTCATCCGATGGAAGGTTGGAGCAGATGGGAATCGAACCCAGAATCATCCGCTTACAAAGCGAACAGCGTAACCATTCGGCCACGCACTGCCACTTATCGCAGTTTTAGTGAAAAAAGTTGATTTTTTGCCGATGTCGTCATTTTCCTGTTTTTGCGCGCGGCGCGTCAAAAAACGCAGTTTTTATTTTCAAAAAATCATATCTCGGAAACGTACGGTTCGACATCGTAAATTTTTTAAATATCATGTAAAATTTTCCGAGGAATCCGATAAAAATATGTTCAGACATAGGCGCTTTGGTCCAGTCACGGTCAAAACGCCATTTTATGTTTTCATACGACTTTTTCAATAGTTAAGCTAGATTTTTGGAACTTCTTACTATTTTTCCCAAATAGCCAAACTCATCACCTTTCTTTTGCGTCTAAGACAGCTAAAATCGGATGAAATGGCGCGGAGATATGGTTTTTCGAAAAAAGTGGTTTTTGCGAAAAATTACGAAAATTGCCATTTTTCGAACCACCCTAGCACGATGTAGGTCACCCTAATGGCCAAACAAAAAAATACGGGTCTAATTATTTTGGCCAAGGAACCCCCAGAAAAAATTTGAGCCCGATCGGAGAACTTTTTTTTCGGTTTAGGCTCTTTTCAAATGGAATTGCTGTAATAGCAATAATTTTTGACAAGGATACCCTTTTTTGTGAAAAGTGGATTTCAAAAGTACACTTTATATTTGATTACAACAAATATTAAATTAATCATTTCATCTCCCTCCAGTGGCAATCCCGCACCAAGTCCACCATCTTCCTGCTGTACCGGTTAGCCCTGGCCATCTTTTTCACCGCCGTCGTCACCAACTCGATCGTGGTCAGCGTCACTTCCGAGGACTGGGCCAAATACTTCATCTACCTGACCCACTGGGGTATCCTGATGTGTATGGCCACCAGCTTGGTGGGTGCGGCCCTCGTCGCCCGCTGGTACTTCCACCCGGAGTATTCAGGTGAGTTTGTGATAAGAATAGACTTTGATTGTGCTGTACAATTGCTTGTGTGAATGACCGCTCCCACCGTAACGTGAACCACCTTGGCTTGGGAGAATTGGCGAAACATTTGCGGTAAACATCAGCTGAAAATGTGCAGTTAGAAATGAATTCTGGGAAATTTACTGCCTGGGGGTATTTAGCAATTATTTTGCAAACAGCAGCTGTTGTTGAGCTTCTAGATTGATCTGACAGTTGCTCGGTTAAATTATTCCGATTGTTGTTCTGATAAACCAACGATGTGAATTTAGCAATCCGTAAAGTCATGATCGTGTTTATCAATAGCGAGGAACTAAAAACTTTGATCTTATGGGACATTACAAAAAAACTAAAATTGCATTCTAAACATAAAACATATTCCAAACAAAAAAATATCATTGCTAACCGGTCTTGGTGTACGAAACAGTAAAACACCCCCTCAAAAAAATAACAATTACTAATCCATTGCAAAGTGCTACGAAATTGGCAAACAATGCCCCATTTGTTGAACGTTGTCCGTGTTATTTTTTCGTCACCAGCCAGACAAGCTTTACCATTCTAAACTTGCAACTTTGAGAGAATGAACCTTACTACAGTGTAAGCCAAAACCAAATTACCATGAAATGTGGAACGCCGGAACGATTAATCCGTTCATTCGCTGGTAACCAGTCGTTAAGCTCAGCCATTCACCGCCCCATAGCCGAAACATTCTTTTTAAGCTTCTCAAGTTGGTTAATGATAATTTTGATACAAAGCGACAAAAAACTAATCTAACATCCCAAAGATTTCCAGCACCTTTGGTGGCCTAAGCACTCGGCAGGAAGTGGGTTAAGCCGGTTAACGACACCAGCCGGAGGAATCCACCGATGCTCAACGAAGAAGCGCATACATTGGTGATTCCAACGCCGAAAACGGAAGCACTGGCACAGCAAAGAGTGCGCGTGACCAAAATTTTGATTGGTTTTTAAGTCAGGTCTGGTAAGGGCAATGAGCTTAACGAGGAAATAATGGGTTCTAATGACGCATGGGCGTGTGAGGGATTTGTTATGATAGATAGTGAATATGTATGATTTGGAATTAAGTGTTTGATGAACTAGAAAGCAATATGAGTATTTTTAACACTAGAAAACGCAAGACATGTTTTACTTACACGAACGCCCAAGCCTCCAAATTAGTTGGAAGGGTAACTTAAGCTCGCTGGTTCTCGATCAAAACTCAACCTATCTAAACAATTCTTTTCCGGCGGTTTGTACGGGTTTCTAGATGAGCCAAGAACTCTTTTAATGACCAAAAATATCATCCAAGCTAGCTCGAATCGAGTAATAAAAGCAGTTTGAATGTAACTCTTTGTTGGTAATATTTGAAACTTTAGTTTTTACAATATTCCTGACGCCCAACGCATGTCCAACTTACACGGACGCCCAAGCCTCCCAAAAAAGTTGGAACGGTAACTTCAACTCGCTGGTTCTCGGGCATTACTCAACCAATCGGGACGATTCTTGTTTCCAGTGATTTGTAAGCATGTCTAGATGATCCTAAAATTTAGCAGAACTTGTTTTGAACAAATCTGTAATTTCTGCGACGGAAAACATCGTTACACCTTTTTTTTAAAATGACTGCCTCCGCGGGATTTTTGGCGAATTTTTTTTACACGCGAAAAAAAAAGTTGAAACGATGTTTTTGATCGCAAAAATTACAGATTTGATCAAATTAAGTTCTGCAAAGTTCTAGAATCATCTAGACATCCTAACAAATCACTGGAAAGTAGAATCATCTTGATTGGTTGAGTTATGCCCGAGAACCAGCGAGTTGAAGTTACCGTTCCAACTTTTTTGGAGCCTTGGGCGTTGGAATGTTAACAGAGTACAGTCCTGTCCCGGTTTTGCACTGCCCGCCTGATGATTCGTTCAGCTGTCGCGGTTAAGAACCACCCAGTGCCTAACTGAAGCTTTATGAAAAACGTATTTTTCCTGTATTTTCAAGATGGAATTGGATCTCAAAATGGGTATTTTAAAGATTCTAGTCTGTATTCGTAATCAAACTTAAACTGAATATCAAAACACTTTAATAATGCT
Source organism: Culex pipiens pallens (assembly GCF_016801865.2). Classification (NCBI taxonomy): domain Eukaryota; kingdom Metazoa; phylum Arthropoda; class Insecta; order Diptera; family Culicidae; genus Culex; species Culex pipiens. The sequence goes on from NC_068938.1 coordinate 104,609,659, forward strand.
CGTGAATTTACAAGTTCTAATAAATTTTACAAATAGTCATGATTATGAAATAGTACTAAAAATTTCACAGAACCACGTATTTTCGAAAAAAAAATACTCGAAATTCAAATTATTACGCTATCGCATTTTTATTTAAAAAAAAGTTGATTTTTCCCATTTTCGTCATTTTGCGCAGTTTTTTTTTTCATAAAATCATATGTCGGAATACTGTTAATAAAACTTCATCATTTTGTGATTTGTGAGGGCGTCTAATTTTCCCGGGTTTTGAATTTCCCGGGAAACGGGAAACATATTTTTGAAATCCCGAGAATTCCCGGGATACCGGGAAATTTTTGGAACAGTCATAAAATCTATGTTTTCATATTATTTGTTATGTTTTAAAAGTTAAAAATCATAGAAATAGCTCAATAATATTAATTGGTGATAATTTACACTTCAATCTAAACAAGAATGACAGTTTTTAAATAGCTTAAAAGAAATTAAAAATTGATCTTTTTTGTACTTTTTTATGCTTTATATTTTCCATGAAGTACAATTTTTATTCAATGTGATTCAAATTAAATATTTATTTTATAAATATATTTCTTTTATATATTTTCTATATGACATGACTAAAAAAAATATTTTTTTCTGAAATTGTAAAAAAAAACAAGGAAAAATCGGGACTACAGTCTGAATAGCTACAGAAGATTTTAGAGCAATAAATTTGGAAATCGGCGAACTAATTGTTTTGGATTGTTCCTGTTTTAACCGAAGTCGTTCAAAACAGTATGTGAAAAAATGGCTTGAATAGCTGTTTTAATTCGTCCTGATTTGCCCTAGATTCCGGTGTTTGAAAAAAAATAATGTAATATGATATATTTTTCAAATTTTATATCATAAATACACGTGAATATGATACCAAGTCTTTTAAAAGTATAAATTAAATAGAAAACATTTAAGGTGCTAGGCATTTTTCGGATCTGTAAACTTAATTTTTAACGATTTTCCCTAATAAGCCACATGAGCAATTCTCTACCAAAACCGGAAATGGATTTTATTTGTATTTTTTGATTTGGCTCAAACTTTGTGGGGGCCTTCCCTATGACCAAAGAAGCCATTTTGCATCATTAGTTTGTCCATATAAATTTCCATACAAATTTGGCAGCTGTTCATACAAAAATGGTACGTATATATTCGAAAATCTGTAACTTTTGAAGGAATTTTTTGATCAATTTGGTGTCTTCGGCAAAGTTGTAGGTATTGTTAAGGACTATTTAGAAAAAAATAGGTACACGGAAAAAAAAATTTCCCGATTTTTTTATTAACTTTTTTTTCACAAAAACTCAAATTCCCAAAATACGTATTTTTTGATTTTCGAGATTTTTTGATATGTTTTAGGGGACAAAAATCCGCAACTTTTGAGCTATAGAGAAACATGGTCAAAAAATCTGCCGCCGAGTTATGATTTTTTGAAAAACTGGTGATTTTTGGAAAAAATCGAAATTTCATACATAAAATTTTTTTGACCTCATTTTTTAATGCCAAATTGAATTTGCAATCGAAAAGTACTTTACAGATTTTTTGATAAAGGGCTCCGTTTTCAAGATATAGCCACCGAAAGTTTGATTTTAGCGAAATATTTGCAGTTTTTCAATTTTTAAAAATAGTGACCATGAGTGACCATTTCTAAAAATATTTTTTTTGAAAAGTTCAGAAAATTTGCTATAAAATTGTCTAAGAGACATTGAAGATTGGACCTGTGGTTGTTGAGATATAGCGACTTAAAGAAAAAGAAACACGAAAATTGAAGTTTTCTTAGTCTCACCCAAACAGCCCACCATTTTCTAATGACGATATCTCAGCAATTAATGGTCCGATTTTCAATGTTAATACATGAAACATTCGTGAAATTTTCCGATCTTTTCGAAAAAAATATTTTGAAAAAAATTAAATCAATACTAGCATTTTTAATGGGCATAATATTCAAAGTTTGGCCCTTTTAAAATGTTAGTCTTGATTAAATTTTTTTCAAAATATTTTTTTCGAAAAGATCGGAAAATTTCACGAATGTTTCATGTATTAACATTGAAAATCGGACCATTAATTGCTGAGATATCGTCATTAGAAAATGGTGGGCTGTTTGGGTGAGACTTAGAAAACTTCAATTTTCGTGTTTCTTTTTCTTTAAGCCGCTGTATCTCAGCAACCAGAGGTCCAATCTTCAATGTCTCTTAGACAATTTTATAGCAAATTTTCTGAACTTTTCAAAAAAAATATTTTTAGAAATGGTCACTCATGGTCACTATCTTTAAAAATTTAAAAACTGCAAATATTTCGCTAAAATCAAACTTTCGGTGGCTATATCTTGAAAACGGAGCCCTTTATCAAAAAATCTGTAAAGTACTTTTCGATTGCAAATTCAATTTTGCATTAAAAAATGAGGTCAAAAAAATTTATGTATGAAATTTCGATTTTTTCCAAAAATCACCAGTTTTTCAAAAAATCATAACTCGGCGGCAGATTTTTTGACCATGTTTCTCTATAGCTCAAAAGTTGCGGATTTTTGTCCCCTAAAACATATCAAAAAATCTCGAAAATCAAAAAATACGTATTTTGGGAATTTGAGTTTTTGTGAAAAAAAAGTTAATAAAAAAATCGGGAAATTTTTTTTTCCGTGTACCTATTTTTTTCTAAATAGTCCTTAACAATACCTACAACTTTGCCGAAGACACCAAATTGATCAAAAAATTCCTTCAAAAGTTACAGATTTTCGAATATTTACGTACCATTTTTGTATGAACAGCTGCCAAATTTGTATGGAAATTTATATGGACAAACTAATGATGCAAAATGGCTTCTTTGGTCATAGGAAAGGCCCCCACAAAGTTTGCGCCAAATCAAAAAATACAAAAAATAAAAATGGTCGAAATCGGCCGGTTTTGTAGAGAATTGCTCACATAAATGTTGATATCTCGAGTTTTTTTTTTTTTTCGAAAAAGTCGTATGAACAATATTTTAAATTTTTGCTTTTTAAGTGTTTTTAAAACCACATTGAGTCAGGGATATTCAAAAACACAAAAAAAAATGATAGTTTTATTGTATGACCTTTAAAAGAAAACTCCAAATATATGCCGAATACAAATTTTCATGCTTTAAAATTCTTATCGATTACTAAATATTCAACTTGTCATCTATTTCTTCAACCAAATCTGAAATTGCAGACCAAAATTTGTGTTTTTTTCAATTTCGGGAATTCCCGGGACAAATCATAAAAAAATCCGGGATTCGGGAATTCCCGGTATTGGAAAAATCCCGGGAATTTTGTTCCGGGAATTCCCGGGATGGACGCACTATATTGTGATATAAAATTTTCCGAGAAATCCGAGAAAAAAACAGAAATAAGCTTATTGGGTCCGAGACCTCCAAACCCACATTTCAAGTTTTCATACGATCTTTTCAAATGTCAAAAATTTCGTTTGACCGAAAAAAAGTTCTCCGATCGGGCTCAATTTTTTTCTGGGGGTCCCCTAGCCAATATAATCAGACTCATATTTTTTGTTGAGCCATTAGGGTGACCTTAACCGCGCTAGGGTGGTCAAAAAAATTTTCATTTTCGTCAATTTTCACAAAAACGACATTTTAAAGAAAAATCATAACTCCACGCCATTTCAACCGATTTTAGTTGTCTTGAACGCAATGAAAGATGATTAATTGGCCTTTCAAAGAAAAATAGTTTGAAGACCGAAAATTCCAGCCTAACATTTGAAAAGGTCGTTCAGTTTATGCTCTTTTCAAATGGAATTGCTGTATGATTTTTTTTGAAAAATGTGATTCTTGCGAAAATCGGCGCAATTGGCAATTTTTTGTACTAGTCTAGTACGGCACAGGGCTAATAAAAAAATACAGGCCTAATTGTTTCGGCCAAGGAACGCCCAGTCCAATTTTGAGCCCGATCGGAAGTGAAGTGATACCGGTTCATATTACAAAACATGCATATTAAGCATAAAGTTGAAGAATGCTGAATCATCATCAGTTGATATTATTTAAGGAAGTCTCCACGATTTGAAAAATCTTCATTAGACCCACTTATCACCCCCAAACTTCCTTAAACTCATTCCATATACTAATGAACAGTAATATCGCTAAATCTAGAGTTTTTTTTGAAAAGGTCCTATAAACAAAATTTTAATTTTTTGCTTTTTGGGTGTTTTTAGAACCGCCTTGAGTCAGGGGTATTCAAAAACACCCAAAAAGCAAAAAGTGAAAATTTTGTTTATAGGACCTTTTCAAAAAAAACTCGAGAAATGAACCTTGTCGCTTGATTTTCATTCACAGTGCCACCACCCTCCAACCTGCACTAATAAAAAGTCGCTGCTAATTCAGAATTAGCACCAACATGTTGTTGGCCTCGTGACCTCGTGGTGCGCCGTGTGTTCTAATGACTGATATAAAACTTGTATCGCCGCCCGGCAGAACCGTTTCTACCTACTACTACTTGCCCACTTCCGCAAAGCTCAACGCTAAGCCTCGTGACATTGACCGTTACAACAGGCACAACCGGCTAAATCCATTCGCATATGTTGTCGTGGGTCTCGTGGCGCAGGGGTAGCGGCTTCGGCTGCCGATCCCGATGATGCTATGAGACGCGGGTTCGATTCCCGCATTATCCACTGAGCTTCTATCGGATGGTGAAGTAAAACGTCGGTCCCGGTTTCTCCTGTCTCGTCAGAGGCGCTGGAGCAGAAATCCCACGTTAGAGGAAGGCCATGCCCCGGGGGGCGTAGTGCCAATAGTTTCGTTTTTTTTTTTTTTATGTTGTGGTGGCATCAAGCTTGAACTTGAATCACGCGACTTTTGAGTTGTTGATAGTGGAAACAGTTGAACGGATTGTTTTTCATCTTTTCGCAGTGGTTTTTCAGTGTTTGCACCGGCAATTAATATTCATTAGGCCGTCGTGGACTCCGCGCGGAGAGATAAAAACAAAAACAAAATTGTGGGGACAAGAAAGGTGGCTAGGAAACTAAAAAAAACAGTCAGACGTCAATGAAGTCGTAGTAGTAGTAGTAGGCGATGGCGGCACAATAAACGAAGCCGGTAACAAGTTCAAGGCCGAAAAGCACTCAATCACCTGATGAATGAGAAGCTGTTTGAAGTAAAGCTTTGAACGAAAGACACGGAAAAAACAACATCTTGATATCGAGTACAGGTGGAAGCGAAAGGAAAGGAAGCACAAGAAACAAACCATTATGTAATTGTATCGCAAAAAAAAAGCGTAACTTCCACAAACACTAGAACGCTCAAATTGAACACACGAAAAAAAAGCGGTTCAAGCTTCGGGCAAGGTTCTTGTCGAGTAGCTCGGCAATCGATTCGTAAAGAAAGAAACATGGCAAGGTGCGAGGATCGGCGATTACCGCAAGAAGTGTTGCACGACAGCGGGTGATGTCTTTTTTTCTGCGGATCTCAGCGGTTCTGGACAATTGGAAAATTGGATAATTACAAGCATTGCACTGCTTCGTCGGACGGTACTTTAGCTCAACAGTTGTGTTGAGATCACTGCGGAAGAGGAAGCAAGATGGTACTGTGTGGTGATGCTAAAGACACCGATGGCCATTTATGAATCAACGATGTAAAAAGGCTGTCAGATATGATCTGGTGGATTAACTTGTTAAGCATCGTTGAAAAATAATAATTGTTTATGACTGAGGAAAGACCAAGTGCTGTTTGACCTTCATTACTGAAGCCTCCAGTATCCCTGCTATAACCCCTTCTCGCCTAGAGCAAAATCGAGGTTTTTCACGGTTGTCTCTACAATTTCTTACTGACTTGACCTCCTCAAAGTTTGAGAACGATTGGTTAAGTCCCCACTTTGCGCAAAGCGATTCAATTTTCCATATAAATTTGTATGGGGAAAACCATTTTTTTGGATTTTGATATTTAAAAAATCCACGTTTCACGCTATATTAAAACCGGATTCATATTCGGATGCTCTGGAATGTGCTCTACAACTTTCCCGAAGAGAGTATGGTGCTAACTTGCTCCTATAAAAAGATGCAGCGTGTTCAAAACTCGTCTAAAACGTGTTTTTTGCTCGAAAATCACGTTTTAGACGAGTTTTGAGGAGGCTGTATCTTCTTTCAGGAGCATATTAGCACCAAATTCTCTTCGGGAAAGTTGTAGAGCACCTTCCAGAGCATCCGAATATGAATCCGGTTTTGATATCGCGTAAAACGTGGATTTTTTAAATATCAAAATTCGAAAAAATGGTTTTCCCATACAAATTTATATGGAAAATTTAATCACTTTGCGCAAAGTGAGGACTTCAACAATCTTTCTCAAACTTTGGGGAGTTGTTTAGGACCCCAAAAGGAACTGTAAATTGCTGTGCGGGAAAATCAATTTTGTTATTACACCCTAATGGCACATGTTGGGCATAATAAATTTGGCGTCGAAGTCGAAAAAAAATATTTTGACATTTTAAAATGAACCAATAGGGTGGAATCAAAATCAGCCACTTATTTTGTTTGGTTTTTTAGTGTCCAGAACAACTTTCTAGCGACTTTCTTAGCAACCGATTGGCACAAAGTGGTTGAATTTAGTATGGGGAAACTATTTTTTGCATTGAGATTTTTATAATAAAATAAAAAATAATAAAAATTATTCGCTCTACAACATTGCCTTGGCGTTCTCGATTGCGAGATTCCTACTCGAAACTAGGTGTCCGAAGGCTTTATTGTTGAGGCAATTGGCAAACCTCTTTTTACACCTAAGCTTCCATCCACCCCGGGATTCGAATTGACGACCTTGAGATTTTTATATATTTTTTAAATCTAATTTAGAAATCCAACATTATAGGATTGAAATTGAGCATATCGTTGCTGTCGTGCTAACTTGTCGCACGTGCATTTTGGGCCAAATTGAGTTAAAACGCCATTTTTTGCAGCAAACAATGCCTCACCTTTTGACCTTCACAGATCCCCAAAATTCGATTTCAGGTCAGAACGCGTTTGACGCACGTAGACTACCGTAAACATTTGTAATTATAACTCGAGACTCCAGCAACCAACTTCAACCAAACTTCGAGACAATGCACAGAATGGTCAGACAAACAAAATGTGTTTGTTATTGTTTACATTGCGTGGTCTAGTTTTTGTTTATTCAAGGTCAAACATTAAACATGTTTTTCTCAGAACGTCTAAATGGCGGGTGCAACAAGATAGCACGACGACGTCGATATGCTCTTAAACTTTCCCGAATAAAAAAATGTTCTAACTTGCTCCTGTCAAAAGATACGGCGTTTTCAAATCTGGTCTAAAATACGAAAATTGCGTGTTAGACCAGGTTATAGTATTCTTTATCTTTTGGCAGGTGCAAGAAAGCACAATTGCTTCTCAATAGTCTCAATTTCAATTAAAATTGAGTTGCATTTTTATGTAACGACAAGCCTTACCCGACAAACTTCGTCTTGTATTTTTTTCGCTTTTTGACATGTTTAGCTTGTTTGCTTATTCAGCCTCCTGTGATCAAAATTTGATTTCACGCAACTTTTCCCATACAATCTGCAGATCTTCCGGAATCGGTTCCAGAGTGGCCAAAGTTGTCACTCTTTAGCGTAAGAACCTTCGTTGGGCTTATACGAGCCCAACGCAGCAAAGGGCGCTCCGATCCGACTTTCCGTTATCAACTGATGCGCGTTCGAACAAAACCGTCGAAATTTTTTATATATATAGATTGGATTCCCAATGTCAAAAAATGTATGCATCGTGGAATTTTCCAATCTCTTGAATATGATGAAAATTATGATGAAAGAAGCATTGGGTTCGGAATAACTAAAAAATTATAAAATTGTCAAGGGACAATAATAAATTAATGAGTAGTGTAAAAAAAAGCAAATCTCTCCTGTTCCTGAGGGGAACACCCGTGAAGAGTATCGAGGCCGACATTTAAAAAGCGGATTCAGTGACAGTTTCTTAATCAACTTAATGTTAACATATTAAGGTAAATGTTTACATTCAATAGGTTGTCTTTCTAAGGTGTCATGATAAATTTGTGGCGATACACTACCTTCCCTTTACTAAGCAATCGAATCCAGAAGGGAAAAGATCACCAGTTGTGTTGGTCCGAGCCGGGATTTGAACCCCGATCTACCGCTTACGAGGCGGAAGCGTTACCACTGGGCTACGTGGCTCGATCAAGTGTGATTATGTGAAAATTTATATGTCTAGCATTTCGTAGAAAATAATCAGGTTTTATTTTTGTAATTTTTAATTAAAAGAATCAACTTCTTATACAGCCCAGACTCGATTATCCGAAGGCATTGGTAAAATATAAAAATACGAAAAAGATTTCTTTGTTCGTGATTCGATTATCCGAAGTCCCATTTAAACCTTCAGATAATCGAGGCTTCGAATAATCGAGTCCACGTACTTCCAAAACCCGTTCATGCATGTTTCCAATGGGAACTGTCCGTAAAATTTAGAGAATTAGATGTTAAATAAGCAATTAATTAAATTTGCCTGTGTTTTATACAATGTAAACACGCATAGAACTATTTTTTATCATCTAATTCTCGTTCCAATGTCCAAAAAAGCTCACGTAATTTTGTTGTAAACATGGACAACAAAATTACGTGAGCTTTTTTGGACATTGGAACGAGAATTTATTTTTATAACTTTATGAGAGATCTGTCTTAAAAAGCACCCAACCCCACACCAACAACAAGGATGACAACTAAATTTAACATTTCAAAGCAATAAATATCTTCGCAAAATTTCGCAAAACACTAGTCGTCGATGCTCATCGAACTATAGTCACCTCTCGCCGGGAGAGGAAAAAGATCATTCGGGTCGCCCATTTGAACCCCGCCTGGGGCTCACGTAACGGTTTTAGCATAAATTTTTGGCCGACAATCTGTCTCTTTTCGCCACAAAAATATAGTCCGAACTAGGTCAACTCGCCCAGGCACGCGTGCTTTGGGATTTTGCAAAACTTGGAGATTCACCTTTTGTGACAAAATTTTCGTTTCGGAGAGTCTGATTTGAATTATTCCGAATAGAAGTTGGCCTCTGGCAAAAAATGTTTCGTAGCAATGACTTGTCAAGGTTTAGCACAACTATTTTTGCGTTGTTTTGTTTTTTGGAAAGGAAACCCGCGTGAGAACCTACGACGCTGCGAAATTGGGTTATCACTTTCAGCGAACTCAACGGATTGATTGCGCCCATAAATCTCGCTTTTATACGCGCAAAGTGGTCGTTATCCGCTAACAACGGTGCGGAATTGAGCAAAAACAAATCACACCACGGGTTACATGCTGAGGCCAAAGGCCACAGTGCACAATACCGTCGTCGCGACATATTTACATAACCTGAGATGGCCTGGCCACTTGAATCGATCCGAAACCTTGGACCGGATGATGGTTATCTTACCTCCTAAAGAGGGTCTTGCAAAGGGTACATGTTTGATTTACTCTGCTCTCAAACCGCAGCGTGTATCAATTTATCACCCAAGAAAGCTCCACCAACAAAGAAGTGACCACAAACCCCCAAGGGTAGGGAAGTACTTGGGATGACCCCGGACGAACCACTCAACAGAGCTCGACTCGGTCCAAACGCAATGAAAGAGGCTCTTTGATGGGCTCGCTTTATTAGCTTACAATCTTGTCTTATCACGTGGGAAGATCCGGAGATGTCCTTCGAGTTTGTCGGGCGGAACTCATTCGTATCCCCGCTCGGTCATTGTTCTTCGCCACCTGCTGCACCTGAATGTCAATTATCGCACATTTGCACCTTGAAAACTGCTAAACTTTGCACCTTTTTTGCGACGAAAACTATAGCTATTTGTTGCACGCGAAAAAAGACTTGGACGAAACGAGAGGCGACTAACGCTGTACTATACAGGGCGTGGGAAAATGTCACACGATTAATTAACCTCAAAAAGGTCGTTTAAAGTAAACTGCTTCTAAATGTATTGTTTTTGTTGTTGTTTCAGATAAAATATGCAACTGCGAGGAAATGCCACGTGCCTTCAAGGTGTACTGGATGATGCACAACATCACGCTGATTCTGTCGATTTGCATCACGATCATCTACTGGGCGATTCTGCACAACGGTAGGTACTTCGAATTTTGGAGTTATAACGATGAAAAAGCAAAGTTTAATGTTTAATCATAATATTTTTTTGGTTGCTGTCTACGGAGGTTATTTGCTGAATGGGTGTGAAATAAATTTACATTTTCTTTATTCTATTTTAAACTCGACACTGACACTTCAAATATTGTCGTGAACATAGACTCTGCATGAGACAAAGCTCTTTTTCAAAAGTTGATTAAATCGATTCGATTTGCAATTTCTTTTTTAACCTTTCATTCATAGACATAAAATCACACAGTCATCGATATGTTGACGAGTTAGACAGGCCTGCCCAAGCTTTTCGGCTCTATTTTCACATTTTTGATCGTCAAAATTACAATTGTTCATTTTTTCATGGTTTCTTTGATGGAATCGGTTCTCAGATGACCAGTGAACATAACTTTTCCAAAAGTTTGAAAAAATATTTATACAAGTTCTTTTTATCTACATTTTACGTCAAAAATCAATCCGGCCCGCGGGCCGGACCAATTTTTCACTTAAAACTTACATATAAACAACCTGCAAACATATTTGTTCGTGCAAGACGGTATTTGTGTCCGTCCCCTGAATGTTTACTTCTGTACCCGTATCGAGAACAATAAACCTTTATTCTGCCTCTTCGCGCGCTGACCACCGTCCGAGACGGTTGGCTCGGCAGTCACCACAAACTAGTTGTTTTATTTCAATCAATTTGGAAGATTCTACGCGCCTGGACAAGTAAAACACAACGTAGGGAATTCAAAGTCGGCCCCTGGCCGAACAATATTTTTTCAAACTTTTATCAAAGTTATGTTCACTGGTCATCTGAGAACCGATTCCATCAAAGAAACCATGAAAAAAATAACAATTGTAATTTTGACGATCAAAAATGTGAAAATTGAGCCGAAAAGGTTGGGCAGGCCTGAGTTAGAAGAAAATATATACATTTATATTATGTTTCAAAAGAAAATAAATATGTAAAACTTTATGTTTCATGGATAAACGAAGATAAATTAGAACTGGTTATTTGCTGGAATAACAAGACATTAATTGTACAATGTTTATCAAAAAATCTGTCAATTTCCAGCCATCAATGAGTTCATGAAAAATTTATTTTTTTGGTTGAACACCTTTTCAGATCTGTAGTCAATAATTCCAAATTTGCAATAAAACATGTCCAAATTGAATAAAAATGCAAAAATAAACAGCATACAATATTTAGAATACAAGACAATTTTGGCAGCCGCCCATACAAAAATGATGCATGAAAATTCAAAAATCGGTATCTTTTGAAGAAATTTTTTGATCGATTTGGTGTCTTCGGCAAAGTAGTAGGTATTAATAAGGACTACACTGAAAAAAAAATATACACGATAAAAAAAAATTTGATTTTGTATTTAACATTTTGTCACTAAAACTTGATTTGCAAAAAAAACTATTTTTAATTTATTTTTATTATTTGAAATGTTTTGGGGGACCTTAAATGCCAACTTTTCATGAAATTTCCAGGTTGTGCAAAAAATCATTGATCGAGTTATGATTTTTTTTAATAAATACAGATTGTTTAAAAAAATCGAAATATTGGTCGCAAAAATTTATCAACTTCATTTTTTGATGTAAAATCAAATTTGCAATCAAAAAGTCCTTTAGTGAAATTTTGATAAAGTGCACCGTTTTCAAGTTAAAGCCATTTTTAGGTTACGTTTTTGAAAATAGTCACAGTTTTTATTTTTTTTTTAAATTAGTGCATTTTAAAAGGGCTAAACATTAAACATTAAATCTTGGTATAAAAATTTTGAAAATATTTTTTTCCAAAGGATCGGAAAATCTCACGACTGATTCATAATTTAACATTGTTAATCGGACCATTAGTTGCTGAGATATCAACATTAGAAAATGGTGGGTTATTTGGGTGAGACTTAGAAAACATCAATTTTCCTGTTTTAAACACTTGCATTGCAATATCTCAGCAACTAAATGTCGTAAGAACAAAAACGGAAGAAGAAAAATATAGAAAATTTTCTCAGTTTTTCAAAAATATTTTTTTTTAAAAGTGGGCAAACATGTGCACTGATTTTAAAAAATGAAAAACTGCGACTATTTTGAAAAAAGTCACCTAAATATGGAAAGCGGTGCACTTTATCAAAATTTCACTATAGTACTTTTTGATTGCAAATTTGATTTTTCTTCGAAAAATGAAATTGAAAAATTTTTGCGACCAAAATTTCGATTTTTTGAAAAAATCAGTGTTCATTCAAAAATTCTTAACTCGCTCAATGATTTTTTGCACAACCTGGAAATTTCTGAAAAGTTGGCATTTGATGTCCTCTAAAACATATCAAAAAATTAAAAATAGTGTTTTTTTGCAAATCAAGTTTTAGTGTTAAAAAGTTAAATAAAAAATTCACCAATTTTTTTTTACCGTGTATCATTTTTTTCCGGTGTAGTCCGTATCCATACCTACAACTTTGCACAAGACACCAAATCGATCAAAAAATTCCTTCAAAAGATACAGATTTTTGAATATTCATACATCATTTTTGTATGGACAGCTGCCAAATTTGTATGGAAAATTATATGGACAAACTAATGATGCAAAATTGCTTCTTTGGGCATACCGAAAGCACCAAAAAAGTTTCAGTCGGATTAAAAAATACAAAAATTAAAATTGAAGAAAAAAGAACCGATTTCGTAGAGATTTGCTCAAATGTGTTTTCTATTGCAATGATAGTTTTGCATCGTAAAATGTTTTCTGTTGTTTGTTTTCGCACGAAATCGGGAAAAGTTGCCCCGACCCCTCTTAGATTGGCGTGAAACTTTGTCCTAATAGGTAACTTTTGTCTCTAATCACGAATCTGAGGTTCGTTTTTTAATATCTCGTGACAGAGGGACAGTACGACCCCTTCAATGTTTAAACAAGCGAAAAAATACATGTTTTTCAATATTTGCAGCCTGAAATAGTGATGAGATGGAAATTTGGTGTCAAATGAACTTTTATGTAAATATGGACGCCCGATTTGATGGCGTATCGAAATTCTAAAATAACGTATTTGTCATCGAAAAAACAAAAAAAAAAGATTTGAAAACTCTATCATTTTCCGTTACTCAACTGTATTTTTTTTTGGAACATCTCATTTTAAGGGAAATGTAATGTACTTTTTGAATCTAATCTAATCTAATCTAATCAGACCCTAGCGCAGCCAATCTTTCGAAGGGATCCTGGAGAGTGCCTTAGGTTAGATGACGCCTAGCACTCTTCTTGTCATTTATTAACATTTGTAGTGCGCCATTGCATTAGATTGCATTGAAACATCACAAGCGTTAAAGCGGCCAGGCCTACTGCGTAAAGCCGTATCGCAGAGATGACTCGTAATTGAGTTGAGTTTGAGCACTTAGTGTTCGAACAACAACACAATTCTGAATCGACAGGGGAGGAAGAAGCGTGGGGACACACCACCATACGCTCCGAGATTTTTTTTGGTTTTATTCGTTGGGAGCACCATGCTAAGAAGGTTTGGTACTCCGGGACCCTCTGGGATGAGACATTGTATTTCCACGAATGCCCTGGACACTATTCGCCATGGTTATAGCGCCACAACTTGCTCTCTGTAACAGTATTCTTAATTCCAGTCCACGCTCACCAAGTCGTCATGGCCTAGTGGATAGCATTTTTGCTTACCAATCCAAAGGACGGAGGATCGAACCCCGCCTCGAGCGACTTTGATTTTTCGTTCATATTCATCATTTCAAATTTTATGTGTTCTTAACTTTCTCGTTGGGAGCAGATGGGAATCGAACCCAGAACCATTCGCTTACAAAGCGAACACCGTAACCAGTCAGCCACGGCCGCTCCCGAAATGTAATGTACTTTTTGAATTAACATTAACTCAGAAAGGTATTTTTTTCATTTATAACCAAATTTTTCATTTTGATTTTGATTCATTTGATGTTTTTTCTTATTTTGCAGGGTTATTTTTTAGAGTGTAACAATGTTCTACAAAGTTGTATAGCAGACAATAACATAAATTTTGATTTATAAACAAAAGGGGTTTGCTTGTAACCATCACGAGTTATCGCGATTTTACAAAAAAAAAAGTTTTGCTGTGCTGTGTACTGTGTGAGTTAGCGGATAATGACCCCTTTCTCGAATTTAAAGGTTTCGAGTGATTCTGATGTAAAATTTTCACTAATACCTTGCTGATAAAATTTAGAAAAACAAGATTTGGAAATTAGCCAAAATTTATTTTTAAAGTTTTACATGAGTTAATAAAAACTGGGCGGCTGTTGTGGGTTAAATTTGCATTTTTAAACACATTATAATGAATTCCTAGGCCAATTTTCTACAAAATATCACTCGAAGAATGACTTTTAATTTTAACGACACAATATTTCTAGATCAAAAGATCTAAAGAACCATTTCGGGGTTTTGTTTTTTTTTTAGTAAGAAGTACCGCAAACTGGGATTACATTGATAGAAATTTGAATCATTTTTTGCTAAATTAACTATACGATCATCTCTTATAATTTAGCTTTTGACGCTTTCACACTTAAAGCACTCAAAATGTTGAGCTGTTGGCGCACTTGAAAAAAAAACTTGTCAAAGTCACCCCTAGCTTGCAAAGTCACCCCAGTTTACGGTCTCCCAAAATAAACAAAAAATAAAAATTGTTTAATTTGTGCTTGGCCGTTTAAAAATACACATTTATTTTCCGTAAACAAACCGTTCGCGGTAAACCTTACACGACTATTTCGATGTTATTGAAAAAATTAAGACCAAACACATATTTTGTTTAGTTATTAGCGAATTCCTTGGCATTTTTTCTATAAATTGCAGCTCGAAGAATATTTGTTGGTCAAATGGTCTCAATGTTATAAGTTGCATTTCAATTTGCCAAGAAATTGTGAAGATTTTTGTGCATTTAGAGGATATTTGATTTCCTTTTTATGAAAAAAAAAATCTTCGGCTTCCTTACATGGATTGACAAAGATTTCTAAACTTATTTTTGGAACAATCCATTTGTTGACATGTAATCAAATATAACGCTCTTTTCACTTTCTACAGCAATGAAAACCGATTTCAACGAAAATCAAATATTATTGAAACAATAGTAATTTCTGATCAATAAATTGTAATTTCCAATTGATCAATGATGGGGGTATATTTTGAAAATAAACTGAAATTCAGTAATTCCTAATCTTTTCCTCCCCCTTTCAGCCGAAATGGTCGTCGACGCGAACAACATCCTGATCCACGCCACCAACTGTGTGTTCATGCTGCTGGACCTGGTGATCGTGGCCTATCCGGTCCGCATCTGGCACGTGATTCAGCCGATCTGCTTCGGGCTGCTGTTCTGCTTGTTCTCAGTGGTGTACTTCCTGTGCGGCGGCACCGACAAGTAAGTCAACCCTTTTTTTCTAACGAGGACGGATGTCGAACCAGTGTCAATTTACCCTAAAAGTGCGTTCGTTCAACCGATATCCAGCTGATTAATGACGCTTGGAAGCAGAATGCGTTCAACAACCTACCGTTCTCGTTAAACGACTAATTTCTCTAACATTAGCTGTAGGTTTTCCAGTGTAAAAATTAAAACTAATCACACCAATAAGACCCAGGGCAATCAACTACGCTACACTACAACACCGCTGTACGGCTTGTGCTCAATAGGGCTGATCGGTGTTGTAGATGTTGGGTGTGTGCTACTTAATCCTGGCCCAGGCCTCTAGACTTTTCTGTACACCTCTGACAACGACGACTTGACTCGTACACAGTCGGTCGTGCTGAATTATGTAACTAACGGTAATGAGAAATTTGTCAGAGATCCTCGCTGCGAAGATATGGGCACGTGAAGTGTAGAAAGAGGCCGCCTCCTTAATCTAATGAAGCCTGCGACTAATAACGAACGAGCGATGCCTCAAGGCGTGAAAGACTAATGAATAATGGGACATTTGCGATAATGGGGCTTAATGCGGAGGTGTGCTGTACCGGTGTATGATGGTACAGAAGCGTTTTTGTGCAAATTCCTCAAAAGGTATTGCAAGACGGTGTTAATGGTCGATCTCTTGACAAATTGTTTGTTTGATCGGCCAATGATAATTGTTGTTGCCATTTCTTCAAAGATATCAACTCTCGAAAGCCCGTCTAAAAGCAACTTTTTATTATTATTTTCAGCTTCAATTCAAGAATCGTCAAATGATAGTTTTTTCTATCACTCGGTTAAACCGTTTAACGTGAAGACTTCCATCATTACCATGATTTTTCGTTAAAAGATATAAATTTTGCGTCGCCATCAATATTTTGACAAAATCCCTTCTACAAGTTGTTTAGAACTTCAAAATTTTAATGGAAATGAAAACAATCTAAAATGCTCGTCTAAAAATATTTTTTTATAAAACTTCGATGTACATCACCGCAAAAACTGGAACTGTTTGTACAATATGTGTGATTACCTTATTTAATTTTTCAAATATAGTAAACAGAACTTAACCAAATGTAAACACTTCCGTAAAAACCCAGTCCACAGCACAATCGCATTCGCGCATAATCTTGGCGCCTCTCTTAGACTTTTCTCTATCATTAGCTTCTAGAAAATTCATAATCGCGTGATAATCAACTCCACTAAACCAGTTCCAACTGTGTGTGTGTCTTACTGTATCAATTACTTAGGCAGAGTGATAAACTCCATCGAAAGGACGTTGCATAAGTCACGGCAGTGTGGATTTATTTTTCTCCCAACAAGCTTTCATTAAACCTTAGTAGACATCCGCTTAATCATCGCACGATCTGCTGTATCAACCTAGAAACATATACTTAAGGAAACTGCTTGATTTTTGACGAAGTCAAAGGAAGTTGACATTCCCTTTTTGTGATAAAAAAAATTACCTGCTTTTTTGTCTTCAAACTATTAACATCATGCTTTTTTCTTCCTCAATTTTCCAGAAAAGGCCGCCCCTTCATCTACAACGTGCTGGACTGGCGATCGCCCGGCAAGTCCATGGTCACCGTCGTCGGCACGATCGTCCTGGCGGTGATGACCCACGTGCTGATGTTCTTCCTGTACAAGCTGCGGACGTTCCTGTACGTGCGGTACTTCAACCCGAAGCCGATTCTGCCCACCAACTCGACGCTCAACCTGCAGCCGGGCAAGGACGGCATCTCGATGGTGTACGGGCAGCACAACCAGGGATTCACCAACACGGAAAAGTATTAAAAATGTGGCTAAGAGTGCTGTAGGTTTAAGGTTGAAAGTTGAAAGTAGAGTTAAGTACTTGCACAAAGCTATAGCAAGCAAGTGAGTGATGCGAAGAATGTGAGAGTTGAGGTATTATAAAGTTAAATGTGAAGAACGTATTCAGCAACGTAAGTATAAGTATAACTGTGATTAATGGTGAGAAACGAAGGGTATGAAAGAAGCAATAAAATTAACCTGTTATAATTTAAATACTTTCTGTAAATGCACGTAGAAGTACTTGTACATAGAAAAACACAAACACGCAAATAAAATGATTAAGACTAAATTTCAGCTTGTTTGATTTGTTTCCAAAATTGTCAATAACTTGATCTTTGGGTACATTCTTTCATTATAAACAAGATATCTAAGCGATTGAATGGATTGAATAAAATTTTGTCAGGTCCGATGCAACTAGTAACCAGTAACATTTCAAAGGGCGTAATATTGAATGTTTGGCCCTTTTGAAATGTAAGTCTTGACTCAAAAAATTTAAAAGTATTCCCGAGTTTTTTTTTTTTTAATGGTCCTATAAACAAAATTTTTACTTTTTGCTTTTTGGGTGTTTTTGAATACCCCTGACTCAAGGCGGTTCTAAAAACACCCAAAAAGCAAAAATTGAAAATTGTGTTTATAGGACCTTTCCAAAAAAAAACTCTTGTATTGTTTTCGAAAAGATCGGAAAATTTCACGAATGTTTCATGTTTTAACATTGAAAATCGGACCATAAGTTGCTGAGATATCGACATTAGAAAATGGTGGGTTGTTTGGGTTGAGACAAGTCTAACTTTAGAAAACTTCAATTTTTCTTTAAGTTGCTCTATCTATCTCAGCAACCAGAAGTCCAATCTTTAATTTGTCTTAGACAATTTTATAGCAAATTTGCTGAACTTTTCAAAAAAAAATAATTTCAGAAATTGTTACTCATTGTCACTATTTTTAAAAATCGGAAAACTGCAAATATTTCGCTAAAATCAAATCTTCGGTGGCTATGTCTTGAAAACGGAGCTCTTCATCAAGAAATCTGTGAAGTACTTTTCAATTGCAAATTCAATCTTCTATATCTTCTTCTTCTATCTTCTATCTATATATGTAAAAAATTTCGACGGATTTGTTCAAACGCGAATCAGTTCAATACGGAGCGTCGTATCGAGGTGCTCTTTGTTGCGTTGGGTTCGTATAAGTCCAAGGAAGGTTCTTACGCCAAAAAGTGGCAACTTTGGCCACTCTGGAACCGATTCCGGAAAATCTGCAGATTGTATGGGAAAAGTGGCGTAAAATCAAATTTTGATCATAGGAGGCTGAATAAGGAAAAAAGCTAAAAACGTCAACAAACGAAAAAAGGAAAAGACGAAGTTTTTCGGGTAAGGCTTGTTTTACATAAACAATAACGTCAAATTTGTTTTTGCATGAAATTTCGATTTTTTCCAAAAATCACTATTTTTCAAAAATTCATAACTCGGCGGCAAATTTTTTGACCATGTTTCTCTATGGCTCAAAAGTTGCGGATTTTTGTCCCCTAAAACATATCAAAATATCTCGAAAATCAAAAAATACGTATTTTGGGAAATTGAGTGTTAGTAGAAAAAAAGTTGATTAAAAAAAGTGCAAAAAAATTTTACGTGTACCTATTTTTTCTCAATAGTCCTTAACAATACCTACAACTTTGCCGAAGACACCAAATTGATCAGAAAATTTACTCAAAAGTTACAGCTGTTTGAATATTTACGTACCATTTTTGTATGGACAGCAGCCAAAATTGTATGGAGACTTGTATAGGTTAACCAATGACACAAAATAGCTTCTTTGGTCATAGGGAAGGCCCCCACAAAGTTTGAGCCAAATCAAAAAATACAAATAAAATCCATTTCCGGTTTTGGTAGAGACTTGCTCATGTGTTATATAAGCCATGAAATTCTAAACTCATTTAAAATATTACATTGACTGTACTTTTATTTGCTGTGGTCTTTGTTTTTTTTTTAAATTAAAAGGATGGTTAAACTTTTATATAAATATGAGGGACTTATTAGCATTAGCACCAATTAATGGTATTGAGTAATTCTATGATTTTAAGCTTGAGTTTTTCAACAAATTTCAACAAATATAATAAAAACACAGATTTTATTACTGTTTCAAAAATTTCCCGGGATCAAAACATCTTTTCCCGTATCCCGGGACGTCCTAAAATTCTGTTTTCCAGGTCGTTTTCGGAATGGGGACATTGTGATTCGGTCAAAACTGAGTTTTTGAAGTTTGAGGTCGAAAAGGACTCCACAAGGTGGAGTTCTATCACCTCTGCTATGGTCATTAGTAGTCGACGATCTTTTGAAAAAGTTGGCGAGTCTCGGCTTTGAACTGATCAGCTATGCGGATGACATCTGTATAATAGTTCGGGGAAAAATAGGTAGCGAAATTTGTAACCGAATGCAATCGGCCTTGAATTTTATCTCAAAATGGTGTAAAAATGAGGGTCTTGGTATAAATCCCTCTAAAACAGTTATAATACCGTTCACAAGACGAAGAGCAGCACTACCTAATCTTGCTATTCGTGGGACAACTATTGGGTATTCTAACGAAGTGAAATATCTTGGTATTACTTTAGATAAGAAACTTAATTGGAATGCTCACCTGAATAATGTATTAAACAAAGGAATTAATTCTCTATGACTGATTAAAAAAAACTTTTGGAAAAAAGTGGAGTCTCCGCCCTACAATGATTTATTGGATATATACATGTATAGTTAGAACAAGAATTACGTATGCGTCACTTGTGTGGTGGCCGAAAGTTAAAGAATCAATTGCCCAAAATAAATTAGCTAAGCTGCAAAGATTAGCCACCATTTCAATAACTGGAGCTAAGCACAGCACTTCATCTGCTGCACTAAACTCCTTGTTAAATTTACTTCCTCTTCATAAATTCATAGAATTAGAAGCCCTTAAGAGTGCTTTATTAATGAATCGAGCCACAAGAATTCAGGATGAAGATTTGACAGGGCACCTAGAAGTCCTTAAAAACTTTACCTTGAATCCGGCGTTAAACTCAATAGTAGACTGGATGCCGACAAAGGCTAACTATGACATTCCGTTCACAGTGGACGCTAAAAGTCGCTACGAGTGGGATTATGGTGGGCCTAATCTTCGTCCAGGCTCTATTCTGTTCTACACGGATGGTTCTAGAATGAATAATAAAACGGGAGCTGGAGTGTTTGGACCAGGAATTAAGACATCTGTTCCAATGGGACAATTTCCAACAGTTTTTCAAGCAGAAGTTTATGCAATAATTGAATGTTTGCACATTTGCCTCAAAAGAAATTATAGATTAGCTACTATTTGTATCTTTTCCGACAGCTTGGCAGCACTGAATGCTCTGAAAGGGTATACCTGCCAGTCAAGACTAGTATGGGAAGGAATCAAATTACTAAAGCAATTGTCCCAAAAGAACTCGGTCAATCTTTACTGGGTTCCTGGGCATTGTGGAATTTTAGGAAACGAAAACGCGGAAAGTCTGGCAAGGAAAGGATCTGAAACTGATTCATTGGCCCATAACCTTTCTTTGGTGTTCTGAAAATGGAGCTAAAACGTTGGGAACAATTAACAATCAATTCAATGTGGAATTCTACAGATACTTCCAGACAAGCAAAAAGATTTATCCTTCCAGGTGAGAAACTATCTCGGGAACTATTAAAACTAGATAAAAAAAATTTAAGGGTGATAACTGGTTTACTAACTGGTCACTGCCCATGCAAATACCACTTATTTAATATGAGGAAAATTCCAAACGCAAATTGTAGATTTTGTAATATTGAGAATGAAACATCAGAGCACCTTTTGTGTAATTGTGGTGCCCTGATTCAAACTAGAATATTATTTTTTGGGAAAGGGCCATTTCCGTCCTAGTAGGGTGATAGACTTTATAAAACAAGTCGACCCTAACTGGGACAACATGCAGTAAACAGGAGCTGCCTCTCATCGTTCCATGGTGTTGGGTTAACCTGATTTGCTACAAAAAAAAATACACCACACCACAATATTCCTCTAATTGGTCGCATTGGTCATAAGGCTCAACAAAAAAAGGTGCAGGTGGTTATGTTCTACATGACCAATATGACAAAGAACTATGTACAAAACTCTAAAAATCATGCTATTTTGATTTCTATTTTTTAATTCTTTGCCTATTTATTTAATCCTGAATAATTAATTCTAATTAAATTTATTCAATCAATGGCACCGGTAGAACCTTCCCTCAGGGCTATGGCCACTCCGGGTGTGGCCAATCCTGTCAAAATGGCCATTTTCATCACCAGTATCAAAAACCATGAATTTTGATACCCATATTGCCCAAAGTCGTATGGTTCGATAAATGTATCCCCGGTAGAATCTTCCCTCAGGGCCATGGCCACTCCGGGTGTGGCCAATCCTGTCAAAATTGCAATTTTCATCACCAGTATCAAAAACCATGAATTTTGATACCCATATTACCCAAAGTCGAATGGTTCAAAAAATGTCCCCGGTAGAACCTTCCCTCAGGGCCATGGCCACTCCGGGTGTGGCCAATCCTGTCAAAATGGCCATTTTCAGCACCAGTATCAAAAACCATGAATTTTGATACCCATATTGCCTTAAGTCGTATGGTTCGATAAATGTCCCTCCGGAAGAACCTTCCCTCAGGGCCATGGCCAGTCCGAGTGTGGCCAATCCTGTCAAAATGGCCATTTTCATCACCAGTATCAAAAACCATGAATTTTGATACCCATATTGCTCAAAGTCGTATTGTTCGATAAATGTCCCCCGGTAGAACCTTCCCTCAGGGCCATGGCCACTCCGGGTGTGGCCAATCCTGTCAAAATGGCCATTTTCATCACCAGTATCAAAAACCATGAATTTTGACACCCATATTGCCCCAAGTCGTATGGTTCGATAAATGTCCCCCCGGTAGAACCTTCCCTCAGGGCTATGGCCACTGCGGGTGTGGCCAATCCTGTCAAAATGGCCATTTTCATCACCAGTATCAAAAACCATGAATTTTGATACCCATATTGCCCAAAGTCGTATGGTTCGATAAATGTCCCCCGGTAGAACCTTCCCTCAGGGCCATGGCCACTCCGGGTGTGGCCAATCCTGTCAAAATGGCCATTTTCATCACCAGTATCAAAAACCATGAATTTTGATACCCATATTGCCCAAAGTCGTATGGTTCGATAAATGTATCCCCGGTAGAATCTTCCCTCAGGGCCATGGCCACTCCGGGTGTGGCTAATCCTGTCAAAATTGCCATTTTCATCACCAGTATCAAAAACCATGAATTTTGATACCCATATTGCCCAAAGTCGAATGGTTCAATAAATGTCCCCCGGTAAAACCTTCCCTCAGGGCCATTTGCCACTCCGGGTGTGGCCAATCCTGTCAAAATGGCCATTTTCAATACCAGTATCAAAAACCACGAATTTTGATACCCATATTGCCCCAAGTCGTATGGTTCAATAAATGTCCCCCCGGTAGAACCTTCCCGCACGGCCATGGCCACTCCGGGCGTGGCCAATCCTATCAAAATGGCCATTTTCATCACCAGTATCAAAAACCATGAATTTTGATACCCATATTGCCGCAAGTCGTATGGTTCATTAAATGTCCCCCCGGTAGAACCTTCCCTCAGGGCCATGGCCACTCCGGGTGTGGCCAATATCCTACCAGTTTGGTCCCAACCCCATTGCCTTGAATCATTCTGGTTTCCGAGTGACCGTTCTAACAATGTTCTTTAGAACAGAATTCCTCCCAAGTTGGTGCACAACCTGTGTCTTTCAATGTGTGTATGTGTGTGTGAGCAATAAAATTACCACCGTCGATCCGTCTCTGACGGATTTCAGTCAAAACTAAAATTGTTCAGAGGCTATCTGTTAGCTTATATAGTCCGCATGAAATGTGGCAACAATGGTGCAACATTCTCGCGTGACAGTTCCAAGAAAGCAGGAGACGAGGCAAAATTTGCACCATGTTGCCACATTTCATGCGGACTATATAAGCTAACAGATAGCCTCTGAACAATTTAGTTTTGACTGAAATCCGTCAGAGACGGATCGACGGTGGTAATTTTATTGCTCACACACACATACACACATTGAAAGACACAGGTTGTGTTCTAAAGAACATTGTTAGAACGGTCACTCGGAAACCAGAATGATTCAAGGCAATGGGGTTGGGACCAAACTGGTAGGATATTGGCCACACCCGGAGTGGCCATGGCCCTGAGGGAAGGTTCTACCGGGGGGACATTTATCGAACCATACGACTTGGGGCAATATGGGTATCAAAATTCATGGTTTTTGATACTGGTGATGAAAATGGCCATTTTGACAGGATTGGCCACACCCGGAGTGTTCGGAATGGCAAAATTAAGTGGAATAAATTGATAACTCTTTTATTTGACGTCCTAGCCAAATGGTGTCTTCGGAAGAGTTGTTGTACTTGATAAGGGCTATCTTTTGAAGTTATTGACATACAGGGTGACGACCTTCCAGGGTGTCAACCATAATTAACTTTGTTGGATGACGTTGTAGGGCTTTGGTGTTTTGGGCAAAGTTGTAGAGGAGAAAAAATCATGAAGGTTGGTCGAAGGCGTCAAATTTGTAGCTCTTAATCTACTCGAGATATACGCCAGTTTTGCAAAAATGGTCCAAAAAGCACTTTTTTGTGATAACTTAAAATGTTAGCGTTTTAGCGGCCTACTATGTTCTGAAGAGTTGTTTATGATATAAAATTACATATCTTTGCCGAAAACAGCAAAATGTTTTGAGCCTTTATTGAGGAGTTATAACCATTTTTAAGTGATTTTGAGCCTATTTTCAAGTTGCAATGTTTTCAAAATGGCGCATTTTGGCGCAAAACCGAACAATGCACCTGAAAGTACACACTTTCAACTACATTTCCTGAAAATATCTCCGTGTATATATTTTTAGATATCTCAATTTGAATTTGCCGATTTTTAATCAATGTATTTATAAATGTGATTCGAAATCATAATGAATACAAGGTGAAAATCGGTAAATTGAAGGGTAAATTGATCGATTTTTATGGAAATTACATTGTCTATGAAAAAATACGACAACCTTTCCAGAGTGACCACATATGAAAAGAAATACTTAATTTTAAATACGAACAATTATTTAAAATTTTCACTTACATTATTTTTGGGAAAAACATGTATTTATTCATAATTTTAAAATGTGTATCAGAATTTTAAGCATGAACAATGTTCTACTGCGGGCGTCAATAATTAGAGTTCACGAGCGGTGATACGACCGCAAGATAATGGTCGCATGACAGCCGCAAGACAACCGCAGAAAATTTTTTTGGCTGTTGTCAAAGGTTGCCTTGAGTTTGAGCTGACTTTTTGGAAAATATTCAAAACAAACCAAGTTGACAGCCAAATCAACCAGAATTTCAGTTCAACTTGCTGATTTTTACACTGCGGTAATAAGGCAGCAATAATCTCCGGTCACTCACAGCGAAGGAGAAACGTGATTCTATCTCGCAATAAGCAATATTAAAATCGATCAATTTACCCTTTCAATTTACCGATTATTACCACGTTTCAATAAGATTCCGCTTATAAATAAATTGATTAAAAACCGTCAAATTCAAATTGAGATACAGTGGACTCTCTCGTTGTCGATATTGAAGGGACCGTCGAGAGCAGGAGTTATGAAATTATAGAACAAAAAATCAAAGCAATCTATTTGAAGGGACTGAAAAATTTATTGACAGCTGGAGTAATATTGATATCGAGAAGATCGACAACGAGAGAGTCCAATGTATCTCTAAATCGACACCGATAGACACGGAGATATTTTCAGAAAATGTAGTTGAAAGTGTGTACTTTTATGTGCATTGTTCGGTTTTGCGCCAAAATTCGCCAACTCGAAAACATTGCTACTTGAAAATATGCTCAAAATCACTTACAAATGGTTATAACTCCTCCATAAAGGCTCACAACATTTTGCTGTCTTGGGCAAAGATGTGTAATTTTATGTCATAAACAACTCTTCAGAAAATAGTAGGCCGCTAAAATGCTAACATTTTAAGTTATCACAAAAAAAAGTGCTTTTTTTACCATTTTTGCAAAAATGACGTAGTAGATAAAGAGCTACAAATTTGGCGCCTTTGACAAACTTTCATGAAATTTTCTCCTTTACAACTTTGCGCAATACACCAAAGCCCTACAACGTTATCCAACAGAGTTAGTTTTTGGTTAACACCCTGTATGTCAATAACTTTAAAAGATAGCCCTTATCAAGTACAACAACTCTTCCGAAGACACCATTTGGCTAGGAGGTCAAATAAAGGAGTAATCAATTTATTCAATTGCCCTGAGGGCAGGTTCTACCGGGGGGACATTTATCGAACCATACGACTTGGGGCAATATGGGTATCAAAATTCATGGTTTTTGATACTGGTAATGAAAATGGACATTTTGGTAGGATTGGCCTCAACCGAAGTGGCCATGGCCCTGGGGAAGGTTCTACCGGGGACATTTATCGAACCATACGACTTGGGACGGTACCAAAAACCATGAATTTTGATACCCATAATGCCCCAAGTCGTATGGTTCGATAACTGTCCCCCCGGTAGAACCTTCCCTCAGGGCCATGGCCATTCCAAGTGTGGCCAATCCTGTCAAAATGGCCATTTTCATCACCAGTATCAAAAACCATGAATTTTGATACCCATATTGCCCCAAGTCGTATGGTTCGATAAATGTCCCCCCGGTAGAACCTTCCCTCAGGGCCATGGCCATTCCAAGTGTGGCCAATCCTGTCAATATGGCCATTCTACCATGAATTTTGATACCCATATTGCCCCAAGTCGTATGGTTCGATAACTGTCCCCCCGGTAGAACCTTCCCTCAGGGCCATGGCCATTCCAAGTGTGGCCAATCCTGTCAATATGGCCATTCTACCATGAATTTTGATACCCATATTGCCCCAAGTCGTATGGTTCGATAAATGTCCCCCCGGTAGAACCTTCCCTCAGGGCCATGGCCACTCCGAGTGTGGCCAATCCTGTCAAAATGGCCATTTTCATCACCAGTATCAAAAACCATGAATTTTGATACCCATATTGCCCCAAGTCGTATGGTTCGATAAATGTCCCCCCGGTAGAACCTTCCCTCAGGGCCATGGCCACTCCGGGTGTGGCCAATCCTGTCAAAATGGCCATTTTCATCACCAGTATCAAAAACCATGAATTTTGATACCCATATTGCCCAAAGTCGTATGGTTCGATAAATGTCCCCCGGTAGAACCTTCCCTCAGGGCCATGGCCACTCCGGGTGTGGCCAATCCTGTCAAAATGGCCATTTTTATCACCAGTATCAAAAACCATGAATTTTGATACCCATATTGCCCCAAGTCGTATGGTTCGATAAATGTCCCCCCGGTAGAACCTTCCCTCAGGGCCATGGCCACTCCGAGTGTGGCCAATCCTGTCAAAATGGCCATTTTCATCACCAGTATCAAAAACCATGAATTTTGATACCCATATTGCCCCAAGTCGTATGGTTCGATAAATGTCCCCCGGTAGAACCTTCCCTCAGGGCCATGGCCACTCCGGGTGTGGCCAATCCTGTCAAAATGGCCATTTTCATCACCAGTATCAAAAACCATGAATTTTGATACCCATATTGCCCCAAGTCGTATGGTTCGATAAATGTCCCCCGGTAGAACCTTCCCTCAGGGCCATGGCCACTCCGGGTGTGGCCAATCCTGTCAAAATGGCCATTTTCATCACCAGTATCAAAAACCATGAATTTTGATACCCATATTGCCCCAAGTCGTATGGTTCGATAAATGTCCCCCGGTAGAACCTTCCCTCAGGGCCATGGCCACTCCGGGTGTGGCCAATATCCTACCAGTTTGGTCCCAACCCCATTGCCTTGAATCATTCTGGTTTCTGAGTGACCGTTCTAACAATGTTCTTTAGAACAGAATTCCTCCCAAGTTGGTGCACAACCTGTGTCTTTCAATGTGTGTATGTGTGTGTGAGCAATAAAATTACCACCGTCGATCCGTCTCTGACGGATTTCAGTCAAAACTAAAATTGTTCAGAGGCTATCTGTTAGCTTATATAGTCCGCATGAAATGTGGCAACAATGGTGCAACATTCTCGCGTGACAGTTCCAAGAAAGCAGGAGACGAGGCAAAATTTGCACCATGTTGCCACATTTCATGCGGACTATATAAGCTAACAGATAGCCTCTGAACAATTTTAGTTTTGACTGAAATCCGTCAGAGACGGATCGACGGTGGTAATTTTATTGCTCACACACACATACACACATTGAAAGACACAGGTTGTGTTCTAAAGAACATTGTTAGAACGGTCACTCGGAAACCAGAATGATTCAAGGCAATGGGGTTGGGACCAAACTGGTAGGATATTGGCCACACCCGGAGTGGCCATGGCCCTGAGGGAAGGTTCTACCGGGGGGACATTTAATGAACCATACGACTTGGGGCAATATGGGTATCAAAATTCATGGTTTTTGATACTGGTGATGAAAATGGCCATTTTGACAGGATTGGCCACACCCGGAGCCATTGCACAGTGTTCGGAATGGCAAAATTAAGTGGAATAAATTGATAACTCTTTTATTTGACGTCCTAGCCAAATGGTGTCTTCGGAAGAGTTGTTGTACTTGATAAGGGCTATCTTTTGAAGTTATTGACATACAGGGTGACGACCTTCCAGGGTGTCAACCAT
The DNA here is from genome assembly GCF_016801865.2 of Culex pipiens pallens. Classification (NCBI taxonomy): domain Eukaryota; kingdom Metazoa; phylum Arthropoda; class Insecta; order Diptera; family Culicidae; genus Culex; species Culex pipiens. The sequence goes on from NC_068938.1 coordinate 104,637,729, forward strand.
AATTAACTTTGTTGGATGACGTTGTAGGGCTTTGGTGTTTTGGGCAAAGTTGTAGAGGAGAAAAAATCATGAAGGTTGGTCGAAGGCGTCAAATTTGTAGCTCTTAATCTACTCGAGATATACGCCAGTTTTGCAAAAATGGTCCAAAAAGCACTTTTTTGTGATAACTTAAAATGTTAGCGTTTTAGCGGCCTACTATGTTCTGAAGAGTTGTTTATGATATAAAATTACATATCTTTGCCGAAAACAGCAAAATGTTTTGAGCCTTTATTGAGGAGTTATAACCATTTTTAAGTGATTTTGAGCCTATTTTCAAGTTGCAATGTTTTCAAAATGGCGCATTTTGGCGCAAAACCGAACAATGCACCTGAAAGTACACACTTTCAACTACATTTCCTGAAAATATCTCCGTGTATATATTTTTAGATATCTCAATTTGAATTTGCCGATTTTTAATCAATGTATTTATAAATGTGATTCGAAATCATAATGAATACAAGGTGAAAATCGGTAAATTGAAGGGTAAATTGATCGATTTTTATGGAAATTACATTGTCTATGAAAAAATACGACAACCTTTCCAGAGTGACCACATATGAAAAGAAATACTTAATTTTAAATACGAACAATTATTTAAAATTTTCACTTACATTATTTTTGGGAAAAACATGTATTTATTCATAATTTTAAAATGTGTATCAGAATTTTAAGCATGAACAATGTTCTACTGCGGGCGTCAATAATTAGAGTTCACGAGCGGTGATACGACCGCAAGATAATGGTCGCATGACAGCCGCAAGACAACCGCAGAACAATTTTTTGGCTGTTGTCAAAGGTTGCCTTGAGTTTTGAGCTGACTTTTTGGAAAATATTCAAAACAAACCAAGTTGACAGCCAAATCAACCAGAATTTCAGTTCAACTTGCTGATTTTTACACTGCGGTAATAAGGCAGCAATAATCTCCGGTCACTCACAGCGAAGGAGAAACGTGATTCTATCTCGCAATAAGCAATATTAAAATCGATCAATTTACCCTTTCAATTTACCGATTATTACCACGTTTCAATAAGATTCCGCTTATAAATAAATTGATTAAAAACCGTCAAATTCAAATTGAGATACAGTGGACTCTCTCGTTGTCGATATTGAAGGGACCGTCGAGAGCAGGAGTTATGAAATTATAGAACAAAAAATCAAAGCAATCTATTTGAAGGGACTGAAAAATTTATTGACAGCTGGAGTAATATTGATATCGAGAAGATCGACAACGAGAGAGTCCAATGTATCTCTAAATCGACACCGATAGACACGGAGATATTTTCAGAAAATGTAGTTGAAAGTGTGTACTTTTATGTGCATTGTTCGGTTTTGCGCCAAAATTCGCCAACTCGAAAACATTGCTACTTGAAAATATGCTCAAAATCACTTACAAATGGTTATAACTCCTCCATAAAGGCTCACAACATTTTGCTGTCTTGGGCAAAGATGTGTAATTTTATGTCATAAACAACTCTTCAGAAAATAGTAGGCCGCTAAAATGCTAACATTTTAAGTTATCACAAAAAAAAGTGCTTTTTTTACCATTTTTGCAAAAATGACGTAGTAGATAAAGAGCTACAAATTTGGCGCCTTTGACAAACTTTCATGAAATTTTCTCCTTTACAACTTTGCGCAATACACCAAAGCCCTACAACGTTATCCAACAGAGTTAGTTTTTGGTTAACACCCTGTATGTCAATAACTTTAAAAGATAGCCCTTATCAAGTACAACAACTCTTCCGAAGACACCATTTGGCTAGGAGGTCAAATAAAGGAGTAATCAATTTATTCAATTGCCCTGAGGGCAGGTTCTACCGGGGGGACATTTATCGAACCATACGACTTGGGGCAATATGGGTATCAAAATTCATGGTTTTTGATACTGGTAATGAAAATGGACATTTTGGCAGGATTGGCCTCAACCGAAGTGGCCATGGCCCTGGGGAAGGTTCTACCGGGGACATTTATCGAACCATACGACTTGGGACGGTACCAAAAACCATGAATTTTGATACCCATAATGCCCCAAGTCGTATGGTTCGATAACTGCCCCCCCCGGTAGAACCTTCCCTCAGGGCCATGGCCATTCCAAGTGTGGCCAATCCTGTCAATATGGCCATTCTACCATGAATTTTGATACCCATATTGCCCCAAGTCGTATGGTTCGATAAATGTCCCCCCCGGTAGAACCTTCCCTCAGGGCCATGGCCATTCCAAGTGTGGCCAATCCTGTCAATATGGCCATTCTACCATGAATTTTGATACCCATATTGCCCCAAGTCGTATGGTTCGATAACTGTCCCCCCCGGTAGAACCTTCCCTCAGGGCCATGGCCATTCCAAGTGTGGCCAATCCTGTCAATATGGCCATTCTACCATGAATTTTGATACCCATATTGCCCCAAGTCGTATGGTTCGTTAAATGTCCCCCCCGGTAGAACCTTCCCTCAGGGCCATGGCCATTCCGAGTGTGGCCAATCCTGTCAAAATTGCCATTTTCATCACCAGTATCAAAAACCATGAATTTTGATACCCATATTGCCCCAAGTCGTATGGTTCGATAAATGTCCCCCCGGTAGAACCTTCCCTCAGGGCCATGGCCACTCCGGGTGTGGCCAATCCTGTCAAAATGGCCATTTTCATCACCAGTATCAAAAACCATGAATTTTGATACCCATATTGCCCAAAGTCGTATGGTTCGATAAATGTCCCCCCGGTAGAACCTTCCCTCAGGGCCATGGCCACTCCGGGTGTGGCCAATCCTGTCAAAATGGCCATTTTCATCACCAGTATCAAAAACCATGAATTTTGATACCCATATTGTCCCAAGTCGTATGGTTCGATAAATGTCCCCCCGGTAGAACCTTCCCTCAGGGCCATGGCCACTCCGAGTGTGGCCAATCCTGTCAAAATTGCCATTTTAATCACCAGTATCAAAAACCATGAATTTTGATACCCATATTGCCCCAAGTCGTATGGTTCGATAAATGTCCCTCGGTAGAACCTTCCCTCAGGGCCATGGCCACTCCGGGTGTGGCCAATCCTGTCAAAATTGCCATTTTCATCACCAGTATCAAAAACCATGAATTTTGATACCCATATTGCCCCAAGTCGTATGGTTCGATAAATGTCCCTCGGTAGAACCTTCCCTCAGGGCCATGGCCACTCCGGGTGTGGCCAATCCTGTCAAAATTGCCATTTTCATCACCAGTATCAAAAACCATGAATTTTGATACCCATATTGCCCAAAGTCGTATGGTTCGATAAATGTCCCTCGGTAGAACCTTCCCTAAGGGCCATGGCCACTCCGGGTGTGGCCAATATCCTACCAGTTTGGTCCCAACCCCATTGCCTTGAATCATTCTGGTTTCTGAGTGACCGTTCTAACAATGTTCTTTAGAACAGAATTCCTCCCAAGTTGGTGCACAACCTGTGTCTTTCAATGTGTGTATGTGTGTGTGAGCAATAAAATTACCACCGTCGATCCGTCTCTGACGGAATTCAGTCAAAACTAAAATTGTTCAGAGGCTATCTGTTAGCTTATATAGTCCGCATGAAATGTGGCAACATGGTGCAAATTTTGCCTCGTCTCCTGCTTTCTTGGAACTGTCACGTGAGAATGTTGCACCATTGTTGCCACACTTCATTCGTTGCTGACCCCTTCCGCAGTACCAAGCATGCAACATTTTCGTAACGCGCGACATTTTTCGTTTTTCTGGATTGACACCTCACCAGAATAGAGCCCTTACACTGAACAAAAATGACCCTTTTAAATCAAGTGTTCTACCCTTGATCTGACCCTGCTATCGAGAAATTAAAAGTGAGAGTGTGTGCAACATGGAGTTAAACTTTCTGTGCAGTTGCTGTGAAGGTTCCCATGGCACTTCGAAAAGTTTAACTCCATGTTGCACGCACACACTCTCACTTTTAATTTCTCGATACAGTGCACTTAAAAACCAATCGCAAAACACTTGAATTTTGGGCAACAAAATTAGCTGTCAATTCAATAGCAAAACACTTGAATTTGACGTGTTGTGTCACATGAAATACTATATTATATTTATTGGTTTTAAATGGCTTTTCTTTCTTTAATCAATGCATGTTTGCATGTAATAGAAATGGATTTCGATTTGTTTTTATGTAAGGAAGATGTTGCGAAATGAAATGTTTTTATTTTTATTTTCTATCAACATGGCGTGTAAAAATTTTGTTATTTTTTTCTTCCTGGTCGGGATCGGTTTGTTCGCCACCACTACTTCCTGGGAGGTTTCTCAGCGTCGGCGAGTGAAGCACCGGTGCCGGCGGAGATGGAGGCCCCATGGGGAATCTTCTTGTTGATGCAGAACCGCGGTGGTTCGCATCAAACTGTGCCTTGACCAGTCGAATGACGCATATCATGGCCCCTGAGTTGAATGCATCCAAATCTTGTTTATCACTGGCACCGCCTACCTGGTACGGCATCTGCAGCTCTCTCGCATCCTTCCTGTGAATCATACAAAATACATCCAAAAATCAAAACAAAACCCAAAAAAAAATCTCTCCCCACTCACCAAATGGGTCCGGAAAGGAACTTTATCATCAAAGTTGGCTACTGCCCGGGAGACCAAGCCCTTCCGCTGGCCATACGGAGCCCGAGCCCGAGGACACAGCCTTATGGTGATGCTCATCTTCGCGGTCACAAACCGGGCAGGCAATTTTCTGGACTGGAACATGGCGGCAGCGAACTCAAGCGGTCTCCGAAAAACGAACACACCGGACCTCCAAAACTTTCAAATGAGGAAACGAAGCAAATTCCGACGAAGCTGTCGCGAAACTGGATTTCAAATCAAAACAAGATCAATTTCAAGTGTTTTGCTCATTACTTTGAATAGTTCAGCACAGTGGGGAAAATTCATGAGCATAACACTTGAAAAGTTTGAGCCACCCAAATGAAAATAAGGTGTCAAAAAATACCAAAAAGTCAATCGCCAAAACACTTGAATTTAATAATGGATTGGATTGAAATTTAAACACAAACAAATTAGATCTAAGATGCGGATTAATTGAATCATTCAAGTGTTTGGGCACTTGGAAAAAAAGGGTGACGTATTTTCAGTGTAGGACAAAGTTCTTTGTCAAAAAAAAACCTCTTGCGTAATTTTGTTATGTCAAGGGAAGGTTTGAAAATTGCTATTTCTCTGTATAAAAACTTGCATGCAACATTAGTGAAGCGACACCTTCACGTGGTTTCCCAAACCAACTTGACACGTGCAGTATGTATGTGTTTGTGAGACAACCACGGTTCGGGAGTATGTTTATGTGAAACATCTGATTTCCGTTATAATTGCAACACTGTCCTAAACGACTGTGATGATTAACGGTAATTTAAAAATCAATAACGGTATTTTGAACGGTAATAATCAATCTCAATGAAAGCTCATCCATTGATTACAGATAGTCGTTAAATATTAATTTAAACCGAACTAAGTTTGTACACTCAACGCAACATGACCCCGTCAATGGACGGCCCAAGCGCGCGAACGCGCTCGCATTCACACCAACGAACCAGCGTACAAATACCGTTACACGCAATTCACGTATCGCGAATCAATCGCGGGGTCGTCCCTAGATCACGTTGAACTTATTTTTTTCATTACGTATTGCATTGATTTTGAAACTTTCAAGATAAGCATATCATTTTAGCTCCGCTAATCAATGTCCATTTTGACGTAACTTGGGGACGCCCCCACTCTCATCGCCACCGCCGCGACGTTTGTGCCGTGTCATTGCCTACTTATGCCGCGAAGCCCGGCCGCGACCCGATCCATTGCCCAAGTGTCAGTCGACCGGTGAACACGCGTGTTACGTGTCAGTGCCTACTTCTTCGGTGTTTTTTCTACATCCCCCTTCACCAGCCGTGAAAAAAGTGAAGTTTCGTTTTCAATTCCCTTCGGTTTCGCGCAAAAGAAAGTTAAACTCTCCCCGCAAACATGGTGTACGTCGTGAAAGATGCCGTAAGTAGCTGTACTTAGAATTAGTTGTATCTGGGAGAGATATTGTGTAATTCCGGCCAGATGACTAATCCCAAGCGTTGTGGGTACAGCCGACGTCAAGCAACGCTAATTTTCATGTCAGCTCACGAGACAGCTGTTGTCATCGTGACTTTCTGGAAAAACTCTGACTGCTAAAGTCATGGTTATCTTTAATCAGAGAGTTTAAGGTTAACCGCACCACTTGTGGTTAGCTTGGTAACCAAATATGCTTCTTCCCGCGGAAGATAAGCGCCACTTCCACGCACCATATTTCGGCACTCCTCTATCGCGCCAACACAGACAGACGTCCTCCGCGGCTTGGCACGAGGTCATTTGTCGTCGTCGTCGTTGTTCGATCTTCAGCAGGGTTTAATTATCATTCCCACCTCACACTCACTCCGTCTTTGCCCCACCCACCCCTGCCGGGTTCCCCCGAACCAGGGGGAGCTTGACCAACATTTGAAAATGACTCACGGTCGATAATTGATCAAATTTAGTTAAATTACCCAATTTCAACAAATTGTTTCCTAAACGAACAACAAAATTTAGTAAAGGAATGTTCAAGGACGGAACAATCCGGCCCGCCACATTGGCCGGTTCCGTCGATGTGTTTGTGTGTAAGCTACCAGCCAGAGATCTGACTCTCCTCTATCTAATGCACCACACCACGGTGTGTACCACCCCAATAATGTGTGTACGACGACCGACTTCGAATCGTACAAACACACTTTAACAGAAAACATTCGCTTTTGCTGTGGAAGCCCGCGCGCGCGTTCGACCAACACCGACCTGGCGTGTTTGTGTCGTTCTGTGTCGAGTTTTGCTGCAGTGTCCGGCGTGGTTAAACATTCATAAGTTGGGGGTTACTACTCACTTGTTGTTGTATACACGGAGTCGTTAACTAGGACTACTTAACATGACTGTGAGAATGGAATTCTTGGAATTATTGACTCTCAGTTGATATTAACAAGTGAAATTCTAAATGTGAACTTGTTTTCATAGAGAAACGGAGGTCTAAAGTTAAGTATTTTAGACCTCTTATTTGCCTTCCTCACCTTACTAAGGAAAGGCTATAAAATCACTCGAAAAATGATTTTTCTCAAATTAACCTCTTAGACCCACCTTCATTTATTCATATCGACTCAGAATCTCGAGCTGAGCAAATTTCTGTGCGTGTGTATTAGGATGTAACAAAATGACTTTTTGGCGGGAATTCAAGGAGTTGTTCCGGTGGGCATACTAAGCCCAAATCCAAAATATGAGGTTGATTGGACGTAACAGGAGCTGGCGCTTTGCATTTGAATTATAAATGGGATATAACCCGGAAAAAAAAAGTTTTTTTCAAAAATGTCGCTTTTTGAGGCATATTGGCCACTGAACCGTTTATTTTCAACATCATTGGCGTGTAGGCCAGATCCTTGCGCATAACATTTAAATTTGGAGCACCATGGAGCTCGGTACAGACCTTCAAAGTTTGGCATTTTTTCAAAAAATCGACCCCGCAAAAAATATATGCATCGCGCCTCGCGACGCCCTATACGCCATCTATGTTTTCAAAAATCAAATTATTCGCTCTACAGCATTGCCTTGGCGTTCTCGATTGCGAGATTCCTACTCGAAACTAGGTGTCCGAAGGCTTGATTGTTGAGGCAATTGCAAACCTCTTTTTACACCTTAGCTTCCATCTACCCCGGGATTCGAACTGACGACCTTTGGATTGTTAGTCCAACTGCCTACCAGCGACTCCACCGAGGCAGGACCCAGGGAGACGACTCCTACACCTGGACTGAGCTAACGACCTAACCTTTTTAGGTTAGTCCGGGGCCAACATTTACTTCCCGTCCGACGGAAGGCGTGATCAGACAAATCTCGTCTCGAAAAATGCCACCGGGACCGTCTGGGATCGAACCCAAGCCGACTGGGTGAGAGGCAATCACGCTTACCCCTACACCACGGTCCCGGATTGTTTTACATTGATAAATATTAATTTAGGATAGAAAAAAATAAGTACAGAATTTGTAAAAAATATGCGTAAAGAGTCAAAAGCAAAATTAAATCCGTTGAATTAGCATCATTTGATTGCTAAAGCAAAGCTTATTTTTTGAATTTAGACACTTCTCAGTCATTCAACAATTTTCCAAATCCAGGATGGCCACTCAAATCCCATTTTCGAATTCCCGACTTTTCCAGAACTTCAAATAATAGGAATTTTTTACCCACATATTTCTGAAAACTGTTTATGTAAAAGTTAACATCTTCTGCCGAATATTATTTCTAAATAAATTTAAAAAAAAAACAAAATATTGACAATTTTTGTAAAAATAAAAAACTTAACAACAAGTTTATAAAAAAAAGTGAAAATAATAAAAAGCTCAAAAATATATATCATTTTATGATTGTTTGATGTTTGTTTGAGTTTTCCAAGTTGTTATCAACTTTCCTTTTTAAAGAGAGACGAGTTCTCAGCGAGGGTCCTGATTTTCGGCTCAAAGATCAAAGGTCACCCACTCATCGCCGAACGAATCTTTGCAGACCGGAGCGCGCAACCGTTCGCGAGCGAACACGACACGCTACCTGCCAGCGCCTTGGCCAATCGCTTCACACAGCAAAACAAATACTTCGTGAATTTCTTTGCCTACTCCGTCAGTCGACCCGAGTCACACACGAATACGTTCAGAGAGGAGAGAATCTAACAAAGTACCAGAGAGGCGCTCACTTGGCCTGTACTACCACAGTTTGCCGTAAGTTTATATTTGACATGGTGGAAATGGTTGTCAAATGTGTCTTTGATGATTTGTTACTAACAAAACTGCATTTTTTTTTGTTGATAACATTGATTTTAAGCTGTTTAATAAATGATCAAAAAAAAACCGATCGCAGACTATTTCGAGTCAGCTTTGAACGATAGAGCGTAATCGATATTTCTGATCCATTCGCTGTACTACCCGATTGGAATGAGAGGGAGAGCAAAGAGAGAGTATTCGGTGGCGATTGGTGTGGAAGTGAAAAACGGTAGGAAACGGTCAGAGCAGTTTTTCGTCGCCTTAGATTTGTGTTCGCGAGTGATTGAGTCTTTTTGGAGCAATCAGGGCCCTTGGTTCTCAGGTTAATTTCCATTGAACACGACAAATATATCTTGAAAGCAAAACGATTGCAAAACTTGATAGATTTATTCATAGTTGTCATGAAACTGAGTGACATTTTACAAATCTTTAATAAAACTTGTGAAGAAAATTTGTACTTGAAACTTGTAATTGAAAATTTTACAAAATATCACAAACTGTTAAAAAAAAGCAAAATCCACTTTAACGACCCCCGGGTCTTTAGCGGTCTCTGTTGCAAGTTTCCACTCATTTCTAGGCGTCCGTATGTTATGTGTGGTGAGTCACTCAAAACCTCTTTTACGCTAATGGACCGACGTTTTACTTCCCCATCCGATAGAAGGCGTGATCAGGCAAATCTCGTCTCGAAAAATGCCACCGTGTCCGTCTGGGATTGAACCCAGGCCATACTGGGGTGAGAGGCTACCACGCTAACCACTGTGCCACCGGACCCGGCTGTTCAATAGATAGCAATTTTTTGCAAGCGAGTATGCTTGGGTTTTCAACACTTTTTTCACAATTTCGATGCCACAGAGTTCTGTGCAGATTAGTCGATTTTATTCGTTCATAATGATTTTAAATCTAAAAGAACAAATTAAAATATGACCAGAATTAGAATCATACCAAAATTAGCTTAAATATATCAAAAGCTTGTTGGAATTCCTATACCTACTTAGCACACCAGAGCACAGAGGCATCGAATTGCTAAAGTTATTATTTTTTTAATAAATTCTGTCAATAAGAACTTATAAGTAGAGACCCTAAATAGGGAGACTGGTCTTAGTTTGCTAAATCGATCTGGCAAAGTATGTTTTGATCTTGGCAACACTGATGAGTTTTGCTGGGCGTAAAGGCAAATGCTCGTTTGTATACACAGAAAAAAAATAATAGTAATATTACATCTGGAAAGGGGTACATCTTTAATGACAGAAAAAATGTATAATTTTACCTCTGAAAATGTGTAATTTTACCACTTTTCTGTTGTAATGTCGCTTTTTCAGTCTAAATTGAGATAAAATTACATTATAAAAGAGGTAATATTCAACCTTCCAAAATTACCGTGGTGATTATTGCATTCGATCGTAATATTACGATCGTAATTTCTCGACTCACGATCGAGATTTCTCAATAGTGAGATTACGACTTACCATCGACAAATCTCGATCTACCATCGACAAATTACGACTTACCATCGAGAAATTACGATCGTAATTTTACTGTTGAGAAATCTCGATCGTGGATCGAGAAATTACGATCGTAATTTGTAATACCATTTTATGAATATTTTTTTAATTTAAACGGAATATTTAAAAAAATCTAAGTTAAATTTTTTTAATGTAAAAAAATAACAAAATTGAAAAAATCTAATTTCAAAAATTTCTAAAATTTCAAAAATTTCAAAAATTTCTAAAATTTCAAAAATTTCTAAAATTTCTAAAATTTCTAAAATTTCAAAAATTTCTAAAATTTCTAAAATTTCAAAAATTTCTAAAATTTCTAAAATTTCAAAAATTTCTAAAATTTCAAAAATTTCAAAAATTTCAAAAATTTCAAAAATTTCAAAAATTTCAAAAATTTAAAAAATTTAAAAAGTTTCAAAAATTTAAAAAATTTAAAAAGTTTCAAAAATTTAAAAAATTTCAAAAATTTAAATTTTTGATATTTTTGAAATTTTGATATTTTTTTATTTTTTGTTTTTTTTTTGAAAATCATTAATTAAATAAAAAAGTTTTCAAAACGAGCTTCGAACCCATATCGAGATTTTCTCGATCGTCGGTCGTAATTTGTCGATGGTAGATCGAGAAATTACGATCGAATGATCTCAATCTACTATCGACAAATTACGACTAACCATCGACAAATTACGACTTACCATTGACAAATTACGATCGTATTATTACGATCGAGAAATCTCGATCGTGAGTCGAGAAATTACGATCGAAATATTACGATCGAATGCAATAATCACCACGTACACCTTCCAAATTTAAACAATTTTTTACTGTGTACGTCAAACTCGTGTCTGTCACTTCGACCAGTCTCCCTATCGAGCAATTAAATGTGAGAGTGTGTGCGTGCAACATGGAGTTAAACTTTTCAAAGTGCCATGGTAACCTTCACAGCAACTTCACAGAAAGTTTAACTCCATGTTGCACACACTCTCACTTTTAATTTCTCGATAGAGCATTCTACGTGCGTATGTATTGCGTGTACGTACACGAAAATAAAGTGAGGTTAAATTTTGTCAGCCAGCAAAACCAAATGGTGCGCTAGTGTGCGTACGCGAAACGTCATAAAGCTCTATTTAGGATCTTATAAGCACATAGAAAAAGAAACTATGGTAATATTCATCAGGGAATGGTGACAGATTTTGTGTAAAAAAAAGTGTAATATTGCATAAAGAACTGGTGAATTTTCATCGGTTTTTGATTAATCTTCATCTGGTTTACATCTAAAAAATATTATGTAATATAACTCAAAAAAGAGGTAATATTAAACCTACCAAATTTTCAACCTTTCAAAAAAAAATTCTGTGCAAACCATTGAAAATAAAATTTCTCGAAAAGAAAGAAACAAAAAATTAGGCAGAAGATCACGCTCACAAATACAGGAAAGACTTAAGTAGAATATAAAATTAAATAATGTTAAAAAAAAACATAAAATTTTAGACGAGAAACACAAATCAAAAGACACAAAGTAGAACACTAGTAAACTCCTCAATAGGGTAAAATGAAAAAAAAGACGCTAGGAGAGTCCGCTAGACCCCCAACTATTGATTCTTGCCTGCAAGGCGATTATCAACACGCAAATATTCAAACACATCAGAGCATAAAAATGACCAACGATTTGCTGGGGCATTTCGTTCTTGCAGGTCACACAATTCTTTTTTTCGTTCCACTACAAGGACACGTCCTAATCCTTTTTCGCTTGTTTCATTGTAAGAGTCAGATTATTGGGGGGACATGTGAGTGTCTCCGTGACCTGGATATTTTTCCTACAATTTTTGTCTGATGACCTCACTAAATCGATGCATTATGATAATTGGTCAAAAAAAGTTTATTTATCCCTATATGTACTTATAAAGCCATACCAACTTGTTTGCTCAACTTATTTGCGTTTGCTTCCGGTCCTTATGGAGAGTGTGCGGTCGGGTTAGTTTAAGTTAGTAATTGACTAGCAGTGTTTTCGGTTCCCTGTATTAGCACAAGTCAAGTGGCGAAGGCGAGAGTGGCCGTTTGGTTCGGCTTTTTTGCAGAGGTGACTTCATCACATTGATTTTTTTTTCCCTCCACTTTCATGCGCTCTTTTGAGTCGTTTAAAGTCACTGTGTGAGGTTTTGCAGCAGGTTGCGTTGGCTTGCTGGTATTGTCACACCTTGGGGGTACCAAGACTAGTACCGTGCATGGCGACACAGAACTGGCCAGGATTGCATTGGTAGACACGCCACAAATTACTGTTGGAAAACCCATCGTGAATAAACACGCATTATTGCAGTAGAGAACTTGATAAATCAACAGACAAATGTATCCCGCACACTATTTGCCAATTGGAACTTATTTACATCAATTGTGATTATTTCTCGATCAAATTTCAAAGATGAAATCACCAAATAAAACAAAAATTATTTCTATACGACTATTCTACAAACAGACTGTTATTCTCAATAATGCAATTGAAAGCGTTATTATGTTTTCCAAGAATACGGTTACTCAGATAACGATCGGGGAAGCAGATGCATTCTGTGAAACTATCCATTTTCTACTAGTAATCTTTGTTGCTCTCTAGTCCTTTTTTCCCTGGAAATTTTACAATTTATTCTTCAGACACATACATAAATGGTTTTATTTTTTTTAACTAAAGGATCTAGAGAAAACAAATTCCATTTTTTTTCAAGTTATATGAATTTGGTGTTTTTTCAACATATTCGTAATCTTACTACAGCACTTAGTGCTTATGAAGAAAAGATTGAGGTAGGCGTCGCGACGCTCAAGGAGGTATTACACTATGGCAAACGAACAAACTCGCTGCTTGCCTGCTTTGTTTGTTTGTAAGCAACTCTTTACGAAATCGTTCTTTTTTTTAATCTTGAATTTTGTATTTTTTAATCCGGCTGAAACTTTGTTGGTGCCTTCGGTATGCCCAAAGAAGCCATTTTGCATCATTAGTTTGTCCATATAATTTCCCATACGAATCAGGCAACTGCCCATACAAAAATGATATATGAAAATTAAATTTTTGATCGATTTGGTGTCTCCGGCAAATTTGTAGGTATGGATAAGGACTACACTGAAAAAAATTGGTGATTTTTAATTTCACTTTTTGTCACTAAAACTTGATCTGCAAAAAAAAACACTATTTTAATTTTTTTCTGATATGTTTAAGCGGACATCAACTGCCAACTTTTCAGAAATTTCCAGATCGGGTAAAAAATCTTTGACCAAGTTATGAATTTTGAATCAATACTGATTTTTAAAAAAAAATCGAAATATTGGTCGCAAAAGTTTTTCAACTTCATTTTTCGATGTAAAATCGAATTTGCAATCAAAAAGTTCTTAGGTGAAATTTTGATAAAGTGCACCGTTTTCAAGTTATAGTCATTTTAAGGTTTTTTTTTTTTTGAAAATAGTCGCAAGTTTTTATTTTTTTTTAAATTAGTGCCCATGTTTGCCCACTTTAGAAAAAAATATTTTTGAAGGGCTGAGAAAATTCTGTATACAGTCCAGACTCGATTATCCGAAGGCCTTGGTAACATTTCACTTCGGAAAATCGAATCACAAAAAAAAAATCGAAGCCTTATTTTTGATTTTCGAGCTCAAGTATGGCCCCTTAACTACTCAAAAGTGATTTAGAATTTTTATATCCAAGATGGTGTCTAAAATGACGGCAATGAAATATAAAATTTTTTTTTTTTTAAATTGATAGACAATCAACCATTTAATTTTGACTAAAATCGGGTCGCAGAATTCAAATTAGATGTTCGAGACACGAAATACGAAAAAAAAAATTTTTTGTGATTCGATTATTCGTAGTCTCATACAAATCTTCGGATAATCGAGGTTTCGAATAATTGAGTCTGGACTGTATTTTGCTTTTTTGAACTTTGTTGATACGACCCTTAGTTGCTGAGATATTGCCATGCAAAGATTTAAAAACAGGAAAATTGATGTTTTCTAAGTCTCACCCAAACAACCCACTATTTTCTAATGTCGTTATCTCAGCAACTAATGGTCCGAGTTTCAATGTTAAAGCGTTGTATGCACTTCGGAAGGAACCGGTCAAGAAAAATTTCAAATGGGCTGCAGCGGCAGCGAAAGCAAGCTAGAGAGGGTGAAGAAAAGCCCCAAGAAAACGCTCCCTCTCCTTTGTTCTGCTGTTCGTAAAGCTGTTTCTTGACCCCTTTCCTTCCGATCTCCATACTAGTCTTAAAATATGAGACATTCGTGAAATTTTCCGATCTTTTCGTAAACATAATTTTTATTTTTTTTTATGTTTGGCCGCCAACAATTTGCAAGCAATTTGCGAGTTTGGCAAACTGTCAAACACGAAAAATGTGAATTTGTTTGTTTGAATTTGAACCATGACTCAACCATTTTATGACCCCTCGGATAGGCCGGATAACTGTCAAAAATGACAGTTAAAAACACGCAGAATTTTTTTTTGTGGAATCAGCCTGTACGAGGTTTGAATCAACAAATTTTTTGTTGAATATAATCGACAACAAAAATGCGTTGAAACAAACCTTGATTTTCTCAATTCCACAAAAGTCTTTTGTTGATTTGAAAAAGTTGCTTTGTGGTTTAGCGTTGATTCAACAAAATTCATGATTTTCAAATGAACAAAACGTTTTGTTGATTCAAATATGCCTTATTTTTCTGCGTGAATGTCAGAAAGAAAGAGTTGATGTTTTACAGCGGCGGTGTTATAAATTTTATATCATTCAGACTTATCCGAAGGCCTTGGCACACAAAACAAAGAAACAAAGATGGATTTCACTTCGGATAATCGAATCCCGAAAAAAAAATTATCTTGTTTAGTATGACCCTTAAACTACTCTAAAGTGATTTTGAATTTTCAAATCCAAGAAGGCAGCCAAAATGGCGATGACGAAATATTGAAAAATTCGATCAATCATTAAAATGTGACTAAAATGGGGTTGCAGAACTCGAATTTGTTGTTTAAAGTAAGAAAATAAAAAATACTATTTTTTTCATCGATTTACCGTTCTTTATCACGCAACTCTGTCGGGCTAACATTCCCATCCACCTTCCCGTGATCTTAACACTGATCGTGACCAGCGCCGTGATTGACCAGCATAACAGGGGCCTTTGACGGTTGGTAAAGTGGTACCAAAAACTCAAAAATTGGTGTTGTTGCAGTTTGAAACACATATTTTGCAAAAATTAAATAAAACGATAGCAAGCTATCTTTCGAGTTCCCCCTAAGTATTTTGAAAATTAAGCATCAAATTTGATTTGATTCATATTCGAATTCGTTACTATTGTTACACAATTTATTGTTACTCACTATTTAAACAAATGATTTTGCAAAAAAATACTTAAGACTCTTTTCAAATACTTCAATAAACTTAATACTTCGATAAATTTAAGTAGAGAGACTCAGAATACTCCAAGAACGGCTCTACAATTTTGTATGTCTTTCAAAGGATTCCAAACATCTGTAAACATATAACTAACCCTGTTTCTTTTTTCCTTCCTGTTTCCATTTCGTAGGCTGACTTCGACAGCCGACTGGAGGCCGCCGGCGAGAAGCTGGTCGTGGTGGACTTTTTCGCCACCTGGTGCGGCCCGTGCAAGGTGATCGCCCCGAAGCTGGACGAGTTCCAGAACAAGTTCTCGGAGAAGATCGTCATCATCAAGGTGGACGTGGACGAGTGCGAGGACCTCGCCGCCAAGTACAACATCTCCAGCATGCCGACGTTCCTGTTCATCAAGAACAAGGAGGTCGTGGACCAGTTTGCCGGGGCCAACGCCGAAAAGCTGCAGTCGTTCATCACCAAGCATAGCGAATAAGATGTGGGAGTAGGAGAGTACTAAAATGTAATTGTATGTTCATCTGAAAGAAAGAGAGAAAAAAATACACAAACACACCTGCTTTATCTAATTGTTAAACAAAACAGTCCCATGTACACTTACACTAATGGAAAGAGAAAAAAACAGTAGGAAACATCAAAACAACACGAGTTTGCCTTTCGATACGCGCGGTCAGCAATGTTTTCGTTTTTTTGCTTAATTCGAAATAAGGGCCCAAAATTCCTCCCGTAATGTTTGTAGTAGATTCAATCAATCCGCTATCAATCCCAACACACGTGTGGTAATTTTTTGTTTTCCTCGACACGTTGGGCAGCGCACGCTGGACACTGAACACATCAGGCAATGATGAGAGTTAGGGCATTCGAATCGAAAATACAGTAATTATTCGTGTTAAACGCGTTTGCAGTGTTTGTGCTTGGGTGAAATATCACGCTTCCCTCTCGGTGTCGGTCAATATGGTTTGATCGAGTTGTTGACTGATCAATCAAGCTGAATCAATACGCACACACTTGAGGGCGAGTAGCAAATCTTTGAACAGCGATAAGCAGGATAAGTGCACTTCAAAGGGTTGAAATGTTGGAACTCTTAGACCTGTGTTTTTACTGGCCAGGTTCGCTGCTGAATATCGTTTTAGCCGTCCGCTCGTCCGACATTCTGGTTACATGTCCAGCCCACTTCAACTTGTCGTGTTTGTTGACTTTCACGATATCAGCGTGTTTGTAGTCTTGGTACAACTCGAAGTTCATGCGCCTGCGCCACCGTTCTCCTACTAGCTTGCCACCGAAGATAGAACGCAGGATTCTCCACTCGAAGACCCCAAGTTCTGGCCAGCCTCCTTTAGCGTCCACGATTGGTGACCGTAAAGAGCCACTGTCCTGTACAGCGTAATTTTTGTAGACGTTCTTAGGCTGCGGGACTGTTTGCAGCACTAATCCACCGTTTCACTTCGCAGCTCACATCGTTGTTGCTCGTCACGAGTATCTTTCCCCATCTTTTTCCTTCACCGGCACTGCCACGCGCTCTGCCAGCAGCCAAATGCTTGGTCTTGGCAGTGTTGATGGTCAATCTGATCTTCCGATCTATTAGTTTCCGTTCCCGTGTTCTAGCATAAAGTTCATTTCTTTTGACTGAATCGTACGCCGCCTTGAAGTCGATAAACAAATGGTCTGTATTGCAGGTTGTAGGCTCCCGGAACTTGTTGAGGATTTGCCGCAGAGTGAAAGTCTGATCCGTCGTTGTACGACCCGCCCGAAAACCGCACTCGATCAACGGTCCCAGCTTGCTCCACAGGATTCGGGAGAGTAGTTTGTACGCTGAATTGAAGACGTGGGGTGACGATTCCGTCAAACCAGTCGGTCGGAAGCTGATCTTCGCACCGAATGCGCAGAAGTCCGCTCTCTCTCGCAGATTTCCCGTTATTTAGCTTCTCTTAGGCTTTAGCCACATCCTCCAAGGTAGGCGGGTTCAAAGCTATTTCATCATCCTCAACGTTTATCCTGTCCTCGACGACTTCCTCTCGCGTCTCACCATTCAAGAGCTGTTTAAAGTGTTCCGTCCACCTTGCCTCTACCGCTGTCTTATCTGTCAACAGTCAACTGTCAACAAAACACTGAGTTTGCTTAGCAACAGGTTACTAGCTACCAGAATTACATCGCAAGAGTCCAGGACAATCTCCAGTCTAACCCGAAGAATTTCTGGTGGTATGTCAGGAAGAGGAAGCAGGTGGAAGAAATACCCACAGAGCTGTCGTATCGCGAAGAAAAATCGACTTCTCCGGAGGCAGCCGTCAACCAACTATTAGCACGATTTTTCGAAACCGTTCACAGCTCACAAAACCTCTCGGTTCCCCAAGAGCAGTTAAATGAAATAGTAACTTACAACCCTACGATTGCTCACTGTTTCTGTTGCGGATGTCAAGAAGGCTCTTGACTCGGTGGATGCAGCTAAAGGCCCGGGACCGGACCGGATCCCTCCATCTGTCGTCAAGAACTGTTGCAACTCGCTTGCACGTCCCGTCACAAGCATTCGCTTCAATGGGGCACTTCCATTCGAGCAGTTTTTGCTTTTTTGCACCGGATTCCAGTGGTAGAAATGACAGTTCTCCCATAAGGAATACATTGTAGAAAACGTTACTTAATCCACCTTTAGGTGGTTGGTGCCTTCCTCATATTCATAAAGTCAATACATTCAGTAAAAATAGCAACATTCCCCCTTAACATGTTTAACAAATCAACTTTATTACTCATTTCTTTTGATATGGTTCGCAGACCACCAATATTTCTGGCTCATCGGCAAGGTCTGATAAAAAAAACCTATCCAACGATAGTTCGCATGGAAGATTCAGACAATATTTTTATCACAATATCTGAAATCAAACCTCTAAAAAGTGTATAAATAACACTTAAGTGCCAATAACTTTTGATAGAGTTGTCAGATCCTTGATGTTTTAGGCTCATTTGAAAGGTCTTTCGATTATCTAACTAACGATGGGTCGCATGATGGACCCGGACATCATTTTCATTGAAATATCTGAGATCCGGCCTCCAAAAAGTGTATAAATAACACTTAAGTGCTAATAACTTTTGATAGGGTTATCAGATCTTCAATGTTTTGGGCTCATTGGAAAGGTCTTTTTAATACCTTTCTGAAAATGTATAACATGACAGGGTTTCTTACAAAAAACACCCTTTTTACAATCTTCCGGACATACGCCAAAATCGTTTTTTTAGCATAACTTTTGAAGTACTTTACTAAACTTCATAATTTTCAATAGGGACTTATGGGACCCCAAGACGAATCGAATGAGACCAAAACGGTCCAAATCGGTTAAGCCAGTGCTGAGATAATCGAGTGCATATTTTTTGGTGCACAGACTCACATCCCTACACACACACACACACACAAACATTTGCTCAGAATTTGATTCTGAGTCGATAGGTATACGTGAAGGTGGGTCTACGAGGTCAAATTAAGAAGTTCATTTTTCGAGTGATTGTATAGCCTTTCCTCAGTAAGGTGAGGAAGGCAAAAAGCAAGCTCGGTTTCAAGAAACAGCGGTCTACGACGTCCAAACTGGTGGCTTACACAAACTGGACAATCCGGAGGATGGAGAAGCGTCAACAAGTTGATGCAGTCTACATCGATTTCGCCAAGGCCTTCGATCGAAACCCCCACAAGCTAGCCTATCTGCCTGGGTTACTCGTAAGCTTAACTCGTACCTGGTCAACCGTTCCGCCTATGTGAAGATCGCTGGTACTCTCTCGGCCTTCCGCAAGGAAGCCATCTCGGGTCGTTGATTTTCGTGCTGTTTATCAATGACCTGTGTTCCCGTTTCCAGTCATGCAAGCTGCTGTACACCGACGACCTCAAAATCATTCGGCGAATTGGCGATTCGGACGACGGCCGTTGCTGTCTTCAGGAAGACATCAACGTGCTGCCTCGCTGGTGCGTTCAGAACGGAATGGAAGTGAACGAGAAAAGGTGCAAGCTGATTTCGTTCTACAGGGGCCGATCCACCCTCGAACGCGTTCAATCCATCGTGGCGCCACGAATGACTGCAAGATGGAATTCAACCAGCACGTCTCCATCTCCGTGGCCAAATCGTACGCTATGCTCGGTTTCCTTCGAAGATATGCTGCTGGTTTCACCGACTTGAGGGTCCTTAAAACGTTGTACTCTTCTCGCTGGGTAATTTTCGCCTACTCAGACAGCAGTTGCCCCTGTAGAGTCGCAACCGGGACTCCTTGAGACACGACGTTCCGGACGCAGCACCATTGTTGCCGATCATTAACCTCCCAACCACCCACTGACCTCATGTCCGCTTCCGTCGTGTCCTGCTCCGGATTCCGCCAACCGGTTCTAGCACAATTCAAACACACTCACACTTCCACGTCAAACGTTCACTCTCAACAGAGTTATCTACGTGCGCATGTATCGCGTGTACGTACACGAAAAAAAGTGAGGTTAAATTTTGTACCGGCCAGCAAAACAAATGGTGAGCTAGTGTGTGTGAGATTGGGCTTAGATAGCTCTACTGTCCACAGCGTAAACATAAACACGCGCCTCTTTTCATGCGCTGTCAAAAACCAAGTACACGCTTCAGTAAGGAATAGTCTGTTTCGGGTTATTATTACCCGATCAATATATTTATATTGTTTACATTATTTTGAAGGACGAAAACCCTACAGCCCCGATCCCTCTTCGATTTGCGTGAAACTTTGTCCTAAGAGGCAACTTTTGTCCCTGATCACGAATCCGAGGTCCGTTTTTTGATATCTCGTGACGGAAATGCAGTACGACCCCTTACATTTTAGAACATGCGAAAAAATAGAGGAGTTTTTCAATAATTTGCAGCCTTAAATAGTGATGAGATAGAAATTTGGTTTCAAAGGTATGGTTTGGTATGTAGAATTGGAGGCCCGATTTGATGGCGTGCTCAAATTTTCGAGAGAAAAAAAACGTATTTTTCATCGAAAAAAAAACACTAAAAAAGTTTTAAAAACTCTGCCATTTTCCGTTTATTAACTGAAAAATTTTTAGGAACATGTAATTTTAAGGGAAATTTAATGAAGTTTTCGAATCCACATTAACCCAGAAGGGTCAGGGCGTGGATAAACCCAGAAGGGTTTAGAGCGTAACAATGTTTTACAAAGTTGTAATGCAGACAACTACAAAAAAAAAATGATTTGACATGAACGGCCATGATCAACGACGACCAACTTTTTCAAAACTTTCCGCGAAGTATCGACAATCCACCAAAACGTGATCGATTTGGATGCACGATTTGCCATTCCGATGGCATGTGCTTCCGAATGTTCTTGCGCGAAGAAGACCAGTACGTGCGGGATCTTGGAGAGTTCGTACGTTCCAAGTACCGAGTTTCCAATCGTTGTTCTTATAACATCGCCTGGCTTGATTCCCACTTATTCGTCCTGAAGAATCTTTCGTTGGTAACTTTTTGATTATACAAATGCAGCTATTACGCGGGACATTTTCGGACGTTCAGACACAATAAAAATAAACAGCTCATACTTTCAGGCTATCACCTCGAAACATCTTTACTCGCCAGATTGGCAGACACCGTAATATACACAACACAAATATCAATCAATTATCTCCCTAATCCTCACCCAGCTGCTTACGCTCACGATTCACGATTACGCCGGCTGATAGGTCGCGACGAGCCGAATCTCCGTCAGCTGTTTCAACGTGGCCGATTCGGTGCTTGCGGCATCGCTGCAGTTCAGCCGGCGAATCGTGAGCCGGGACGCGTCACCCTCGTCTACGTGTTCCACAAACGCCAGATAAGATTCGCCGGAATCGCGAACCTTGTACGCAATCACGTCATTGGCGCTCGGAAACGGGATGGAGGGGAAGTTCTCGACGGAGGCTCGCAGACTGGCCCAAAACTCGGTGCCGCTGTAGTTGGCGATGAAGGACTCTTTGCCGGGGTCTTGGGACACTTCGGTGTCCCAGGTAGGGGAAGGGTCTCGTTGTGGTTGGGTGGCTGCTTGAATGGTTTCTTGCTTGATTTCAACCGATTTCTTGGCGGGTTTGCGAGAACGAGACTTTGCCCCGTTGACGACCTGCTTGACTTCCTCTACGCAACCGCCATCGTACTCCGGAACGGCGGGAATGTCATCGTTCCAGTTCTGACCGTTTTCAACGCGAACCGCCTTCACGACTCGTGGAGTCACGGTTCGATTCAAGTTCCGGTAAGGTTCAACCTTTACCGAAGCAACTTCGTCCTCGTCCTTGTCGGACTCTTCAAAGCGGACGTGCCCACTCGAGTCCCCGTTCGCCACCACGATCGGAGGCGTCTTGGTCTTGCCGTAAGTCTTGACGACCACCTTCGGTGGTGGCGATTCTTCGACCTTCTTCTTGGACTTTCGCTTCCGGACGCGTTTGCGTTTCGGCTTAGCTTCCAGTTTCGCCTCGTCATCTTTAGTTTTGCAAGTTTTCTCAACCCCGGCAAATATTTTCGGCAAAGTCTCAATCCCGTCGTCGTCGGAATCGGAGCTGGAATCGTCCCCGGAACTCGACGTCGACGCGTGCTTCCGCTTGCCGTTTTGCGCACGTGCCTCATCGATGGAAACCTTTTTTGGCGCGCTTTTCGGCTGAGTGCCAACACTGTTCGAAACGCGAACTCTGTTCGAAAAAAGAGAGCCAGTGAGTTACGGTCACTCAGCGTGGTGAGACTTGCGATTTTCAACATTTTAACAACTTCCTACCTTATCAAATCCCCCTCCTGGATTACGTCCAGATCTTCCGCTTCCGGGAAGAAGATGTCCGCCTCGTTGGTGAGGTAGCACTCCGGCTCGATTTGGAACGTAGCTCGGATGTGGTCCTGGAGGCATCGGACCCGGTTCCACTGGCTTCTCCGGCGGACAAAGGTCTTGGCGCGGTGGTCCGAGAAGAGTGCACTCAAGTCCAGCGTGTAGCGTTGCATTGTCGGGATGATATTTTTACTTTGTTTCCGGTATTTTTTGCAATAAATATATGTTTTTAGTCACTTTTATCACACTAATCAATTTGTTTACATCTTCATGGTTAGGTTAGGTTCAAACTGTTATACAAAACAAAGCAAGAAGGGCATTTACAGATTCCGTGACGCGATGTTCAATTTATGACAATTGCTACACGTTCACACCAAACAACTCATTTCAGAGTTATTTTTACTCAAAATTGTAGCGTTATACTACATCAAGTTGAAATTTCTGTTCAAATTGTGAAAAAACGTATTCTAGAAATGATTCCCGAAAACATGCACTCTCATTTGAAGCAATAGAGTTATCTAAGCCCGACCTCACACATACTAGCGCACCATTTGTTTTGCTTGCCGGTACAAAATTTAACCTCAATCTTTTTCGTGTACGTTTACGCAATACATGCGCACGTAGATAACTCTATGTGGCAACCGGACGTTTCGCATCTGGCGCGACTCTCGCACGTAAACAAAAAGGCCCGGCCTTTTGAGGTAATGCAAAAAATCACCCTTTTTGTAGATACACAAATCTTTTTCTTTCCATTTTATGATTGCGCACATACGAACGTCTGTTGATCCTGTCGCACTTTCTTTCCCGGTAAATACAAATTACAACACTCAGATTACAAAGAACAAAACTGCTTAATACAAAAAGACTTTATTCGCGGTAAATTAAACTGTATTTCGCAGTAACTGTACTGAACCGAACTGTTCTGACCTGTTCTGAGGTCTGTCAGGGAATGGGACTGTTCTGAGGTGGTTTTCCTACAAGAAAATGTACGGTCAGGACAAGTTCACTGACCTCTTCGTCCTGTTTGTGTTATGTTATTAACAAATATAAGTGTGTTTACATGTAACGTAGAGTGGGAAAACTAGACAACATAAAATGTGGTAAAAACTTTTTAAATATTTTACTAAACAGAATAAATTTTAATAGGGTCTTATGGGACCCCAACACGAATCGAATAAGGCTGACTCGGCCAAAATCTGTTCAGTCAGTTATAAGAAAACCGTGTAGAAAAAAAATCATGTCTACACACATCCCCACAGACATTTGCTCAGAATTTGATTCTGAGTCGATATGTATACGTGAAGGTATATTTAAGAAGTTCAATTCTCGAGTGATTTTATAGCCTTGCCTCAGTGAGGTGAGGAAGGCAAAAATGCTAGATGTGAAACGAAAAAGTTTATTCGCGTATCTTTAAATTAAAATCACTGATATTACTTCAGCAGGGAAACGTTAGCAGGGAAAATTTTAGTTCTCGTATTGGCCACCAGATGGCGTCATTGAAATCCAATTTCCCTGCTCACTTCACATCGTTAGCGGGGAAAAAAAATGTCAAGACAGCAGGGAAAGTGGAATTTCCCTGCTAACGTAAATAGGATTTTTTTAACTGTAATTTTTATCCGGATTCGCAACGACTGATTATTTTTTAATCTTTCTGGTTTTGGCGAGCAGTCTGTTTTTCTTTTTCGACAAGACTGCTCGCCAAAACCAGAAAGGATAATTTTTATCGTAAATGCAATCATTTCAACAATATATTTGCTTTGATTTATTTAAATAAGTTCTTTTTACGTATTTCAATGCCTTCGAATCTGAACAAATATTTTCCCTGCTAACGTATCAGTTACTGAGCCAGAAGAAAATTCATAGTCATGGATCACATAAATCCTTGCTAACTTCACAGTTTTTTTTTGTCACAGTTACCAAACTTTTTGTTTTTGTTTTATACAAGCTAAGGTCTATGTAGAACTATTTAAAAAATAAATTAGTAGTTTGTATTTAATTTTACACTAGCTTCTTCTGACATTTAAGTTTATTTCTGGCTCAGTAACTGTTACGTTATTTAGCATGAAAAATATACATCCGATAATAAAGCTTCTCCTCCATTAGCTAAATCAGGCCTGACCAACCCTTTTTGCTCATTTTTTACATTTTTGATCGTCTAATTAACAATTGCCAACATTTTCATGATTTGTTTGATGAAATCGATTCTCATGTGACCAGTGAACATAACTTTGATAAAAGTTTGAAAAAATATGCATACTAGTCATTTTTATCTTCATTTTTAAGTCGAAAATCAATTCGGCTCGCGGGCCAGTTAAAAAAACTGAGATTAAATTGCATTGAAATAAACAAAAATACTGATTTGATCAAATCAGCTGGAAATTGTTCAAATAATTACCGCTAACGTAAGCAGCGAAAATATAAAAAAAATCTTTTCGTAAATAGTAGGCAAATTCTTAGAGATTTGGAGTTCCTTCAATAATTTCTTTACTATTAATCGCTTGATATTAGAATATTTTTAAGAGCAATTTTACAAAAACTATGGAACATTAAGGCCAAAACTCCTAGCGACATCCATTTGAATTATTTGAAAATTAATTATTTTTTCTAAAGTTAAATTCGTGTCTCATAATTGATTCTTTTAACCTAAGTCACGGACGAAATCACCCTGCTTACGCGTTCCAGAATTGATTGATTTTTTTTTTCAAACTGAAGTCCCAAACAAATCAAAAAAAAAATTCCTGCGAACGAAACAGTTTACTGGGCCAAGTGTTACTTCAGCAGGGAAAGCGTACACTGAAAGCCCGACCATGGTAATTTTAAGAACATTTGCTAAAAATGCTGCTTATTAAATTAACTGCGGCTTTTTTGTAAAAGTAAACGCAAATATGGTAAAATGAACCATGCTTCCACAAAATTGCATGGTAGCAATTACGAAATCATTATCATTCTCTCCATATTGGAGGGTTAAAATTACCATACCGCTCACGACATAGTAAAACTGACTGCGTTAATCAGTCAATCCAAGCACGGAATGTTTTTAGCCAAAATACGTCGGTGCGTGTTCTCAATTTAACCCTACAATATGGTAGCAACTACCATGGTTGGGTTTTCAGTGTAGGCCACGCCCCCACAACGTTGTTAGCAGTGAAAAAAAGTGAAGTCAGCAGGGAAAAAATCTGCCTATTTTTTATTATGTTTTCAAAACATATTGGGGCATGATATATTTTTGTGGCTTTCATGTTTCTTCAATAATTACAAAATAATATTTTCTTGAAATTACAAAAAAAGAAAAAAGTTTTTCCTTCAAGAGTATCAAGGCGATATTTACAATGCGGATTCAGTGGCAATGTTATTACTTAACTAATGATAAAATGATTCATGTTAATGTTAAACTACTACCGTAATCTGGGGTGAATCGGGACTACAGTCTGAATAGGGACAGCAGTTTTTAGAGCACTTAAAGCTTTTAAATTTGGAAATGGATGTACACATTTTGTTGGCCTGACTCTGTTATAACCGAATCCAACCAGAAAAATCAAAATATTGTGCTCCAACATTAAAACTGCTGTCCCAATTCGCCCCATGTGTCCCGATTGACCCCAGTTTACGGTATTGGTCGATTTCCCTAAGGTGTCCATATAAGTTCGGGAAAAAATATCAAATGCAATTGAACTCTCAAAGTACCGCATATGAGGTGAAAGCTTTGCCCTGTAAAAAAAACATAAATCTGCGGTCTTCACAACCATTTGCCCTGCTTTTTTATCCTTGGATGGCCCACCTCTTACCCATACACATCTTTGTAGCATGGAAGGATTACGAGCAGATATCTTTCGATAATTCAATTGTCCGTATTTGAGAGTGTCCTAAATCTAACTCTACTTCCGTGTATGCCCATCCGTCTCTCTCATTTGTCATCTCAAGGCGCTCATACTTTCAAGAGTCTTTTTCATTTCACCAGATTGCTTACATCCACTTTGGGTACTGGAATCATTTCCTGTTCCACACACATATGAGCACATAGGGGTTTACCGCGCCCAGAATCGCGTTTCTTTGGACTGTTTCATATGCGGCCCAGTGACATCCTCATTAGGACGTGAACCGATATAGAGAAGCCGACCGTCATGACATGCTCTCCTTCACAGCCACACCTATGGGATGCCACTTCATTCCAAAGGTCTCTGCCTTACAAAAGGTTTACACATTTTCTTGAACTCACGAAGATTAGTTGTCGCTCTCGTTGACTCCGGTAGCATGTTGAACAAGTTGTATCCTCTGTAGAATAGCGAGTTCTGTGTGCACGATTTCTTAAAATTCAGCAATCTGATATCTCCTGCTTGCCTAGTAAAATGTCGATGAACGTCTCTTCCACACTGTACAGTTTTTGTCAAGTATTGTGGTGCCAATCCGTTAACAACTTTAAAAATAAACACTAATGTACTATACTCCACACGTTGCCTAATCGACATCCACTGCAGAGAGTCAAGCATCAAAATTCTTGGTGTCAATCTGTCACATCTTAGTATCATCCTCATAGCTTTACTCTGTACGATCTGCATCCTCTTCCGTTGCTGGTTCGTGGCAAGAAACAGAATTGAAGCGCAGTAGTCAAAATGTGGTGCAATCAGCGTTTTGTAGACCATAATTTTATTGTCAAACGATAGGTAGCGATTGATTCTGCAGAGGACACCCAACTTCCGAGCAGCTTTCCGAATAGTGTAGTCCACGTGTTCCGCAAAAGAGAGCTTTTCGTCCAACATTAAACCAAGGTACTTGATGGCATTAACCCGCTCGACCAATTCACCGTCGACAGATATTGTACAGTTACTTTCACTCCTCCTTGTTGTCACCACCATGTATTTTGTTTTGCTGACGTTCAGTTTCAGCTTTTTCCATTTCAGCCAATCCGCGAACACTGCCAGCTCGTTATTCATGATCTCGTAGCACTCGTCTAGTTTGTCTCCAGCAACATATATCACGGTGTCGTCAGCAAACAGGTTAACACATGCCCGCCTAAGTGCTTTCGTCAGGTCGTTTATGTATAGGATAAACAGTAGTGGTCCCAGCACGCTCCCTTGTGGAACACCCAACTCTACTGCTTCTGCTTCTGATACTGAGTTGTTATACCGTGTAATTTGGGTTCTGTACTCCAGATAGCTTTTAAACCACCTCCAAACGTCCCCTTTAATCCTGTTTCGCCGCAACACTTCCAACAACTTCCGCCGATCAATGGTTTCAAAAGCACGTTTCAAGTCAACAAACACCGTCAGGATAAACTTATTGTTCTCGATAGACTGCTTCCACTTCAGCATCAACAGGTTAAGGGCTGATTCACACGAGTGCTGCTTTCTGAATCCTGATTGTTCCTCGATAAGTAATCCGGCCCGATCAACGTACTCCACCAGCTGCTCCCTTACAACCGTCTCCAAAACCTTCTCGTAGATTGGCAGCATGTTTATTGGTCTCCGGTCTTCTGCACGCGTCGAGTTCGGTACCTTCGGAATCGGCACCACCACAGATTTCTTCCATTCTTGAGGGAAAACACCCAGGTTCAATGAACTGTTGATAATATCGAGCAGCTTATCTCCTACAACATCCATAGCGTCCTCCAACACACGTTTCGAGATGTTCTCGACTCCTGCACAGTTTTTCATCGCTGCTACAATCTTTCGAAGCTTTTCCATAGAAATGGGTTGGAACTGGCTGAATTCCGAGATGTCCAGCGTACGCACAGTTGGTAACGGGTCTTGCTGAGGTTGATTCACAGTCGGGATGGAATCGTGTATCTCCTTCACACTCTTGATGAAGTAATGGTTCAGTCTGTTCGCCGTCTCTTCATCGCTGCACGGCTCAGTTTTGTCGTCGAAGATAATTTCCTTTTCGGGCGTTTCTCCAGGTTTTATCAAATCTTTTAAACATCTCCATAACTTCTTTGAATCTCCACTGCAGCTCTGAATCTCTTGCTGAACCGAACTATTTTTCGCTTTTTGCAGCTCTCGCACGTACTCATTCCGGAATTGTTTGTACCGTTCCCAGTGTTCCGCGCAGTTCGTTGTCTTGAAAATTTTGTATGCTTCGTCTCGCTTTAGTTTCACCGCTTGTAAGTGTGGAGTAAACCACCGTTTGGTGTCTGCTGAGCGTCGCATACGTGTTTCCGTGAGTTGTCCTACTGCTGTTGCTAGAGCTCTGCTAAACTGCTGTGCTTTTTCATCCACCGGCAAATTGTTTCTCCACAGGGTCTCATCACACAATAAAGTGTTTTGCAGCCGTTCCTTAGAATACTTTCTCCAGCATGTGTACTCCGTTTTCTTCTCCGGCATGTTTATTTTACAAACTCCTTCCACGTTGATTCCCAATGTCTCGTGATCTGTAATTCTCCAATCTGCTAGTACTTTTACAGTACAGTCTTCAACGTTTGCAAACACCAAGTCAATAGTAGTGCGGCTTCTGACACTGATCCGAGTGTGTTCAAATACTTTTTGCTCTAGTCCAACTGCATCCGCAATGTTTTTCAGGTCCCTTGAGTAGCCATCGTTATTCCAGCAGATATTGAAATCACCACTTATCACATTCGTTTTGTCATCCGCCATAACTTGTTGAAGCCAGTTTTCAAAGCTGTCCAAGAAATCCCTGTCGCTGCTGCTAGGTGAATGATACACTCCTCCAAAAATACCGTTGAATTGTTGATGGTGAATCTCTATCGCCAGCATCCAATTATCCCCCGCAGTCTGGTTCGAAACAGTTGTCGCTCGTAGGCGATCGTCAACAAACATTGTCACTCCTCCAGTGTGAGATGATCGCGAGAGACAGTTTATCATGTTGTACTTCCGAATGTTGTAGTTCTCCAGATGGTGCGATGCTGTCAGGTGCGTTTCCGTCAGGATAACAACTTTTGGCTCTAGTTTCTCTACAAGATGCACCAGCTCATCAAAGTGCGACGATATTCCAGCAATGTTCATACTGATGACTTCCGGTTTCTCTGGTTGCTACAGCGTGAAATCGACTTGTTTTTCTCGTCGTTTTTTGAACCTCAAGTAAACAGGACAGTCGACACTCCAGGCAGCATGGTCAACGGCAATATCCAGCTTCTGTTCTACACGGAACTTTTCACAGTTGATACATTTTTCTTGGGTCGCTTTACACTCTTTCACGCGATGATTTTCGCTGCAAATCGGGCATATCTCACTTTCCACTTTGCAATCAGCACCTTTATTTGCCCTGCTGACGACGTTGTGGGTCGTTTGCGGGACGTGGCCTACGTTTTCCCTGCTGAAGTAACACTTAACTCAGTAAACTGTTACGTAAGCAGGGAAAACATTTTTGATTTGTCTGGGACTTCACTTAAAAAAATGATTCTGGGACATCTGTCTGAAAAAATATAAATTTCAAAAAAAAAATAGAAATTGAATTGTTTATGGTAATGGTAAAGAAATATTTGCAAGGAAATCCAAATCTACAAGAGTTATCCAACCAGAAAAGATGTGATATTGTTATTTCAAACAAAATATTTATTTGAGTTTACATTACAATCGTACTTTTATGAAAAGGTGGTAAAATGTGCTAGTGTTAAATTAAATAGATAGCCTGTATAAAAAAACAAAAAGCTTGGTTACTGTGAAGTTAGCAAGGAAAATGCTCATCATAATGATAAGCCACGCCCCAATGATAGAATTCACTGCTGAACACTTGAAGAACAAGAATGATTTGAAAATATTTTACACCAACATATTTGAGTACCTTTGCATAAAAGTTTGAATGTAAATTTAAACTTAAATTATTATTTTGATTTGAAAACGCCGATTTTTGTGATCCATGACTATAAATTTTCTTCTGGCTCAGTAACTGATACGTTAGCAGGGAAAATATTTGTTCAGATTCGAAGGTATTGAAATAAGTAAAAAAACTAATTATACATCAAAGCAAATATATTGTTGGAAAGATTGCATTTACGATAAAAATTATAGTAAAAAATCCTATTTACGTTAGCAGGGAAATTTCACTTTCCCTGCTGTCTTCACAATTTTTTTCCCTGCTGACGATGTGAAGTGAGCAGGGAAATTGGATTTCAATGACGCCAGCTGGTGGCCAATACGAGAACTAAAATTTTCCCTGCTAACGTTTCCCTGCTCAAGTAACATCAGTATTAAAATCAAGTAAATAACACAGAAAGAGGGCATAACTTCGAATGTAGAGATCCTTGTGAACACTCTACCAAAACTCAAGGGCAACGTTGGAGCTTTCGGCGCGCAATTGCTCAGCGTAGTCTTCGCTTTCGTAATCACTGCGCTGAATACTGATCGTCTTCAGGGCACGAAGGCGAGCAACCGCGGTGCGAATGTTGAAAAAGCAGCGTTTGCCAAATCGTAGCTCCTTCACCAGTGGCGAGTGCTGCGACATCATTTCAAAGACGGCTTCGTCGACGTACGTGATTCCAGCAGCTTCGAAGCGTTCCAGGTTCGGGAAGACTTTGACGACGGCAAGCAAATCTCGTGGGTCTGCGTCGACGATCTTTAGCGAGCGAACGCTGGAGCTGGTGGAGTCGACGTCGTCGGACCTGCTGAAATATTCGTTTTCGTTGAGCTCAACGTGGATCAACGATTTCAGCCGCGCCAGGTCCGACAGTCGTGGCAGGGAGCAGAACTCCAGAGTGAGTCTGGACACGTTAGTTCCCTGAAGGTCCGTTAGAACTTGGCTCGAAAGATGGCAACGAGAAAGACTAAGATCTCGCAGGTTCGTAAGATTGCATCCAGTTAAAATTAGCAGTTCCTTCGTCGGAATAAGCCAATGTCCGTGAGAAATCTTCAACGATTCGATGTTAGACAGTTTCCGCAAAGACAACGATGGCTGGTGGTTGCCTTGTTCACTAATCACAACCCGCAGGTTCTTAAGCTTCGACAGAACTGAGATGATTTCATTGAGATTCTGCAATTTTGAACGGTGGAATTAATCTAAAGATCTTAGTAACAGCGAAATATTTACCTGAATGGAGATAACACACAGCAGATTCAGCTCTTCGAGATTGGGCTGCTGTTCGACAAAACGAAGAGTATCCCGCCCCCATCCGTCCACAGCGAGCCGGGCCAAGCGTAATTCCTTGATTCGGACCAGGTCATCAATCATTCGCTCAGGCAGATGGAATTGAAGTTCTTTCAGCGTTCTACGAGTGCTGTTTATAAAGGCGACGATTTCCTTCTCCAAATCTGGTCTATAACTGATGTAGTCATTCAGCTTGAGGACCGTTAGCTGTGGGCACATCAACCTGCAGAAGCTCAGAATATTTGGCATTGGGTGGTTGATGCTCAGCTCCTCCAACTTGTCGAGCCGGATGCTGGGAACACCACTACCGAACCAGTGCGATCGCACAATGAGCTTAAGCTGCTTCAGGTTGGGCAGTTCCTTCAACAGCCCGGTCAGCAGCACTTCCGTGCCGCTGAACTTCACGCTAAGCGTGCGCAACGTCGTCCCCAACGGCTTTAGCCAGTTTTCCCTCGGTTTGTGGATTCCGATCTGCTCAAATTCCAACTTGGCCCGCGTGTAACCGCTTCCTGTGGCCAGCAGTTTCCGCACCAGCTTGCGATCTTCCTTGAAGTTGTCCGTTGTGAGGGTGAGGACGAATTTGGCCATCAGTCGGGACGAGCCCCGGATGATCTGGTTCCAGCTGCTGCAGGTGAGCCGGGCCGACCGGAGCCAATAGGCGTTCAGATTGCGGAAGATGAGCTCCCACATCTCCGGCGGAAGATCCGCCGCTGGGCGCACTCGCTTCACCTCCGGGAACGCGTCCTCCTCTTCGACGTCAGAGGGGAGTTTGTGCTTGAGCGATTCCATCTGGCGGTGGTGCTCAAGTGGGTGCGCGGTTTCTGTTTGGTTGAACAGTGGTTTTCATTTCATTTTTCCACAAAATCGCAATCATGCACGTAAAACTTACCAAAATTTCCAAGGTTTCAACTGGCGATCCAAATTCCGGTGCATACAAAGACAATTCGTAGAACACAATAAAAGCAAAGGTTGCTAGAAGTAGGACAAGGGGTCAGACATAAATGACGCTGTGTTGAAACTTTAACCTTTTTACACGCTCATTCAAAATACACTCAAACCCCGATGGTTTGACACCAACTGTTGTCAAACGAACGGGGTCACTTTTTAGTTTGACACCCCTTTTACACGGAGCTCACACACACTACCAAACGTTTGTTTTGATAGTGTGCGTGAGCGCCGTGTATAAAGTGACAGTTCGTCACTTTTTAGTTTGACTTTGAACAACCAACGGGGTACAAACTAAAAAGTGACCAACCACCGGGGGTTGAGTGTACAGAGCGGATTCGTTAATTCGAATTTCGCTACTTCGAATGCTCGCTGATTCGAATTTCGCAACTTTGAATGCTCGCTGATTCGAATGAATTCGAATTAAAAAACACTCAAACGGCTCAAACGCTTGCTCAAACGTCAAAATTAAGTTGTCAAACAGATTGTAGGGCTACCATCTTGTTCGACGAAGTCAGTTCGACGCTGCCGTGATAACTTGTCGCAGATTGAAAAGGCAAAGACCAGCAATGAGACGCGTTAAAACCTCGGTTATTGCGCGTATTCCCGAGAAAGACACGCGGCAAACCAGCCTCGGAACGACGCGCCGCACTTTCGGCAAATGCGCGCTGTCAAATCCCATACTGTGCGTTTTGTTTTTGTTGATCTTCTTCTTCGAATTGCATAAGAAGTAGGCGTGGCTGAATGGTTACGCTGTTCGCTTTGAAAGCGGAAGGTTCTGGGTTCGATTCCCATCTGCTCCTATCGAGAAATTATGGAAAGAAGGAATTCTGAACACTTGAATATGAACGAAAAATTCATTAGCTCGCGGCGGGGTTCGATCCCCCGTCCTTTGGGTCAGCAGACAAAAATGCTAACCACCAGACAATCGAGGCTTAGTTGACTAGGAGGATTAAGAATAATGCTATAAGAATCCAAGAAACTTGATTGGAATGTGAACCTAAGAACAGGACATGCAATATTGAATGCAAGTTGAATTTAAGAACTTTACTGGTTGCATACTCGTTAGGCGAACATTGAACTTTCAACACGACCAGAATTCACCACAAAAAAAAAGCTTGGTGAACCGAATTGGAAAGCTTCCAAAATGAATCCAAGAACATACGAAGAAATAAGGACTATAAATAGATTTGACCGGCCACATCACTTACCACGGTGAATCCTGGCTTCACACCCATCTTACTAACACCCTCAAACCTCACATGATACTTTGTCGAAGACGCAGCCGATTTAGCGGTCTTCATCACTCAAGTATCGGACTAAAATTCCTATCCACTTCCCCGTGTCTTACCACTGGTCGTGGCCGGCGCTGTGATTGGCTAGCATGATAGGGACATTTCAAAGTTGCGAAGTGGTGATGATTGGTTCCTACTCTTCATCTGTGGTCCACGGAGCAATTCTTGGAGGTCCTGGTCAATAACAGAGTAGCAACTACGGGTAGATACCAATGCTATGCTATGCTATCTTCTTCTTCGAATTGCATGGCATTGTTGCCGGGAATGTTTTTTATTGCACTAAAAGTGCCGAAAATCGCTGGCAACAATGTCAGCGGCACATTCTAAAATGCCGCGCGGCGTGTACTTTTGAAAGAAACGGACAATACGATTACCTTGACGATTACACTTTTTGTGTAATCATAGTCGAACTGAAAAAATCTCGGAAAAACTCGTATGAAAAAGATGAAAATGAACTCAAGGAGCTATTACATTACACTGATTACAATACCGCAAACAAACAAACTCGCACTTTTTCGTGTTTGACAGTTTGCCAAACTCGCAAACAGTGCAAAATGTATGCAGGATGACGTTTGTACAAACAAATCCAAGCAAACATACAAAGCAGGCAAACTGTAAAAAAGTGCGAGTTTGTTTGCTATAGTGTAATGGCTCCTTCAGCAAAGTGCGATTTTCAGTACAGTGTAGAAAGGCCAAATCAAGCGTCATTTATGTCTAGCTCCTTGTTCTACATCCAGCCAGCTTTGCCTTTGTTCTACGCTTTTTGAAAAGTGCGCAAATTGTCATTGCAAGCAACGGAATTTGGATCGCCGCCGGTCGAATCCATCGAAATTTTGGTAACTTTTACGTGCTTAATTCAATCTATTTCGACTTTTCTGTGTTTTCAAGGTTTTCAGTGAAATTACATTAATGTTTTGTTATCTGTCACACAGAAACCGCGCACCCACTTGAGCACCGCCGCCAGATGGAATCGCTCAAGCACAAACTCCCCTCCGACGTCGAAGAGGAGGACGCGTTCCCGGAGGAGAAGCGAGCGCGCCCAGCGGCGGATCTTCCACCGGAGATGTGGGAGCTCATCTTCCGCAATCTGAACGCCTATTGGCTCCGGTCGGCTCGGCTCACCTGCAGCAGCTGGGACCAGATCATCCGGGGCTCGTCCCGACTGATGGCCAAATTTGTCCTCACCCTCTCAACGTACAATTTTATGGAAGATCGCAAGATGGTGCGGAACCTGCTGGCCACAGGAGGCGGTTACACGCGGGCCAAGATGGACTTTGAGCTCATCGGAATTCACAAACCGAGGGAAAACTGGCTTAAGCCGTTGGGGACGACGTTGCGCACGCTTACCTTGGAGTTTAGCGGTACGGAAGTGCTGCTAACCGGGCTGTTGAAGGAACTGCCCAACCTGAAGCAGCTTAAGCTCATTGTGGAATCACACAGGTTTCGCAGTGTTGTTCCCGACTTCCGTCTTGACAAACTGGATGAGCTGAGCATTACTGATCCTGTGCCAAATATTCTGAGCTTCTGCAGAATGGTTTGCCCGCAACTTAAGGCTCTCAAGCTTCCTGGCTATTGTGGTGCTAAATCGAAATTGAAGAAGGAAATCGTCGCCATTATAAGCAGCACAAGTAGAACGCTGAAAGAACTGACGATCAGAGTGTCGAAGAAAATCGTTGATGACCTTGTCGAAATTGAGGACTTGCGCTTGGCCCGGCTTTCTGTCCACGGAGACGCAGACGATGTTCTTCGGTTTGTCAAGCAGCAGCCCATTCTCGAAGATCTGGTCATTTTGGAAAGAATTGGCATTTCGGTAAATTTCTTTTTATTTCTGCATTTTTTTTTTTAAATAATTCCACAACCTTAAATTTGCAGACACTTGACGAAATCATCTCAGTTCTGCCGAAACTCAAGAAGCTCCAAGTCACAATCGTTACCCGAGCAATCCAGAAAACGTTTTCTTTTAAGAAGCTGCTGACCATCGAAAATTTGACAATTCGGGTTGAACAATGGTTTATGCCTATCGGGGCCAATAACCTGCTGAATTTGACTGACTGCAACCTCACGAACTTGCGAACCCTGAGTCTTTGTCGCTGTACTCTTACAGGCCAGTTTTTGTCGGATCTTCAAAGGACACATGTGTCTGAACTTACTCTGGAGTTCTGCTCCCTGCCGCGACTGTCGGACTTGGCGCCGCTAAAATCGTTGCACCACGTTGAGCTCTTCAGCAACGAATATCTCAGCGGGCTAGACGCCGACGACAGCCGCTGCTCCTCCAGCGTTCGCTCGTTGAAGATATCCGCAGGCGACCGATCGATCCTGCTAGCCGCCGCCAAGATCTTCCCGAACCTGGAATGCTACGAAGCTGCCGGAAACACGGACATTGATGAGGGAATTCTTGAGGCGATTTTGCAACACTCGCCGCTGGTGAAGGAGCTGCGATTCCGTAGTGTGTTCCATTTTGACGACTTAAACTGTCTCCGATATGCAGTGCTTCGATTTCCTGCCCTGAAAACGATGGTCATTCATTGCAGCAAAGAGAAGAGAGCAAGCTTTCTTGAGAGTTTGCGCGGCGAAAATTGCAGTGTTGCCGTTGAGTTTACCAAACTATATGTCTTTTGATCTTCTTTTTCGGTGTTATTTGCCTGGAAGTGGTTAATAAAGAAGAATAAAACGCCTATCAGATTATCATCTTTTTGTATCATTTACAAATTTCGCTTCGACACCTTCAAGAACACTCAACAGTAAGATTTATAAACATATCTTACAAGAATCAAGATAAGCAAACCTAGCAATATAAAACAATTCATTCAGAGGTCATTTATGCTAAAAGACAAATTCTGGAGTTTTTTTAAAAAGGCTTTTTGCTTTTTGGGTGTTTTTCAATACCCCTGACTCAAGGCGGTTTCAAAAACACCCAAAAAGCAAAAACTGTAATTTTGGTTTATTGAACCTTTTCAAAAAAAAACTCCAGAAATATAGCTGAAATTTAATATTTCCGGATACGCAGCATAATGCCGTAGTCCTCCGTCATAAAATCGTCGTATGCTAGAAAACTGTTATACAGCTTGTTTTAGGGTCACCCTGTCGTTCCAAAAAGATAAACAAGTTGAACTGTCATCGGCTAGCTTGCTGTGTTGAATAATTTCAGGAATTTCAGCGATTTGTGCAATCCGGATAGTCCGCACGCATTCCCACCCACAATCGGCCCAGCATGGACCATCCACGCCCCTGCGGTTGCAAAGGTCGCCGGACCTGTCTGCAGTGCGAGAAGGACTTTGCGATCGAACGAATCGACTACCGGGACGTGTTTCAGGTGAGTTCCGGGGTCGGGAAACAGCAACCCATTTCTAACTCTTGCACGCTGCTTGTAGACCTGCAAAGCGTACTCGTACTGCCCGCACTGCAACCGAATCTACCCCGGATGGGACACGGACCGTGTGATGGAAGCGCATGCGGGTGGTCACGACGGCCACCCGGGTGAGGAATATCCCGGAGTGTTGGTCGCGTTGGACTGGGTGAGCGAGGACGAGGAACGGGCGCTGATGAAGGGAATCGACGAAATGCCCTGGGACGGGTCGCAGAGTGGCCGGCGGAAGCAGAACTTTGGACCGAAGACGAATTTTAAAAAGAACAAACTTCAGCTCGGCCAGTTCCGTGGCTTTCCGCAGTTTTCCAAGTTCGTCCAGGACCGGTTCGAGCAGGTTCCGCTGATGGCCAACTTCCAGACGATCGAGCAGTGCTCGCTGGAGTACACGCCCGAACGGGGAGCCTCGATCGATCCGCACATCGACGACTGCTGGATCTGGGGCGAACGGATCGTGACGGTGAACCTGCTGAGCGATTCCGTCCTGACCATGTCCCGGTACAGTGCCGAAGGCAACGCAACCCGGTACAACCTGCACCTGGTGGATCGCTACCAGGACAAACTGATCACCGAGCTGGCGGACGATGCCTCGATGGAACGGTTCGAGAACGCAGTCGTACGGATTCCGATGCCCCGGCGATCGCTGCTGGTGATGTACGGACCACCGCGCTATCAGTGGGAGCATTGCGTGCTGCGGGAGGACATCCGCGAGCGAAGGGTTTGCCTGGCGTATCGGGAGTTTACGCCGATGTATCTGCAGGAGGGCAGTGAGTACGCAAAGAGTGAGGAGGTTTTCTGCAAGGCGCAGGCGTTTTGGGATCATTTACAGGAGGAGGTTCCGCCGGTTAACGGACAAGCGTGAAGGTTTGAAAACTTGGTGGTTTGAACTTTGCAATAAAGTTTGGTGAATGTGTATTATACAAAACATTTAAAAAAGGTGTAATGCTTGCGAAAAGAAATGAAAGAATCCGCGGTCTTAACCTTTCGACGGTCGCCCTAGTGTAATTTGTGCACCATTTGTAAGGATGCTTGTAAGGGAGTAAAAACGGTCTGGTGCAACTGCGCCAAATCTTAGGCCAAATCGCACCGAAACCCGTCTCCAAGCAAAGCAGAACAAGCTGCTCGAGATGGTGCATAATAGCCATCGACTTCAGGACTTAGACATTAAATAAAACCCTTAATTTTACTGAACGAGCCACGTAGCCCAGTGGTAACGCTTCCGCCTCGTAAGCGGTAGATCGGGGTTCAAATCCCGGCTTGGACCAACATAACTGGTGATCGTTTCTCTTCTGGATTCGATTGCTTAGTAAAGGGAAGGTAGTGTATCGTCACAAACTGGACCTTATCACGACACCTTAGGGAGGCGACCTATGGAATGTTAACATTAACCTTAACATGTTAACATTAAGTTGAAATAATGAACTGTCACTGAATCCGCTTTGTAAATGCCGGCCCCGATACTCTTCACGGGTGTTCCCCTCAGGAACAGGAAAAGATTTAATTTAATTTAATTTTACTGTTAATTTTGTATATTTTGGATTTAAGAATTTTTGAGGTTAAAGAAGTTAAAGGAGCTATTACACTACTGCAAACAAACAAACAAACTGGCACTTTTTCGTGTTTGACAGTTTGTTAAACACGCAAACTTGTTTGCGACAAACTCGCAAACAAGACAATATGTATGCAGTCTGACGCAGGGATGCCACATTTGAAGATTTTCGAGCACAGGCTCAATGCTCAAACGTATTGTTTTGCCATGTTGTTCGATGATTTTAATTAAATGAATTACTCACGAAAAAGATAACAATGTTTTGCTACTTTTGCCAAAAACAGATTTGTAAAATATTATTTTGCCATCAAGTTAAACTCATTTGCGTTTCTGTGATGTGCCCGAAAATCTTCAAAATCTGGCATGCCTGGTCTGACGTTTGTACAAACAAATCCTGGCAACGAACAAAGCAGGCAAACTGTCAAAAGTGCGAGTTTGTTTATTTGCGGTAGTGTAATAGCTTCTTAACATGGAGTGAAACTTTTTCAGCTGTCAGGGTCGTTTGTGGTCTCTGTTGCAAGTTTCTGCTCATTTCTAGTCGTCCGAAGGTTATGTGTGGTGAGTCACCCAAAGCCTTTTTTTACGCAAATGGATCGACGTTTTACTTCCCCAGCCGATAGAAGGCGTGATCAGGCAAATCTCGTCTCAAAAAATGCCACCGGGTCCGTCTGGGATTGAACCCAGGCCTTTTTGGGGTGAGAGACTACCACGCTAGCCACTACACCACCGGACCCGGCTTGACAGAAAGTTTAACGT
The DNA here is from genome assembly GCF_016801865.2 of Culex pipiens pallens. NCBI lineage: Eukaryota > Metazoa > Arthropoda > Insecta > Diptera > Culicidae > Culex > Culex pipiens. The sequence continues at coordinate 104,677,148 of NC_068938.1, forward strand.
CGTCGGTAACACTGTTGGCTTCCCACTAACTTTACTTAGTCAAATAACAAAGGACTGTGATATAATCAGTAGAATGAAATAAACAAATTACACTTCACTCTTTTTTATTCAATACGATTATATAATAGTTAATGGTAATACGGAAATAAGGTATAAATTAGTGTCACCAAACTAGACCGAAATGCCGATCGTTCGGGGAGCGTCAAAAGCTAGGAAAGAAACGAGAAACAATAGCAAAACTTAAAGATTCAACAGCAGCGTGATCGGGCAGTGATCGCTGCCGTACACGCCCGGCCGGATGACGCTGTCCACGACACGCCCCGCCAGCCGTTCCGAGGCGATAAAGTAATCCAACCGCCAGCCCACGTTCTTCGCACGCGCATTGCCCATGTACGTCCAGAAGGTGTAGGCGGCCTTTTGCTCGGGGTAGCGCTGCCGGAACGTGTCCACAAAGCCGTGCGAAAGCAGGTTTGTCATGCCGTCCCGTTCCTCCTGGGTGAAGCCGGCATTTTTCTTGTTCGTTTTGGGGTTGGCCAGGTCGATCTCGGCGTGGGCCACGTTCATGTCGCCGCACAGGATGACGGGCTTTTTGGCGTCCAGATCGCGCAGATATTGGTGAAACTTTTCGTCCCAGCGCATTCGCTTCGGCAGCGTGACCAGCTTACGGCCCGCGTTCGGCACGTACACACACACCAGGTAGAACTTTTCGTACTCCGCCGTCAGCAGCCGGCCATCTTCGTCCTGCTCGGCATCCCCGAGCCCGTAACTGACGTTGAACGGCATCTTCTTCGAGTAGATCGCCACCCCCGCGTAACCGCCCGGCTTGCACAACCAGTACGGGTGGTAACCCTTGATGTGTCGTGCCTCCTCCGGCAGCTGGTCCTCGGTGCACTTGGTCTCCTGCAGGCACAGAATGTCCGGCGCCTCGTGCTCCAAAAACTCCAGACAACCCTTCTCGACCCAGCTGCGCAGCCCGGCCACGTTCCAGCTGGAGATCTTCACGTTAAACTCGCCACCCTCGTGGCCAAAGCTCAGCTTGGAGTAGTCCGTGACCGATTTGTTCATCTTTGGTCCTGCGGCGGCCTTGGTCTTTTTGGCCTTTGGAGCGCCATCCTCTCCGCCGTCGTCCGTCTTTTTCTTCTTGCGCTGGGTCACTGGAACGGAAAAGAAAAAAACGACTCTTCATTTTTTGACTCAAACAAGTTTCTTCAAGTTAAAAAAAAAAGGGTTCAAACAAAACCAAACTTACGTTGCAATATCTTTTGAAACAACGAGCGTTTTTGGGTGGACATTTTAGGCGTTTCTGAAAAATGGTGAAACAGTTTGGTGGAGTTGGTGAAATATGTTGTGCAGCTGAACATTGTCTTTAAATGCTTCCAATAAACTTGAAATTTTAAATGTTGATTTTCCCCACTAGTCAAGTTGGTTTTATTTGCCAAAGAAATCTTTTACCTAATTTGAATTTCAGAAACATTTTACCTGAAGGAAGGATTCTAGCAAATTGACTCTGTTTGGATGAATCGTAAAACATTGTGAAGAATTCAATAGGAATTTAGGTACACATTAATTTGATGGGGTGAATTCTTAAATTTGACACTAAAAACTAATACCTAGCCTACTGAAACAACGACAATTTTGAAGAACTTTGAAACCACCAGGAGAAGCAAACGATTTGAACTGCTTCCTTACACGAAACGCGTGGCGTCAGCACAAGTTTTGGCGGGCTGTCAAATTTGCAACGAAGTAAACAAATTCACAGATAAAAAGAAAGAACACTTCGGAAAATCAGCACTTTGCCACTTTTAACACTAATCAAATAATATTGTGTAGAGGATGATTGTGAAACCTTCATCGTTCCACAACAAATTGTTTTTTTTTCTAAAGCGATTTTTTTTTGTGATTAATCAACAAAAAGTACTGTGAGTATATAACAAAGGTGGGAGAGCAGATCGCCGAACTCAACAAAAGAACTTGTCGTGATACGCGTCAGTTCGTCTGTTTCAAATAAAGCTGCATTAGGTCATGCACTTGAGTCAACACGACCGCGTCACTTAGTGTATATAATTGGGAATAGCTCGTACTGTTTGGATGACTCAGATTGAAGGTGGCTTGAACAGCACGTTGGAGTTTTAGGGAAATACATACCTGTTCAGAACTTTTTTGAAGACGTTATTTATCAAATTTTAAATAACGTCATTAGAACGGGAACTATCGATTTCAAAGTTGATTCAAACCCTGGAGTATCGAGATCGAGCCAAAGTTATCACTGGGATGGTGGCTCCCAACCAGTGCTGAAAATCTCATAGGGCACGACGAGAAAATTGCCGACGCCGACACGAATTTTTCATTATTTTTTTTTCAAATTTTTCACTGAGTCACAAGACCGTGACATAAACAAACCCGGCACAGTCGTAAGTCTCTTAGCTCACTGAACAGCTGCCACTAGGGGAAATATACACTTTCTAATCAAACACCTATCTTCGTCATATTGAGAGTTTGATACTCGATTAAAGCTCCAAAAATACTATTTAGGCTATAAACTTACCAGCAACAGCACCGTCTCAAGTAAGCACGCAAATTTATGCCATTTACTGGCCAAAAAGATCAAATTTAATGCACTTTTGATCATAATTTCTATTTTGCGGGACCATTTCTCATCATTTTGGTGGCACACACATCCACACGCAAAATGGGAGCTCAACCTTGAGCTTGACTGCTTAACGAAAGTCGCCATCAATATCTTTTCACTTGCGCTAACGTTTTCAAAGCGCTTAAGATATAAAATTGCTTCCAACTACAGGCAACAAGTTCTTTTGCACATTAGTTTGTCACTCACTTGAAAAATAATCCCGAAACATGTAAATAATTAGCAAGCGCCAGCAAAAAACAAACGCGCTAAGTCTTTTGACGTTTGAATTTTGACGACCCATTCCAATCGAAGGCAGAAGAAAACCGAGCGAGGAGCGAAGGCAAATAAAGAACAAAGGGTGGCCACCAACACCACCAGCAGGGCCTGTTGGAGTGAGCCAGTGATGCCAGGTGAGCGTTCGCTTTAAATTTCATCAATTTTGGCAGCACTAAGCAGACCCAAAAGAGCGCTGAAAGAAGAAGAACTAAGCTGAAAATAGGAAAATGGGCGTGGCCCAATGCACTCGACTGATTAGAATGCATTTGGGAAATAACTTTTAATAAAGTTAAAAATTAACAGAAATGTTCACAAAAAGTTGCTCTACTCGTTGGTGTACTTGGTTTTAGTAAGTTTCATGGAACACTCCAGATTTTCCAGCATCATTCAAACACGACCACTTATAAGGCTTAAAATCGGTATATTTCCCCTTATAACTTTTCAGCAAAAAATCCTAAAAATATGGTGTCTTCGTGAAAGTTGTTCAAAGTTGAATGAAGGTCCTAAATCTAAAAATTTAAGAAGATTGAACGACAACTGCGCCCTCCGCAGGTAACAAACTGAAACAGTTGCTTTTCTCCATACATTTTGACGCTTTTTCTTATACAAACTTCAAGCGATTAGAGGGAGGGGTTCCCGTGGTCAGAATGAGTTCAAATTTGGAATTTAGCCTAGTGATGGGTCAATCTATGATTTCAGGGGGTAGCCCTGAGAAAGCCCGGATTTGGACCACCCTAACGTGCACTTTGAATTTTTCAAAAATATTTAGACAGGGCCGAATGGGTTCTCCCCAAAGTTTGTATGGAGAATTAGGGCGGAGCCTCGAGATACTCCGACCCAGAGGGTCATACGTCATACACGAACAAAAGCGGCGAACCGAAGATTCGCGTGACGTTTTGGAATTTTGACAGTCTGGAACGCATGAATTACCCCATTATCGGTTTCCCGCACGGGTGAAATGGAAATTGTTGCACATGGCTGAAGTTGAAAATGTTGCAAATTATTTTAATTTATGCTAAATTTCATAATTTAAACAACAATCTAAAGCAAACTGGTTTGAAAACTAAAGATTAACTAAAGGCACGATGATTTGTTGCGTAATCTTGCTAAGAATTGCGGTTTAAATTTGAAAAAAAATATTTTTTTTCTGTTCTAGAATTTAACGTAACTTTGTTTACTATGTATGACTTTAAAATTAGTACACAACGATTATAGAAAATTTTACAAAAAAATGATTTTTTTTGTTCGTCCACAAACAATTTCATGTTGGTAAACAAACGACGCCGTATTGCCAATGTTGTTCGGTAGCTTATATCAGGCCATCGCCGGAGCCCTGCTCCGACCACAACCTAGAGTGGCCGATGCCCTCAGGGATGTTTCGTAGGAGCGACATTTACCTCAAACTACAAGATATTGACTTTTCGTTAGTTTTGGCCACAACTTGGAATAACCGGGATTCCCCGCGGATGATTCAACCCGTCCGGATCAGGAACCGTTGTGGTTTTTCTCACGATGAAACCTTCGGTAGTGCCACTGGCAAGTCTCCCTCCTCTTTGGCTATCTTGTCGCACGTCGATTTTGGGCCAAATTGAGTTAAGGACGCCATTTTGTGCAGCTTTCATTGCCTCACCCTTCGAACTTCGCAGATCCCGAAATTCGATTTCGACCCTGAGGTATTTAAAAATTAACGGTACTCCGTGCATTATTGTCACTCTTCTTATGAAAGAAGCTTCGATCTGATCTTGACACACCCTGCAAATTGCTGCTAGTGCGACAACTGGATGTTATTCAGAACGCGTTTGACACACGTACATGCCCGACTACTGTAAACATTTTTCATTATAACTGAGGTTATTCCGGCTGACCTTTCTCGGCTTGGGTTGCCTCTTGCTCCAGGCCATCTGGGCCTCCAGGCGACAGGTCCAGGTTGATGTTTACTTCTCGACGTCCTACGAAAGATTGATTTCCATGGACTGAATGCCCTGCCCCTTTGCACAGTTAATCCCATTCCTACGTCATTCGCATTTTGTTGCTCGTAGTGATGAAACTTCCATGCAACAGTAACTTGTTTCGTTGCAGACCACTTTCCTAACACGGACGGGAACTTCAAGTACGTATCTAAATGGCAGTCGCAATACTTTTCGTTTTTCTGGATTGACCCCGCTTCAGCCCTTAGGACAAAGTTCTTTGTCAAAAGAAAATGCTTTCTTTGCTCAAGATTAAACCACCGTTTTCCAAACAATTTCCAAGAAAACCCCCGTTCAAAACTCACCTCCATTGACCGGTGCATCAACTGTGTCCTTTTTCGGTGGCGTTACTCTGTCCTCTTCCTCCTGCACGGTGGCGGCGGGCGTCTTCGGGTCGACCTTTTTCTTACTAGCGGTAGCTTTCTTCACCTTTACAGCGGCAGCTGGCGGTTTGTCTACGTTTCCGCACCAGAGAGAGATGGTAATCACAAAACGACAAAAAAATAGAACGAAATTTCTTCGTTACTTTTTAAATTTACGATTTTTTTGAGTACATAACAAGCAAGCATTTTCAAACCATTTCCAGCAGGCAGGCATGCAGGTGCACAAACAACAGGAGGAAAGTAGATGTGTTTTGTGATTTTTGATCTGAATCATGCAATTTACGAGGAAAGAGGCAGAGATTAGTGAAATTCCACCACCTTTTTTAAGCGTTTTTTTCTTGTTGGGGATGTTTGGAAAAAGGGTTCAAACAGTTCACACAATGGACACACGATCAAACAATTTTACAGAGAAAAATAAGGAAAATTTCACTAACCTTGCGATCTTTCCAACCTATAATTTTTATTTAGTTATTTTGTTTGGAGATTTGGAATAACGAGTTAAGACAACTAATTTTTTTTTCTTTACAGAATTATATCTAGAGCCTTTATTCAGTATATAAAATCCGTATCGTATGTTTGTTTGTTTTTTTGTTGTGTTAATTCTATCAGTGTTAAAACCTTCCAAACAATGTTTCTCCTGTATTTGTGAATTTCTGTGTGTTTATTTAACTTGTAAGTTACGACGACGGTTAGTTATGGAAACAGTTCAATCTTGGTGCTCTCCAATCAACTTATAATCGATATAATTAGATGAAAATGTCCTTTTCTACACTCGAATCTCTCTCTGTGTGTGTTTGTTTCATTTATTTGGTTTGGCACTTGGTCGTTTACTAACGCGAAAGAATACTGAATAAATAAGCGCGAAACGTAGCGATAATAAGTAGAAGAAAAAGGTAAAAAAGAGGCGAAGATTCAGAGTTCTTCGGTTGGGGCTTCACATTTCGCCAACACTAACGGTTGTGTGTTAATTCAAGGTTTAGGGCAGGGCGAAACGTCTACAGAGTGTGTTTGTGTGTTTGGTTTGGTGATCTTAATTACCCTCAGATTCGGCTGTTGCCTTCTTGCGTCCTCGTTTGGCCGGAGCTGCTGCTGCGGGGGATTTGGCCGGGGAAGCTGCTTCTGAAAATAGACAAAACGAAGGTTCGATAAAACGAGTCCATTTCATAGCATCACTGCTCGGTTGGCACGTCGTCGAAGTTCAACTTACTCTCTTCCACCGGTGCTGGCGCGGCCTTCTTGCGGCCCCGACCTCCTTTGGTCTCTTTGGGTGCTGCCTCTTCGCTGGCCGGTTCCACCTCGACCGGCTTCTTGGGCGATGCTGCCTTCTTCGGTGACGCCGCGGCCGTTTCCTTGGCGGGTTTGGACTTTTTGGCGGGCGATGCCACCACTTCCTCCTCCGGTTCCGTCGCTTCGGCCTTTGCCTTTCCGCGGCCTCGCTTGGCCGGCGCCGCCACTTCCGGCTCTGGCTCTTCTACCACCTCTTTGGCCCTCGCCGCTCGTCCCTTGGCCTTCGGAGCGGGTGCTGCCTCGACAACCGGTGAACTCGTTCCATTTTCCGCCGGCTTTCGGCCGCGTCCCTTCTTGGCTGCGGGCGCTGCTGCTTCCTCAACTGGTTCCGGCTCCGGTTCCTTGGCGGCCGCCGGTTTGCGTCCCTTCTTTCCCTTGGCGGCCACTGGCGATGTCGCCACCGGTTCCGGTTCCACCGCATCCAACTCCAGCGGGTCACTTTCCACGACGGCCGGGGCCTTTCCTTTGCGGCCAGCCTTCTTCTCCGGCACCTCCACCGCGGTCACCACTTCCTTCGCCGCCTTCCCCTTTGCCGCTGGAGCTTTTTTCTTCCCGCCAGTTTCCTCCACTACGTGGTTCTCCGCGGGAGCTTCAACCTCGGCGGCCGCTTTCCGTCCCGGACGTCCCCTCTTCTTGATGGCGTCCATAATTCTGCCGGAAGACAAAACACAAAAAAAAATCTTCGTCACCTTCCAAAACAACAAACTCTTGGGACTCCGCCACCGCTAGAATCTTCAAGAACAAAAATGGAACCACTTTTCCCCAACTTACCCGGCCCTGTTTTCGCTGGAGTCAGACAAATTTCACGAAAGCCACGCTGGAAAACGTCACACTTTGCACCAAATTCTTCCGGCAAAGCCTTCCGCGATCGAATTCTGTTTCTTTCCAGAAGGAAAACACGCGCGCACCGCCAAAGAGGTTGCTTTTCTTCCTTTATTTTGTGGCAGATGCCGGTTGGAGAAGAAAAGGCGCGTTTGTTGAGCCAGGCAGGCAGGCAGCAGCAGTGGTGTGTGTGAAGAAGTTGAGTGACCGAACACGAAACTGTGCGATATGGAAATGCAGTGGGGTTTAAGAAAAGGTCGGTCTGATTTGGAAATTCTTTCAATTTTTTTTTTTTCAAAAAATTTACTGATCCTTGAGATTTTAACGTACGTAAAGTTTGGAAAATATTTTTGAGGATCGAATTAATTTCATCAAGCACTTTTAAGTTGAAAGCAAAAGCATTATTTTTTTGCAAAATGAAAATCATTTAACTGTAAGCCATACCTTAAATTCCCAAAACAGCTTTGTCCAGGATCGGTGCTCAATTGTGAGTGTAACCTTGTTTGACAGCTGTATAACAGTTTAGAGAAAAATGCGGAAAATGAGTGCAAAGCAATTGCTTTTTAGGGTGCCCAGAATTTATAAAATATTTTCTGGAAAAATGTTTAAGAGGAAAATTTGTAGGGGTTCCAGCGATTGCACCCTAACCAAAAATCATGATTTTTTGAGTTCCAAATCCCACTTTTCATACGATTTTTTGAGTTCAGGTACTACAACCATAAAAATGGTTATATGGGTTGAACTGAAAAATTCGTATGAAAAGTGGGATTTGGAACTCAAAAAATCATGATTTTTGGTAAGGGTGTGTCCACGATCCATACAAAAAAGATTTGTTTTGTATGGAAATTGTCCACTTGGAGTTGTGGCGCTATAATCACTGCGAACAGTGCCCAGGGCATTCCTGGAAATACAATGTCCCATCCCAGAGGGTCCCGGAGTACCAAACCTTCTTAGTATGGTGCACCCAACGAATCGAGGAATTTAAACTTTTCGAAGCACCGTGGTAAACTTCACAGCAACTTCACAAAAAGTTTAACTCCATGTTGCAGATTTGACAGCTAGATACAACCAAATCTCGGAGCGGAGCGTATGGTGGTGTGTCTCCAGTGGTACTCCCCACACTCCCCACGCTTCTTCCTCCCCTGTCAATTCTCAATTGTGTTGTTGTTTGAACACTCCGTGCTCAAACTCCACTTCAACGAATCATGTCTCTGTGAAACGACTTTACGCAGTAGGCCTGTCTGCTTTACAAATGATAATAAATGACAAGAAGAGTGCTAGGCGTAATAAGGCACTATCCAGGATCCCTTAGAAAGATTGGCTGCGCTAGGGTTTGATTAGATCAGATTAGAAATTGTCCACTTGGTTTATGGATGATCCCTACACTGAAACTAAAATCATGATTGAATTTGTATGCAAACTGCACATAAACGATTTTTAAATTAGAGTAATAACTTCTATGGCACAGCTTTATACACACTATTTGACCCTTATAGTTGTTGACCACATATAGTTGTTGACAAAAATCTCATTAGATTTTATGTGCGGATTGCACATAAACCTTGACATAAACACACTTGAGTTCTGCTTGATACAAGACATTGTTCTCGCATATCCAGGTTTTTAAGCGACGATGGCGTTCGAATGGTGAACGTCCGAAATGTCAAAATCACGCAGTGGTACCAATATTCCGAAAAAAGTGTGCCATGGCAAGACAGCCACTTTTGTTTTCTAATGTTGGTGCTACTGCGCGATTTTGACATTTCGGATGTTCACCATTCGAACGCCATCTTCGCTTTAAAATCTGGATACACTTTGTGAGCATTGCATATAAACTGCATGTGCGAAACATCATAGATTTTTGCAAAATGCCTTTTCACATGAAATTTATATGCGGTGTTCACAAGGTGTATTAAAGCAAGTATTAAACCGATCTGATTTTGTATTTTTAGCTTTGACGCTCGAAGATGGCGAAATTTGAAGGAAAAGTGTAGCAACCAAGGTTGCAGCTTTGCAAAAAAATCGTGTTATAATTTGGATTTGCTTATTTGAATGCGACTGAAAATTACAAACGAGTCAACAATTTCGCATTCTATATAATAATATTGAAAAATCCATGGAAAATTCAGTACAGAGTCCTAAAGCTATACCTCAATTTTTCATGTACAACGGTAAAAAACAAGGTTTCACTACACAACCCAGCGAGAATTTTGACTCGATTCGATTAACATTCCAACGCCCAAGGCTCAAAAAAAGTTGGAACGGTAACTTCAACTCAATGGTTCTCGGGCATAACTCAACCAATAAAGATGGTTCTTCTTTCCAGTGATTTGTTAGGATGTCTAGATGATTCTAGAACTTTGCAGAACTTAATTTGATCAAATCTGTAATTTTTGCGATCAAAAACATCGTTCCAACTTTTTTTTTCGCTTGTAAAAAAATATTCGCCAAAAATTCCGCGGAGGCAGTCGTTTAAAAAAAGGTGGAACGATGTTTTCGGTCGCAGAAATTACAGATTTGTTCAAATCAAGTTCTGCAAAATTTTAGGATCATCTAGACATTCTTACAAATCACTGGAAACAAGAATCGTCCCGATTGGTTGAGTAATGCCCGAGGACCAGTGAGTTGAAGTTACCGTTCCACCTTTTTTGGGAGGCTTGGGCGTCCGTGTAAGTTGGACATGCGTTGGGCGTTCCAGTGTTAAGCTGATTTCTCTGAGCAAAATGACACATTGTACGACCATAAAGATGCTCAAAAAGATTTGTAAATCAATTTTCAAAAACTAGCATCGAAGCAAAGAATTCGGCTTTTTTACCTTGAGTGAAACCTTAGAATACTAGCAAAACATTGTAATAGGGCCGAAGCCGAAGTGTAAACAAAGAGTCTGTCCTGCTCGTTCCTAATCTAAACATCAACTGACGTGAACAGGATGGATTCAATGTTTACACTTCGGCTTCGGCCCTATTACAATGTTTTGCTTGAATAGGTCAGTTCCCTACTGGATTCGATCGTTGGAAGATCAAAATTTTCAGCTGCAAAGAATAAAGAATTAAGATCTCGATTAAGATTTGAATAATTTCGGACAACAGAGTACGAACTGTACTCGAGTACAATTTTTTGAAAATCCTACGCTGTTGAATTTATATTTTTTTAATTTTTTAATTTATAATTATTTTTTTTAGAATTTTTGAAATTAAATTTCTATGAATGTTTGAGCTTGAGCTTTTGATGTTTTGATCATTTTAATTTTTGTTTAGAATTTTTAAACCCTTGAATTTTTGGATTTACGAATTCCAATGTTTTTGAATTTTATTGTTTTGAATTTCTGAATTCTTAAATTATCAAATTAAAAAAAAATATTATGAATTTCAGAGTATTTGAATTTTGAAGCTTTGAATTCTTGATTGATTTTAAAAATATTTTGTATATTATCGCTGGCGTTAATAATTAGAGTTCACGCGCGCTGATATGACCGCAGAAGAAAGGCCGCATGACAGCCGCAGAGCAAATTTTTGACTGTTGTCAAAGGTTGCCCTTAGTTTTCTGCTGACTTTTTGAAAAATATTCAAAACAAATCAGGTTGACAGCCAAATCAACGCTGAATTCCAGTTCAACCTGCTGATTTTTACACAGCGGTAGTTCGGCGGCTGTAACCTCCTGTCAGTCACAGCGAAGGAGAAAATTGATTTAATCTCGCAATTGGCAATACATATTTATATTCTTAAATTTCTCTGATTTTTTTAAATTAATTAATCTCAAAATGTAAGTGTTTTTGAAAATTTGTATTTTTTAACTTTCCAATTTCTGAATTTCAAAATTGCTGTGTTTCTAAACTTTTGAGTTTTCTGCCAGAAAATTTAATGATAATAACGGAATCGACGTATCACCTTATAATGTGGCCCTCTTAAACCTTGCGGTTTCGTCAACGGATCCACAGGCGTGTATCGTTCTTTTTGCGACAAGACTCCGCCTCCCGGGTCTCCTAAGTGTGAAGGTATGGCACGGGAAGAGGGCACCGAATACCTATATTAACACTTAGAATGTTTGCGTCTGCATCGGGATTCGAACCGGCGACCTCTAGATTGCGAGTCCAGTGCGCGGTCCGATTGATCCACACAGGCAGACAATGATAATTGTTTGGCTTTTTCCTTTGGTTTACCCTCGGGATTGACACTTTTTCCCAAATGTGCCATTTAATTTGTGCGATACAATGTTTTCAAAAAATCCATCAAAATTGAAAATTTAGCAATACGGCTTGGTTTTTTATTCTGTTCATTTCATTTAATATTTACTGAAAGCTGCTCTATTGAAATTTTCCAGTTAATTTTCACTGAACGTTATTTCAAATACACTCAAGTCCCGATGGTTTGACCATAGACTAATTAAAGACTAAACACTCCGATGGGATGCCAGATATGCTCAGAGTCAAATCCGTAGATGCAGATGATGATGACGCCATCTGTATGTGATTGAATGAAGTTCTTTCTCAAGACTTCCAGTCAACTTAATCTGAAATCTAAAACGGAATTCAATTCGAATCGTTTAGGTATTCCGTTTCAAACGCAACAGTCGGTACGTACACGGAATCGATTGTTGCGTTTGAGACGGAATACGTAAACGATTCGAAATGAATTCCGTTTCAGAATTCCGATTGAGTTGACTACGTTATGTTGTACAAAAGCAGTGTATCATGTCCTAGGTAACCGCTATCTTGGTTTGCATTAGTGTAAGTGCTTCTCTTGGTGCCACAATGACTAGAAAACAAAGGAATGAACAAAAAAAAACTAAAATTTACCAAATAAACGATTATTGATCATTTCAACAGTTTATTTCTTCTCAAGTCTTCAGTTTATTCATTTCTCAAGTCTTCTTATGCTTCCAGATCGATACCGAACCGAAATTACCTCACGAATCAACTATTTTAAGAATCTCGTAAAGAGTTTCTTCACTTTCCTCTTCCTCCTCGCTCTTGTTGGTTTCGTACATGTATTTATTCATTCTCTCCCGCATTGATCTGGGAATGTGGACCACGCTGGCGTTTCCGTAAGCTTTAAGCCAATCTTTTGTTCTGAGGATCCCGACGAGAGTGGCATTTTTCAGCCTACTGCGCAACTTGGTTTTGTTCAGATTCTGCGCGGAAAAAATCCGTTCGGCAGCCGCCGACGAGTGTGGAAGTGCAAATACGGCTTGAAGAAGGGATCTTAACCCAGCGAACTTGAATTCGCCATCGAGTTGTTTTAAAGTAATTATTTTTCTCCAAAACCGATCTGCGTTAGTTTCACCTTCCAAACCATAGGCAGCGAAGTCCAAAGACATTACCTCGTTGAATTCATTGTCCAAACGCTGCCAATCGTCCTCGGGGAAAAGATGTTGGAAGTGATTGATCAACGGAGCAATGCTGTTGTGTTTACGGGTCATAACGTTGAGCGGCTCCAGAATTTCAAGATCTTCAAAAATGTTTGTGTTAAACTGAAATCTTTGGATCATTTGGGCAGCCAACTCTCTGTAGAACAGCGCGCAATGCATGTGAAAGTCCTTCAATTTGCGTTCGTCGTAGTGTGTGTCTGAGTTGATGAGGTTAGCGACTTTAACTCCCAGGTACACGTCGGCAGGGGATTTCAAATTTTCTTCGTCCAATTTTATGTCCCGCAAATCGACTTCCCGCAACACCTCCGGAATCACAAAGTATCCCAGGATTTGGGTGATCTTACTCTTCAACGTGCTCATCATTGTGATCACTTCCGGTTGCTCCGACTGGAATAACAAATTGATTCCATCAACGAGAGGAAGAACAAAATTTAAGAACTCCAGATACAGCTTAGTAATGTTGTCTTGCAACCCTGCGTGAATCTTGCCAGCGTTCGAAATCTGGTCTACGTTTGAGGCGAATCCAAAGTAAATTTGCAAGGCATCAAAACGACTTAACACGGCCTTGACCACCTGTCCGCGAGACAGAAAGCGGACGTCGTGCATTCTCGGAATTCTGGTGGGATTATACTCCAGAAGCGTTTGGATCTTGTCGTACTGATCAAGACGAGCGGGGCTTGCAGAAAGATACCCGTAGATATCTTTCAACAGCTGTTCTAGGTAGCTGGGGAGCTGCTTCGACGCGTACGAGGCACATAAAGCCATCGAATGGCACACACACCGAACCAAAACTAGGTGTGGAACATCTCTTTTCAGGTACGCATACAAAGACTTATGATCTCCGGTCATGACTTTCGCGTTGTCTGTGGCTAGCCCTTGAAGATTCCGCTTGTAGGGAATGTTGTCCTTGGTGAAGCTGCCCACAACTGCTTTGTACAGCGTTTGCGCATCGCCCTTCTCGATGTGGATCAGATCGTATAACGCGTCGCGCGTGCATTCGTTCTCAGTGTCGTAGTATCGTACAACTATGCACAGAACCTTTTCTGTCGCCGCATCAGTAGACTCATCTACAATTATGCTGAAACAGCAGGCTCGCATTATCGCAATTAAACGCTCTTTTTGCGATGCGCCAGTGACAGCCACCATAATCCGTGAAACTTTTGTTCGGTGCAGCTTAAGGCCAGCAACTATTTTAGAATCAGGACACGTTTTTTTTAGCACCGGAACCAACTCTTCAACGGCTTTGAAGGAAATGTTTTTCTGCACAGCATATAAACGTGATATAAACAAAGCCGGATGCAGCCGTCTGTGCAATCATTTGACGATGCCATAAACTGAAACAATTTATGGTTCTTGGAGATTTTGGTGCCCGTCGCGTTCTTGATATGTTGATCCGTTGCAGCGTGATTTTTAAGGTCTTTTAATCCTCCACTCTCATACTTCAGATAGACATCGCAAATTTCGCAATGAGCTTTTCCATCGACAGGCTTAAGCCATTGTAGTTCTTTTTCCCAGGCTGCCTTATAGTGTTGCTTATACTTATGATGGAGTTTCGCTAAAATAAGAGATGAAAAAAGCATTAGACTCAAAAAATAAATATACTAAATACGACATAACGTCCTAATACAATATTAGCAACCATTCATACAAAAATTGCATGTAAGTGTTAAACGTATATCCGGCGAGATTCATATCCAGATTACCATGTCCGCGCTCCAACTAGCTATGCTATTCCACCGTCTTGAAATCGTTGGGATCAAAACCAATAAAGTTATCTACTTTCGCATGTATTGCGTGTACGTACACGAAAAAGGTTGAGGTTAAATATTGTACCGGACAGCAAAACAAGTGGTGTGCGAGTGTACGTGAAATCGGGCTATGATTAGAGATCCTAAATAGGGAGACTGGTCGAAGTGAATTTGACGTACCCAAACAGACACGAGTTTGACGTATCCAAACGAGCATTTGCCTTTACGCCCAGCAAAACTTATCAGTGTTGCCAAGCTCAAAACATACGTTGCCAGATCGATTTAGCAAACTAAGACCAGTCTCCCTATTTAGGGTCTCTAGCTATGATAACTCTATGTATCAGTACACTGGAAATATGCCACACTTTTATTCAAGTGCCCAAACACTTGACATCTTAGATCTGATTTGTTTGTGTTTCAATTTCAATCCAATCCACTATCAAATTCAATTGTTTGGGCGAATCGAAATCGTCCCCGGCATGCGACATGCGTCGCACCTCGCGATGCCCGAGACGCCATTCGATTTTGCCGGGGCCGATTTTTCGAAAAAATGCCAAACTTTGAAGGTCTGTACCGAGCTCCAGGGTGCTCAAAACTTCAATGTTATGAATACCAAAAGATGCGCAAGTTGACGTCCAATCAAGCTCATATTTGGGATTTGGGCTCAGTATGCACCGGAACAAACCCCTGAATGCCCGCCAACAAGTCAATTTTGTTACACTCTAATATTGCATGCTTTCGCTGTTAGAATTCTCCAACAAAAATTATCATTGCTTTTTTGTTTTGCCAACATCAACTTTCTGAGGAAAGGCTATAAAATCACTCAAAAAATCTAGAGTTTTTTTAATAGGTCCTGTAAATACATGAAAGACAATAGTTTATAGGTCCTTTAAAAAAACTCTAGAAATGAACTTCTCAATTCGTCGTCACCCTTTTGCAAAGGGTTACTACCGGTAAACTTGAAAAAAGGATGGAAGTAACCATCAAAAAGGGTTTTTTTTCTTTGGGATGACAGATAAAGGGTAGATAGAACCCTTTTTGAAGGGTACTTCTGATTTTGAGTGTAAGTTCGAGTACAGTAGTTGTTCGGTAACTGGGCTGAGAACGTAGCCCAGTCACCGAATGCTGCTCGCTAACTGGGCTGAACGAAAAATAACGAGGGGACTACCGACGCATAATATTTTTTTGGTGAAATATAAAAATAAAAGTTACTCAAATTTATTTGCAATGATTACTTTCCATACTTCTTGTAACTTGAAATTACATAAAAGTAACTTGAAATTACATAAAAGGTTGTAAAAAGTTTTTTTATTTGTTTTACATGTTTTTTGCATCCATTAACCCCTCGGTGATTACGGTTTGTATTGGTTTTTTGACGTTTGTCTGCTTTTTAACTGGGCTACGGCCCAGTTATCGAGCGCCCAGTTGAAGAGGTTGAGAATAAGAAGAAAAAGATTGAGCGAAGAAGAAGTTATGTACATTTGTGGGCAATAAACATGTGACGTTGTTGGACAACCTTTGCGTTTATTAATTAGAAAAGAGTCTCATTGAGTTCAAAAAGTTTTTGGCCATGTCCATTCGTACGGGATTAAGCTGTTACTATCAGAACCCGATTCACCTGACTCCGTTCCGCACGAAACGTTGTAACATGCATTGAGCTTCTCAAACGATTTTCCGAATGCGGTACGGTGCGGATCAGTCCAGTAATCTCCCATAAACCTACGTCGCTCGTCTGGTTCGGCTTTCAGTCCCATTTCGCAAACTGATTTTGGTAGCTCTTCGATGTCCTCATCGGTGAAATCCCCCAGCCAGTTCATTGCAGATAGCATCCGTCTGTTCAGTCTGATATCGGGAGAAACCAGCCCGATCACTGTTTTAAGTCGCACCTGTTGAAGTTTTAGTAAATAAATATTTAAAAATAATTTAACGTTTTAATTTACGAAGTACAACTCACCCGGACTATAGCTGAATCTGTTTCAGCCATTTTGCAGCCGTGATTCGTCGTCTGGTCCAGCAAAATCCACTGCCTAGGCGATCCGGAGTCATTCAGAGCCTTGCCCGTTGATTTCATTGGCTCTGACCGCTGGTTCCTTGATACCCTCGCTGGTTTTGCAACTCGTCAGCCTTACAAAAACGATCCGGATGTCATCCAGAGCCCTGGCTGCTGGTTTCGTTGGATGCTCCGGAACTCATCGGCTGGTCCGGCTCAGGCCGCTGTATCAACGATCCGGAAGTTGCCCAGAGATTTGGCCGCAACGCTGTTTCCGCAACTCGTCTTCTGGTCGAGCTCCAGCCACTGTCCATAAGGCGCCCAGCTCAGACCGCTGGCACAGCGATCCGGAAGTTTTCCCGAGTTTCTGGTTCAACTCGTCGGCCAAAAGATCTGGATGTTGTCCAAAGTCCTGGCTACTGATTTCGTGCAATAATCCGGAAGGTACCTGGAATTAGCCCGCTAGTTCCGCAACTCGTCGACTGGTCCAATTCAGCCCGCTGCCTCGACGATCCGGAAGTTGTCCAGATACTTGTCCGCAGGTTTATTTGGGTGGTTGGAAGCTGTCCTGCTCTGAGCGCTGGTCACTTTATACGCCTGCTATCAGTCCGAAACTCACACGCTAGTTAACGGGTTTTTTTTCGAGAAAAATTGTCGTTTCTAGTTGTTTCGTTGAAAATATCTAAAAAGCAAGCCTCAACTTAAAACGCTTGAAACACAAGATGGCGATTTTAAGCTTTGAAGGCATTTGTGCAAAGGTGACAAAACGCGCTCGAAACTTGGGCACGGGTATTTTTTCGCATTCTTGACATGAGCAAAGCAACAAAAACGAAAAGCCCCGCTAACAGTCCCGACTCTCGACGCAGATGGATTGCCCCCGAAGTAGTGCTGAGCGGTTCCTAGACACGCACTCACACGTTCCGGATGAACATTGAACATGCATTGAACCTCCAAAAGCAACACCAGCTGGGAAGCGTTGACGGTGAGTTCTTTTAACCATTTTTTGTTGCGATGCTAAAGAAGTTCTGTGTTTCAGATTAGCGATTCAGCAGTCTCCTCGTGGAACCGTCATTTGCCGGTTGAAATGCTCTCGAAGGCGAGAGGCAACACACTGCCCAGCAGGACCAGCTTGGCCAACTAGTCCATCGGAAGTGCTAGGGTATCGACGGTTGGATGTGATGTAGAATCTTTGCTATGTGAAGATCGTTTAGGGCCGGAAACCAGCTAGATTTAGAATTGATTCTTCCAGCTTTGTTGACAACAGCGGAAATGTTATATAACAACTTTTTGAGGCCTTTAGCATTGACGACAGGATATCAATTAGGTACATTTTTGTGAAGTGAGTGAATAAATAGATAGAAAAACTTCTTCTTTCATTTTTACTCTTTATCTTTTTGTTCTTGGACTGATCGCTGCAAATAGACATGGTTTTTGTGTGCGTTATTCCAACGCCCACTCATGAACGACATCCTGGCATGAAAAAAAAATGATTGGAAATTTTATCAAACAATTGTCTCGATGTTAATTGTCCTACGTTGGGAGAGAAATCTATAAAGAAGTTGATGGATCTGATTTTAAGCAGATTATCAAGGAAACCTCGGTAAAGAACGGCCACATATCGGCTGATGCCTTGCAGGAAAGTTTGCGTCTCAGGGTGGCTAAGTCCCACCCCGCCATCGATCAGATTCATTAGGTGTTCCACCGAAAATTCACACGTGTCTTCCCCTGGAGGAGGTAGTCACGCTTACCACCACCGCGGTCATTCCGAAAAACCCGGATTGCATTACGCAAACGTTGCTGTTGCGGGCTTCATTTCTTGTGCGATCCGTATTCAGAAGTCCCAGGTCCTTGACCTGGGCACGTTACACGGACGGATGCCACAGCTGGTGATTAACTCGGAACCGATGCCGAAAGTGGCCGTTGGTTCCATCGGAGACTTGGAATGAATACGAACGAAATGAAATGTAAATTTCAAAACAAAGTTCACATCCAACCTGGCCAAGCCGTCGGTCGTTCCAGTTTCCCGGTCCTACTGGAATGGCAAAATGAACCTCCCATAAAACGAATGTATGATTGTTTAGATTTATGAATCAAAACAAAAACAATGAAAAGAAACGTCACAAATCGACAGTGTAGCCAGTTCCTGACATTTTGATCTGTCAATTTTGACAGTGAACCAGCCGTGCCGAGGGGTCATAAAAAGGTTGAGTCATGGTTCAGAGCCCACTGAGTAGTCTTTTATTAGTCTATGGTTTGACACCAACTGTTTTCAAACGAACGTGGCCACTTTTTAGTTTTGACACCTCTTTTACACGGACTTCACAAACACAACCAAACGTTTGTTTTGATAGAGTGCGTGAGCGCCGTGTAAAAAGTGACAGTTCGTCACTTTTTAGTTTGACTTTGACCAACCAACGGCATACAAACTAAAAAAGTGACCAACCACCGGGGTTTGAGCGAGGGTTTGAGTGTATAATGTGTGGACCGCCGTCATAAAAATGCGTATAACAGTTTTAGGAAACTTATGGAGCATAGGACCTTTTAAAAAAGTACTCTAAAACCTCCGACTGACAAGGTGAGTACCGTGAGTGCTCTCACCCTATCTCTCTCTCTCCACTCACCGCATTTTGTTTTGGCGGCAAACCGTTTTCCAAACGCCGGCATCGCCACGCGCTCCAGAGACTGAGAGCGGACTCGTCGCATGTGCACATGCGCGCGTCAACTGGAGGAGCACATGGAGAATTTCGCTTTTCCTCCGGGACGGGGATGGAAATCGGAAAATCGTTTTTCCCCAAGCTGGAGGGGGGAATTGTCAAAAGTTGACAGCTGCGGGTAGAAATTTTCTTTTCGCAAGGTGTGCAGGCAAAATCAGCTGGAACATGTGAAAATCCGTGCTGCCGGGGTTAAAAGTTTGGGCTGCGAGGAAAATTGCTGCGTTTTTCCGGGTGGCCGGGTTGAGTTTGGTGGATTTGTTACCGGTTTTGTTGCGAGTTTGCACGTGCTTTGCTTTTTTTGCGGGGGTGGATCCACACAACACTTGGGTGGCCTTGAGCGATTGCGATTCGAGAGTTGGGGGGAGGAAGTTTTTTTTAAGTATGTCATCCGGGGGTGCCGCGTACAGCCGGGTGGACGATTATCCGATGGACGATTCGCTGGAGTATTTCATCAAGTTTCCGTCGCCAAACTTTAAAACCGACACGCAGGACGCGGAATCGGACTACGTGTTTGTTTGCAACGAGACCAATGTTCCGATTGTGCTTTTGCTGGGCTGGGCCGGCTGCCAGGACCGGTATCTGATGAAGTACTCGAAAATCTACGAAGATCGGGGGTAAGGCACGAGAAGGCCCAGCTATGAGCTCCAATTTTTGACCAATTTTTCTTCCAGGTTGATCACCATTCGGTACACCGCCCCAGTCGAGAACCTCTTCTGGAAGCGGTCCGGAATGGACCAAATAGGGGAAAAGATCTTGAAGTTGATCTACGACATGAACTTTGACAGTCACCCACTTATATTCCACGTGTTCTCCAACGGAGGCGCCTTCCTGTATCAGCACATTGCGCTCTCCAACCGGAAGTCAAAGAATCCGGTTCAAATCTGCGGAATGATTTTCGACTCGGCACCCGGAGATCGACGCATTTTGGGCCTGAGTCGAGCAATAACGGCCATTTTCGGGAAGGAGCGATACTGCAATTCCCTGTTTTCGGCTCTCCTCACGATAAGCATTATCTTCCTGTGGACGCTGGAGGACGTGTTCAACTACGTTTGGAACTTTATACGTCCCAGCGGGTACGAAGTACAGACGAACCCATCGCACAATTTAAAGTTTGAAAGCAATGCTTGGCCGCAGCTGTTTCTGTACTCGCGGGAGGATCGGTTGATTCCATATACGGTGAGTTGAGAAAGAATTATCTTATAGAACTGAGCAGTTTTGTAAGCCCATCTCTATATCATTGGTGATCGGAAGGCACGCCGACGAATTAAAACTCTACTTTTATTGCTTTGCCTGATTAATGGAGACGCTTGGTATTTTGTGTTCCTACAACATCTTCCACAATCTACCAAGCGCCTCCATGAGCGAGTATCGATGTATTAACTTGGAATACATATTCGAATCTCTTTCCAACCCGCGCACAGGACATTGAAAAGTTCGCCAGCTACCGGCGGAAGGTCGGCGTGGACGTCCGGATGGTGTGCTTCGAGCGGTCGGAACACGTCAAGCACTACATCCGCCACCCCCAGCAGTACGTGTACAGCGTGTGCAAGTTCATCAACGACTGTCTGACCACGCACTACAACAAATATCACGACTAGAGGAGGTCGCGGCGCCGCCCATCATCAGAGAGAAATACGCCTTCAAGCCAAAACGAAGTGACGCCGGATACGCTCCGGATCGAAATCCACGCCCCGGGAGTGTGTGTTTTTTCCCCTTTAGCAAAAGAAGTAAAACAAAAAAAAAATCATACAAAAGTAACAAGTAGCGGAGAGAGATCATCACAGTTTTGATTAGGTTGAAACAATTTTTGTTTGTTTTTTCCCCGGTGAAGCTAAAGCACTAATTTGTTACCAAAAAGCGCTCAATTCTAGTATTATTATTTAAGGTGTGACGATTTGAACGGGTTTGATTTTCCAGTCAGAGAGCGCACAAAAAAACACATAAATTGCACATTCACGAGCTTGATATTATACATTTCTCGAGACAAACACAGTATTTATTGGTTGCATACTTGCATTTATTCTAAATAACTCAAAAACGCAACAAAGTGTTAGTTTTCCACTATATTTTCCGATTTATATCAAATATAAGTTATAGTTACGTGCCTAGGATATTTGTTGGTATGGTATTTCTATCGTTTGATAGCGTTGATCTCTTGTTAGGAGCTGAGCATTTATCAGTGAAGTAAATCCAATTTTAGCATGGAACCAGCGGTTTGTTTTATTTGTGCCGAAATTATTTTTTTCCAAATTCATATCTCGGTAGAATTTTAATATGCACTTGGGTCATTCTCCGCTAACTCTCAAAAAATGGATAAAGTTGCCCCGACCCTCTTCAATTTTCGTGAAACTTTGTCCTTAGCAATCCTTCGGTCACGAATCCGAGAAGAATCCGAGAATCCCGAAGAAAGTATGGTCCTATCAGGTCCTATCTTGCATCTGAAAAAAGATGTAGAATTTTTAAAAGAGGCATTTCAAAATAAGTGCTTAAAATTACATTTTTGCAATTCCGTCGTGAAACTACTTACTTTTCCTGTCATTCTTGAACGACGAAATAGCCTACTTTTCTGTACCAAAAATAACAGAATCGAATGGCAACACTTTTCAAAATAAATGCTGAAAAGTTCTACTTTTCAGCACTGAAATGGGTGCTGAAAAGTTGAACTTTTCAGCACTTGTTTCGAAAAGTAACACTTTTCAACATTTTTTTGATTTAAACGATTTATTGACAAAATACATGAAAATTCTACTTAAAATTTCACTCAATAGGTGTTTTTCGAAATTGCAAAAAATGTTGTATGGAACTCGTTGCAAAACTTGATTTTTTCAGCACTCGTCGTATTTATCCAACTCGGTGAACCTCGTTGGATAAATGTACGACTCGTGCTGAAAAAATCCTCTTTTTGCAACTTGTTGCATAAACTACTATTTTGCAATTCCGTCGTGAAACTTTTTACTTTTCCTGTCATTCTTGAACGACGAAACATCCTACTTTTCTGTACCAAAAATAACAGAATCAAATAGTAACTCTTTTCAAAACAAATGCACTGAAATGGATGCTGAAAAGTTGAAGTTTTCAGCAATTGTTAGGAAAAGTTATACTTTTCAACATTTTTTTGATTTAAACGATTCACTGACTCAATCCATGGACATTTGTCCTATAATTCTGTTCAAAGGGTGTTTTTCGGAATTGCAAAAAACGTTGTATGGAACTTGTTTCAAAACTTGATTTTTTCATCACTCGTCGTATTTATCCAACTCGGTGAACCTCGTTGGATAAAACATCTTCTTTTTGCAACTTGTTACATAAACTACTATTCTTGTCAACTTTGCCAGTACTTCGGTAGCTATTTCAAAATCTTATTTTTTAACGCAATAAAGAAGCAACCTAGCAAAATGGTGTCTTTGGAAAGCTGTTGTGCATAAATGTGGCTTTAATTTAAAATTGTAGACAAGCAGGGTGACACGCCTACAGGGTGTTAACCAAGCCCTTACTTCTACACTCAAACCCCGATGGTTTGACACCAACTGTTGTCAAACGAACGGGGTCACTTTTTAGTTTGACATCCCTTTTACACGGAGTTCACACATACTACAAAACGTTTGTTTTGATAGTGTGCGTGAGCGCCGTGTAAAAATGACAGTTCGTCACTTTTTAGTTTGACTTTGACCAACCAACGGGGTACAAACTAAAAAAGTGTCAAACGAAAGGACAAGTGACCAACCACCGGGGGTTGAGTGTACTGATGACCTTTTAAAGGCTAGTATGCAGTTCGGAAGGATAGGGGTCAAGAAACAGCTTTACGAACAGCAGAACAAAGGAGAGAGAGCGATTTCTTGGGGCTTTTCTTCACCCTCTCTGACTTGCTTGCGCTGCCACTGCTGCCCATTTGATTTTTTTCTTGACCGGTTCCTTCCGAAGTGCGTATACCACTTAAAGCGTTGGTGTCTTAGGAAAAGTTGTTAAGCTAAATACGTAATACAAGAAATTTTGACGTGGTTGGAAGACAGAGTGTCAACCCATTTCTAGCTTTTATTTAAGGCCTTTTAGACTACTACAGTAAGTACAATTGGGCAAAATAGGTTACAAACCGCGAATTAGGCCTGCCAACCAATAGGAGACTGGACAAAAATTAGTCGAAAGTCAGTTTTTCACCTCAAGCCAATCACTATTTAAAGATATAAGCCAGCGAGTTTCTTGAAAAAGTTTTGAAAGTAAATTGAATTGAGAAACAACAAATCAGATGGAGATAGTACCGAACCCTTAACTTATAGGTATTTGGATGGCTCGAGATGGTCGATTTTTAAGAACATGTTTTTTTTTGCCCCTAAACAACTTCTGAAAATTTGGGAGCGATTGGTTGCGTCCACACTTTGCCCAATGAATTTCAATTTTAGTATGGAAAAACCTTCTTTTTTACAGTTTGATTTTTATCATTATAATTTTTCACTTAATTTTTCAAACCAACACAATAGCGTTAAAATTGAAAAAAATCTCTAAAACTTTCCCGAAGAAAATATTGTTCTATCTTGCTCCTGTCAAAAGATAAAGCGTGCTCAAAGCTGGTATAAAACGTGATTTCTGAGCACAATACATTCTTCGTGAAAGTTTTAGAGAATTTTCTCAATTTTAACGCCATTGTGTTGGTTTGAAAAATTTAGTGGAAAATAAAAATGGTAAAAATCAATATGTCAAAAAGAGGGGTTTTCCATACTAATACAAAATTGAAATGCAATGCGCAACGTGTGGACGCAACTAATCGTTCCCAAATATTAGGGGTTGCTTTGAGGCCCAAAATGCATCAAAAAAGCTTTGTTCTGGATTAATTTGATCATTTTTGAAATTTTCCATATAATACCGAGCTAGCCCAAGCAGCAAGACAAATGCCTTTGATTCTTAAGCATTTTTATAATAGTTTTATCAAATGCAATAAAGGTTTGTTACATCTTTCACTAAATCCAACAGGTTTTACCATTCCATAAACTTGAACATATTTTAAAGAATTCTTCAAGATATCATTAAGAATTTTGTTTAGAAGTTTTAACTAAGCTTTCAACTTTACACTTTAAGTACGCCTGAAGAATCCATGATGCAGCTTGATTAACTTAACAAATGCTGCTTTAAATCTGTTAAGTCTTCCGTAAGCATTTTATCAATCTTGTTAGATTTGTACTTTCACTTTGACATATTCAGTTGTACGTGAACAGCGCAGTGAAATACATTAAGAGGCGAGCTGATTTTTTGAAAAACGCTTTTGGGCATAATTGCTAGTGAATTGTCGGTTAAAGTTTTAAAATAACAAATGACTTAATAACTATGTGTTGATAATAATAAAATATTTTTTAATTGGTGGTTTTTTATCGTGTTTGATTTGTGATAGAATTGTGAGAAATCTGAACATTTCACTGAACCAGAAATTCGTTTGCTTTGCAATTGATGCATGTACTGGTGCTGTGCATTATCATTAATGTTGTCAAAGTGGATAAACATCATGTTATTTTGCAATTTATCGTTACTAAACGAGGCATTTTATCAAATTGTTTTCGTTTTAGTGTTCTTCGTCCTGCCCCTTTTATCAAAGCCTTTCAGTCTTGATTAGAACTTCTTTAAATACATATGGTTTTCGAAAAGTAATTGATAAAACTTTTCATCCTTAAAGTTACCTTGTTCAAAACTATCAAGATTTTATCATGTGTATTGCTACGCGCTGTCATTTACAGTTTTGCTTGTGCTGATTGCAGCGGTTTTTTGTTCACTAATATGTTTAATTTGAAAATAGAGTGATAATCGTTTTAAAATTTCATTGTTTTTGGTGTGCAGTCTATATTGTGGTGAAGTTAAAGGTTGTAAAAGCAACAGAAAGTAAAGATAGTGAAAAGAGCTGCTTTTTAAGGCAGTGTCCAACCCACCTTCGCTGTTTAAAGTTTGGCCATTGAACTGTGTTGAGTGACCGAGTTTGTGCTTTTTTAGTTGTTATATAATAAATAAACCCCATGCAAACTAATATAAATGTGTTGTTTTTTATTGAAATATTGCCAAATTCAAATCCGTTGTCCAAGTCGATCTATTTGCAGTTGATGAAGCCCGCATGCGCTACGTTCCCAGCCGTGTGCAATTTAATCTTGGTTAAGACCACGATAAAGCATTGTGAGCCTGTTTTAAACCCTAATAAATCCTTTTTAAATCAAGTTATTCCTAGTGAGTTTTGGGAAAGAGTCTTTGAAGAAGCATTGAATTTAAAATAGACTTAAAAAAGAATATCAATATTTATAAATTTTCGCCATATTGCCAAAAAAATCGAGGTGCTACAAATCGTAGCCATGTTGAATTTTGGAGCAACAACCGGCGAAAAAGATTTTTTTTTTCGATAAAAGTTTAGTCTTTTTGTGATAATTTTAAAGTCGCGTTCCATTTTTTCGAGCTATCCTGAAAAAATGTTCGGTAATTTTTTTTGGCACTACTGTTACGGTATAGTTCACTGGAAAAATGCAAGTGCCTAAATATATTTATACAATTATTATCAGATGAATTATCAACTACCGTAAGCCTTTTGGAATTCCATTTCGCATAAGAATATTAGTCTTTAATCAAGTAAATCAGCATGCTGTTCCCTTTTTGTACAGGCTTTTGGTTCTCTTTGAGAGAACATTCATAAATGCTTCATGCTTTGTTATAACTTTCAGGAGTTCCTACAGGTTGCTACAAAAATCTTTTCCAAACTAGACAGTTTTATTCGAGCATTGAAGAGCTTTATAAAGTTTTTATTAGGTACACAATAAAATTATAATGTCTTATGATACTCTTAATTTATACTCTGGCTAACCTCCTAAAGTAGTCCATTTTAGCTTTATTGCTGATTTAACACTTATTTAACACAGCATGTGGGACTTAAAGGCATCTCGCATACATTTTCTCAGGAATTCTACATAACTTCTCCAAAACTACAATAAAACTAAAATTGTTACTTGGGAGTCTAATAGGTATACCATAAAAACGTGCTTTTACCTTATTAAGGGGTTACATACATTTAGAGAATTTCAAAATTTCATATTACAGAAAATTCACTAAATTCACTAAAAAGACTATTTTCAATAACTTCTGAAAGAGACGATTTAAGTTCACAACTTTGCCATGCGCAAAGCGAATTGTCAAACGTTGTGAACGTTTTTCTCTAAACACCGAGTTGATTTACGGGTGCCACGATATCTCGAGATGGGATGGACCAAATTGGCTGAAATTTGGGGTGAAGACTCCCAAGACATATCCCATGTGCATGCCCGATATTGAAATTACTATTTAAAAAAAATTACAAAAAATCAAAAACTGTCGATTTTTTATATGAAAAACATAAAAATATTTTTATCTTTTTTTTTAAAATTAAGTTTTTGAAAATCGGGCTTCGTCATGCACACAGGACCAGTTTAACGAGTCTTCACCAAAATTTTGAGCCGATTTGGTCAAATCAGTGTTGAGATATCGTGGCACCCGTTTTTTGAAACTGCTAACTTAAAATAGCTATCTTCATATTTATTTTGTTAATAGATGAAAATGTACATTTTAATGCTCTGCAAAAAGATTTCAAAAAATTTAAGCGTGTGCTCATACCAACTTCTGACATTTTTGCCGATTTACATGTATGAAACCCCTTAAGCAGTTTGTTCTATTCAGTTTGTCTATTTTTCCAGGTTCGGTGATAAAGTGAGGCGTGTTTGTTCCTCAACTCAGTTAACCCGTGTTGTTTACAATTTTCGAGGAAAGATTTGTCTGATCATGCCTTCCGTGGGATGGAAAAGTATATATCGTCGGTTCGAACTCCGGAGTGGAAGGAAGACAGGTTGTAAAAGAGGTTTGGATTCAAGTCTTCGAACGCCTAGAGCCGAGTAGGAATCTTGCCAAGATCAAGTTGTTTAGCAATTGCTAATCAGACATTAATAACATCCATATCAGTAGTTATGCTCTCGACTGTTACTCTACAATTTTGGGTTTGGTTTTTTAGAATCCTTGAAAAAGGCAATAAATTTGCCGAAACGTCGGAAATTGAAACAATACATTGTTTTCACTGCTATATGACTGAAAGCCGAAAAACCAAACCCAAAATAACATCCATATCAAAATGTTTAATCGAGATGGTAGAATTAGTTGTTTATAGAATAGCAAAGCTCAAAAACAGAAAGATGTTCTAAGAATAACAAGAAAATAAAAAGGTTTTGAGATTGAAAGAAACAAATCAATAACATAAAAATCAACTTTCGTTACTTTCTTGTTTTTTTGAGTTCCTCTTTTTTTGTTTGCCTCTGTTATTTAAACAACTAATCAGCCGTTCTACGCATAATTGTCCCATGTCATTTTGGGCGATTTTGACTTTTTGCCATTCAAGTGCTAACTGGGTCGATTAGAAACACTTAGGGCGAATAGGAACCCACGGGACAATTATGCGTAGAAACACAGAAAACGGTCGAAAAATTTCAATCGCATTTTTCTCAGTTGCACTTTTTTGAACATGGGACAATTATGCGTAGAACGGCAGTAATCATAATGTTGTATATTTTTTAGAATAAGACTTTAGAAATGGGTTGTGATATTCTTGCGGAGTTGCATTAAACTTTGGATTACAGATTAAATATTTTCTTTATTGATCACATCATTCGATTGATGCTCGTAGCTTATAAAATGTTTATTTATATCAACTTATATTTTTCTTCAGCATAGCTATAAATTAAACATATTTCATAAAAAAGCTCATACATTCTCTCTTTCTCTGCTTCATAGGTATAGTATAGACATGACTCGAACATAATAAACATAGCTATATAAAAAATTGTGTCGAAAACAGTCGTTTCTATGCGATTAAACGAACTTTCAATAAATTCCTGCTTTCATAATGATTGGCATATTCCGAGGAGCTTCGACATTTTCACGACTCAATCGTTTTGCTGCCTTTTCCAATATGGAAAAACAGACGTCTAGTAAAATGGCGGTTTGGATTAAGTGTGTGTGCGTGTGTGATTTGAGGGAATCTCGTCTCTCCACGCGTTAAGTAATCGTATTCTGTTAAGTGTTTTCTGTGTGTCGATAATCTTACAAATAATTTATGCTTTATTCTTGTTTTGCGTTTAAAACCTACATGAGAAAACGTTTGCTTGGCATTAGCTTCTAGTGTTTTAAAAATCTATTTATTGGCGATCGCCGCGCGTTTCCGGCTCAGCCAATAAGCTCAGTCTTTCCGCTTCTTCTGGGTTTTCACTCTCGCTCTCTCTCTAGCTGACTAGCGCCGTTTTTGCTGACTGACACTACCGTCGGTTCGTCTGCAGCGACCGGTACACGTCGTCGAGGGTTCGAATGAGCTCGTCAAAGCCGTACAGCAGACCCTCCTCGCAGTTTCCGAGGGCCCAACGCCGTCGGTGATCCACGCGGACATCGGCCGGAAGGGGCAGAGCTTTGGCAAAGTCGATCAACCAAACGCCGACCTTGTGATCGTCGTACACGATGAAGATGCTGCTACCGACCACCTGGTGGCGCTGGAAGAACTCGGACTTTTCGATCAGCGATCGCATCTGGCGCAGTCTTTTCAGCATGTCCTTGACGACGGACTTCCGGCGGTTGACAAAGTGCGCGATCGTACCCGCGATCTCGTGGCTCGTCTTGACCGTTTTCATGTCCGTCACGGGCGAACTGCCGCGCATCTTGAGCGCCTCTATCCGGAAGCCCTTCTCCTGGGACGAGGACATGTTCTCGCGGAACAGCATGTACCGCAGCTTGGTGATGGCCTTCCGCTGATGTTCCTCCGGCGTCGGTGCACTCGGATCGACGGCGACCATCTTCCGGTACAGATCTTCGCGCAGGGTCGTGTTCGAGACCTCGTTCTCCGAGAACGTCCGGAAGCCCACCTTGATGTCCATCACGTTCGGATCGACAAAGCCGTGCAGCAGATCTTGCAGCTCGATAAAGTGCTCGCCGTCGGGGGTTTGGTGCACGCCGAGGAACTTGGGTCCGACCTTGGCCGCGTGCGAGTCCAGCGTGAGCAGGCGATAGGCGAGCACTTCGGCGTCCGCCGGACCGGTGACGCGCTTGCGGACGATGCCGTTCGCAACTGGAGCGATGCTGGAAAACGAGAGAGAAAGAGGAAAAGAATATTGTTATTTTTTATTTTAGTTGAAATGAAGCGCTGTGACGCAAATGTATGCCGCTTATCGATGTCGCGTTGTTCGTGGAAGTCGAGCAATGTTCTTCAAAAACAGGGAGAGGGTCAGCAAATGAATCATGAATGAGTGAGTACTGAAGTATTATTTTTCTACGCAATTCTAGACATTGTTCTAGAAAAAATTGTGAGGTCTGTTTAGGTCAAGCACGTTTTAGTCGATTTTTGCAAACTTTGTTTTCTATTGCGTATTAAAATTGGATGAGAAAAACATCATCATTTTTGCGCAGCTGAAAGCATGAGAATAGAAAGTAACAAAACATATTTGCTTGAAATTTTATGAATTAGCAAAATCTAAACATAAAAATATGCACCCCCGCTGCAAAGGCTTATGAACTAATCTCAGTTGAAAGGTTCTCCAAATTTCTGATTTGCAAATGTAACATCCTGTAGCAGAACTGTTAAATTCTAGTAAAACTCTAATTGAAAAGTCAAAGTCATTTCTATTAATTTTTAAATTACGAGTAGTTTAAGTGAGTCTGAAACATTAAATATCTTAAAGGGACCATCCATAAACCACGTGGACACTTTTTTGGGAATCTCGAACCCCCTCCCCCCTCGAGGACAATTGTCCATACAAAAAAAAAATTTTTTTGAATGGAGCGTGGACAATCGCCATATAAAAGTGTCCACGTGGTTTGTGGATGGTCCCAAACCAATTAATTGATTTTCAAAAAGCTTTAGAAAGAAGAACTTTCAAATTTTGAGTAAATTATGGGCTTGATAATTTAACTTAAGTAGCTATTAGACTATGGCAAGCAAACCAACTTACACTTTTTTTGTTTGACAGGTTGCCAAACTTGTTTGCGGCAAAGTCACGAACAAAGTCAAATGTATGCAGGCTGACGTTTCTGTAAACAAATGCAGGCAAACTATCAAAAAGTTTGTTTATTTGCAAGTTTGTTTGTTTGTCGTAGTCTAATACGTCCTTTACTTTATGTGATTTTGCCAATTGTAATTTTTTCAGGGGTTATTCATTACTAACATTGTTCTTGTTTCAAGTCAAACTAAGTAGACTGTAGGGGGTAAAATTTAGAATGAAAATCATAAACCAGATTATTTCGTAACAAACATTAATGTTGCGAAATTGACTTTTACTCTACGCTAAAGGATTCATTTTTTGCTTCGGTTTAATATGCAAATGAGTTGAAATATCACCAGCGTTTATCAGCTGGTCGTCTGTCGTCATTCGGTTGGCCGTTGATGTTGAAGGAACAAAAAAAAAAGGCCAGTGGCTCTGATTTATTAATATTAGCCCCCCTCGGCACTAACCGCGGACGTCACTGACCAAAATCACTGAAAGCCACCGGTCAAATCAAGGAAGAGATCCCACCGAGACTATTTCAATCGTCGCGGCCATCCTGCTCATTAGGCATTGAAATTCTAGTTTTATGCAAATTTCCCATCAGCTGACCACATCAGAATCGCGAATCGATCGGGTCGTTCTGACGCAAGATATGCAAATTTCCGCTGGGACGGAGACGGAAAGTGAAACAAATATCTCCGAAACTTGCGAGGCCATGTGCGCGCAAAAATTGAAGTGAGGTTATCGCGCCGGTTCACGTGGTTCTAATCTCAGTCGGTGAAAAGTGTGTCGAAGTCGCGTTTTTGGTAGCCGTCCGAGGTGGGTCGACGAACTTGATGCAAGCTTACCTTTTCGGGTGACCGGAGAGTTGCAGCCAACCGGACGGGATTGCCGGTGCATTACGTTCCAGTAGCACCGGACTGGCGGGTGCACTCAGCTCAAGGGCGTTCTGAAATAAAACAGCGAAAAAAGTGAGGTTAGAACTGTGGTTTCGCTATAAAACTTACAAAAAGCTACCATTTTTTGTATGAAATGTGTCAACTGTTCCCGACAAGATGATCTGCAGTAATAAGCATTCAAGACATTGCAGAGGACTTATCAAAATACGCTTTGCATATCTGGCAACAATTGTTTAACTTTGATTAGATACCGCCATTTGTTTACGCTGATGATAGCGACTTTTATGGCAAAGTGTCAAGGAGTTTCAAAGCCGGAGATAACACCCCAGAACCCCGTCCAAAACCGTCTTATTCGAAAAGTGCTTTTCAATTATCACCGATCTAATGAGAAACGTCACGGTTTTATAGCGTCCGCCATTATGGCGCAAGGTCAAACAACCCGCGGGGGATGATTCAAAACGTCAGTTTTGTTGTTTCCAGCTGCAAACAAAGAAACACCGACCTAACTCTCCCCCGCCGCTAGAAACAAAAACACACGTCGCTTCGCGGGGACCACGTTTTGCAAATTAAACTTCCTGCTTAATGCCGACGGAATGAAATGGCCGGCGCAGATTCATTATGGCTACTGTGTAAAGTGCATGCAAATGCGACGACTTCTGAGGGGTAACTGTTTGTGGGGAGAAAGAGCATCCTACACCGGTTGGATGGCGGATGATTATGGCGATATATTTTAATCAAATGATCGACCAACTAAGAGGGGGGATGTCACTTGCCGTTGGATTGACCTCCGACCGGTTGTACGATTTGTTTGCATTAGAATGTAAATTAGAAGTGATTCACCCCTCGGTTATTATGGGAGAGTGTTCAATCAAATTGCGGTAATCGGTTGTACCTGCTGGTTGGATTAACACTTTGCAAGGTTGTCAAAGTTGATTATTTTGATATCAAAATTTTATAGCATCTATTTATTTAAGTTTCTTATGTACTAATTTCAACGTTTAACGTCTAACGTTTTCAGAATTCACAATATTTTGCATTTTTCTAATATTAAAAGTGTCAAACTAAAACTTTCCAACTAAAAAGTAACAAATTCTCATAAATTCTACAAGTCTGAGTTTTCAAAATTTTTTAGCATTTTCTACAAATTTTCACAAATATCCACAAGTTTTTTTTAAATTTCTACAAGTTTTTTTTGAATTTCTACAAGTTGAAAAAAAAAAACACAAAAAATCTTACTAATTAGCACAAATTCTAACAAATTCCCAGGAATTTCAACAAATTATTACTGATTCTCAAGAGTTCCGAGAAATTCCTATAAATTTACAAATTCCCAAAAATTCTAGTTATATTTTCACAAGTTCCAGCAAATCTATACAAAAATTCTAACAAATTCTTTCACAAATTCCTTCAACTTCTCACAAGTTTTCATAAAAAAAAAA
Source organism: Culex pipiens pallens (assembly GCF_016801865.2). Lineage (NCBI taxonomy): Eukaryota > Metazoa > Arthropoda > Insecta > Diptera > Culicidae > Culex > Culex pipiens. The sequence goes on from NC_068938.1 coordinate 104,709,672, forward strand.
TGGAATTTTCTACAAACTGTCACAAATATCCAAAAGTTATCTTAAATTCCCATAAGTTTAACAAAAATAACACAACAAATTCTCATAAGTTTGCACAAATTCCCACGAATTTAAATAAATTCTCGCTTATGTTACACAAGTTCCTACAAATTCTAGCATTTTTTTTACAAGTTCCAGCAAGTTTACAAACAAAATCTAATAAATTTTGTTGAAAATTCCTTTAACTTCTCAAAAAATCTCATAAATTCTGCAAATTCCCATAAGTATTCATATTTTTCACAAATTTTAACTTATATCCACAACAAATTCCAAGACATTCTGGTAAATTTCCAAAAGTTAAAAAAATGTTCACACAAATTCACACAAATTCCAATAAATTTTCACAAAAATGCCCGCACTTCTCACAAATTGCCAAATGTTTCAAAAATTCCCAAGAATTCTAATCAATCTTCCAAAATAGCCTGGAATAAGTTTTGTGAAATTGTCACAAATTTCCACAATTTTTTACAAATTTCCACAAATCGTCGCTGTCGTGCCAACTTATCGCACGTGCATTTTGGGCCAATTCGTGTTAAGAACGCCATTTCATTCAGCTCTCGACGACGTTCACAGATCCTCAAAATTTGATTTCAATCCTAAGCTATTCAATAAAACTGAAAAAAACTCCGTGCATTATTGTCACTCTTGATATGAAAAAAGTTTCAATCCTGTCGCGCTATCTTGACACACCCTGACAATTCATGTAGGTGCAACAACTGGCCAATGGGATTTCAGGTCAGAACGCGTTTGACACACGTACATGCCCGACTACCGTAAACATTTGAATTATAACTCGGTACTCCGGCATCCAAATTCAACCAAACTTCGGGACAATGCACAGAATGGTCAACCAAACAAAACGTGTTTGTTACTGTTTACATTGCGTGCTCTATTTTTTAAATTCAGGGTCAAAAACGGAACGTCGAAATGGCAGGTGCGACAAGATAGCACGACAACTTCTCACGAATTCCTGTAAGTTCCCAACAAATTTCACTAATTTTTGCTAGTTTCCTATTGATTTCCGAAACTAATAAACAACTTTGTTTACCACCCATTCAAATCACCTAGATTTTCCAACTTTCATCGCTCATCTCCCGCCGTTGCGTGTGCGCGGCACTCCGTGCCAGAAGCCCATCCAGATCGCAACGCGATGCGCCGAGACTTGCTGCCATAATGCCAAAGGTCTGTTGATTCAAGATAACATTGAGACACCGCGTCATATCACGGCCGCCGCGGTAGATGAACCCAGAGACAAGTGGAGAAGCAATGCTGGCGACGTTTGGGTAATATGAATGCAACGTTGGGGTCGCGTTTGGTTAGCGTGTAGCGATGACAGCTTTCAGCTGTCACTGTGGCACTTTTGTTGCGAAGTAGGTAAACAATGTTTGCGGTTTAGTTCTTTATGAACAAACCTTTGCGAGACACAGTTTACGCTAGACAATAGCTATTTGTTAGAAAGTTAGCCCTTTACTGTGTGTGCACGTATTAACCGGGTGGCAGCTTGTTTACATGAGTATACATGTGAGTTCAATAAGCGCTAGTACGGGCGACGCCCGGAAAAGTCTCATTAATTCGATCGACACCAACTGGATCTTCACGGTTTGCGGCACGTGGCTTGAAACGTCATCCGCAGGACGACCGTAACGCGATGAAGAACTTAACAAGCTGAAGTTGCAAGTGCACGCTGATGCAATCGCAGCTACAAAGTTCTGCGCCACGTGTTCCGAATCAAGTGGAACGTGTCCAAATTGCGGCAATTGACACGATCGCAGACGATCGTTGAACTTTGAAGTCCGCGCGCCAATTGACAACACGAGATCGCGCGCGCCCGCGGGTCAACTCGGCTGTCAACTCGACGCGTTGCAGCAGGTTCTTCTCGCAGCCATTCGTTCCGATTACGGGGAGTATTTATAGCGTGGCGGAGAAGGTTGCCCGCGATAACACCCTTCGCTCGGCTAATGGAGCCGTTTGCAAATAGGCTGTAGAGTCGGCGGCGTTGATTAAATTTAGCACGCCCTTCTTATCGATCGCCGCCGCCGCTAACGCTAACGTTTAATTAACGATGCGACTAACAATAGCGCGCGCGGCACACGATCGATCAGCGCGGGATTGACGTCAATCCAGCGAGTCGTGGACCTTCCTTCCTGGGGTAGTCTTCAAGTCACGCCCTCTTTCGCGATGTGATCGAGCGTTGCGTTTCTGGAATATTTATAGAACCTTTTGGGGGACGATCGCTCAAACGCTCGTGCTTTTGGACGCGAACTTTCTGCACGTTCGGGCGCTTATCAGCGCGGTTATGCCGAAGGCACGGCTGCATGACCGCGGGGGTCACTTAGCGCCAGAGTCTCACTGTTATCAACTCGCGGTAGACGTCAGCGGTGGTCTAATTTCTCGGTTAGTACCAAAACGTGTTGAAACGTGCCCTTTTGACGTCTATGACGTCGGTCGGCTTGAGCTCTTCACTGATCATGCCCGAAATGGTCCATTAAACGCCCGAGACCATAAAATCGAGCGCTGGGAAAAGAAAACCCGAAACCACCCCCCGCGGAGCGGTTATGACGCAAATGCAGCTCTTTCAAATCGCTCCAGTTTGGCGGAGTTTGAAGAAAGTTTCGCGCGATTACGTGTGCATCCTCTTCTGTTCCAGCAGCAGCCGTAGCAGATTTGATCTGCTGGACGTGAAGGCCGTGGTGCGTATTTATATAGCCCGGTCCATTGACGTCATTGGCATGACCGGCGGGTTGCCGGAGGCGTGGAGTTGGATGCCCTTGTTTCTTGGTGGAGGCCAAGCGCGTGCAGAGTTGGGGAACCGTGCGATTCGTCTACCTGGGCCCCAGCTGACGTGAATGCTGTTTTTGGGCAAACGGTCAGGGGTTCCGAAGTCGGACTCGATAAATTCTAGAACGATCATGTAGAATTTAGTTCGTTGAAGATCTTCGGAGTCTGATCATTCACGACCTGATCATTTGAAGATTTGACCTTTTCGAGACCATTTCTAGATTGAAACATTTAAAGACCTGAACATTTAAAAATCTGAACAATTGAAGATCTGACCATTTGAAGATCTGCATATTTGAACATATGAACATTTTGATATTTGTAGACCTGTAATCGTGAAGATCGTGTACCAAAGTTTAAAAAAAAAATTCAATTGTTTGGATCAAATCCATCAAATCAAATCTCCTGGGCACCTCTGAACCCGCCACCGTCCAAACTGCGTTGAGCAACTTTTCTGACCCAACTGAATGAATAGAGAGAGGCAGTGTTGCTGCTGCGTACGCACATCACGGTCAGCAATGACGTCAATGTGGTCCGCGCCGTATAGCGGGCTTTGCATTTCCATGCTTAATTTTCCGTTCCCACCCCGCGGGCCGCGTCCGCTCACCGCGATCGTAACTGTGCTTTGTACAAGCACGCCGCGATTTGGGCGCCTTAATCTAGGTGTGAGTCACTTGTGGGATGTCGAACCTTACCGGGACTAGGGCTAGCAGCAGCGATCGAGCTTCACGGTAGCGGACACTGTTACACTGAACTCGCGACATTTGGCGCACTTTTCAATGAGGACGAGGATCCTGCGAGGAGTCCACGCCACTACTGACGGTGAGTTCCGGAACGGTCGAGCCTGCAGCCTGCTTCTCGCGTGCAGAACAAAAACTACCTCTTTTGTAGCAGTCATGCACGGACTCCAGCGCGTTCTACCGCGCACCATAGACTTCACCGGGAAGACGCACCACGAGCTTCTGGAGCATTTGAACTACCCCTCGTAACTGATCCAAGCGCCGCGAGTTCCCACGTCAGTCCTGGCCGCAGTCTCGCAAAGCGTTCTATGGCCGTGAGTTCCACACAATTCTACCGCGGCGATCCCCTTCCTCGTCGCCACGATCCCCGCACGTTTTGTCGTCGTGTTTATTATAAAAATTAAGTTCGATTGACGTCAAACGGCGCAGAGTGCGAACGCGTAGTGCGCGAAAAATGTCGCTAACGTTTCTTCGTACGACGGGACGGGAATTTAAAGACCTAAAGCGATTTGAAGCGTTTAGCGGACTTCCTACCTCTGGAAGGCTTCTCCCCCGAAAGGTAGACGCATCGATCCGGGGGTGTGTGAACGGTGTCGGCGACAGTGGGAGGAGTTTTCCCCCTCCGGGGGTTGTGCGCCAATCAGAGCGCACGGATTTTGGTTCCTCCAATCAGTGCTCCAGATTGACAGGAGGTAGTGGGGTTTGTGAAGGACCCTGGTGAATGGCGATCGTGCAGGTTCGGCGATTGATTTTTTTTGGGTTGTAACGTTTCCTTGAATTTGGAAGAATGTTCTGAGAGTTCAAAATGGCGGACGAGATATTGGTTTCTTTGGGGTTAGTTTGGATTTACGTCACATGATTGGCGTTTGAGTCTATTTTTAGAGTATTGATTGACGGTCGTGTTTTCTTATTTTTCTGAATGGTTGCGATTCTTGTCGTTTCTAGTGTTGAAATTAGTCAATCTCAAGTTCGATATTCTTCAAGTCTTAAACACTTCAAAGAACTGAATCTTGAAGTCTTCAGGTTTTGAAGTCTTAAATTGAAGCCTTTAGGTCTTCAAGTCCTCAAATTTTCATAACTTCAACTTTACAATGTCTACAAAAAAATGTACAAAGTCTACAAAGTCTTAAAGTCTAAGTTTTTTTTAAGACTTCCAGTCTCCAAGTCTTCAATTCTAAGTTTTTTTAAGACTTCAAGTCTCCAAATCTTTAAGTCTTCAAGTCTTCTTGTTTTTAAGTCTTCAAGCCTCCAAGTCTTCATGTCTTCAAGTCTCCAAGTCTCCAAGTCTCCAAGTCTCCAAGTCTCCAAGTCTCCAAGTCTCCAAGTCTCCATGTCTCCATGTCTCCAAGTCACCAAGTCTTCAAGTCTCCAAGTCTCCAAGTCTCCAAGTCTTCAAGTCGTAAGTCTTCAAGTCTTCAAGTCTTCAAGTCTTCAAGTCTGCAAGTTTTCAAGTCTTCAAGTCTTCAAGTCTTCAAGACTTCAAGTCTTCAAGTCTTCAAGTCTTCAAATCTTCAAGTCTTCAAGTCTTCAAGTCTTCAAGTCTTCAAGTCTTCAAGTCTTCAAGTTTTCAAGTCTTCAAGTCTTCAAGTCTTCAAGTCTTCAAGTCTTCAAGTCTTCAAGTCTTCAAGTCTTCAAGTCTTCAAGTCTTCAAGTCTTCAAGTCTTCAAGTCTTCAAGTCTTCAAGTCTTCAAGTCTTCAAGTCTTCAAGTCTTCAAGTCTTCAAGTCTTCAAGTCTTCTAGTCTTCAAGTCTTCGAGCCTTCAATTTTTCTTGTTTTTAAGTCTTCAAGCTTCCAAGTCTTCATGTCTTCAAGTCTCCAAGTCTTCAAGCCTCCAAGTCTCCAAGTCTCCAAGTCTCCAAGTCACCAAGTCTTCCTTCAAGTTTTCTTGTTTTTAAGTTTTCAAGTCTCCAAATTCTCCAAGTCTCAAGTCTTCAAGTCTTCAAGTCTTCAAGTCTTCAAGTCTTCAAGTCTTCAAGTCTTCAAGTCTTCAAGTCTTCAAGTCTTCAAGTCTTCAAGTCTTCAAGTCTTCAAGTCTTCAAGTCTTCGAGCCTTCAATTTTTCTTGTTTTTAAGTCTTCAAGCTTCCAAGTCTTCATGTCTTCAAGTCTCCAAGTCTTCAAGCCTCCAAGTCTCCAAGTCTCCAAGTCTTCCTTCAAGTTTTCTTGTTTTTAAGTCTTCAAGTCTCCAAATTCTCCAAGTCTCAAGTCTTCAAGTCTTCAAGTCTTCAAGTCTTCAAGTCTTCAAGTCTTCAAGTCTTCAAGTCTTCAAGTCTTCTAGTCTTCTAGTCTTCAAGTCTTCAAGTCTTAAAAATGTCAGGCCTTCAAGTCTTCATGTCTTCCAGTATTTAGTCTCCAAGTCTTTAAGTCTTCTAGTCTAAAGTTCAAGTCTGCAAGCCTGTAAGTCTTCAAGTCTCCACTTATTCACTTCTTTGAAACCTTACAACACCTTTAAGTCCTCTAGCAATCAAATCATGAAACTCTTCTACTTCTAGAGATCATGTCTTCAAATCTTCAAGTCTTAACAGGTTTGAAACCTTCTAGATTTGTACGTAATCAGCTCTCCAAGTCTCCAAAAAAACTTGGCTGCAGATCCTCTCGAATTTCGGTAGTCCCCCACCTCCCCAGCTACTGACGCATGACGAACCCGCAATCCATCATCCAAATCACCTCTTTACGCCTCGCGTGCCCCACTAGAGTCTCCACTTCTTGCAAAATTACAAACGCGTCCAAGACTCTTGACCACGTCCAAGCTGGTGCCCTCCAGCAGTGACGACAAACGCGCCGCGGCGCCACAGCTGATCGCGCGCAGATTATGCGCGAAAGTTTTTGATCTTCGATCTTTCGGTCATTTGGGCGCGCCGCTTGTCTGTCTGGGCCGGCTGTTTGCGTCAGTTGTGTTTACAAGTTTCGATGATCTTATCCGGTTGACGCTGGTTTCGTTGACAAGTTCATGGAACTTCACAGCGATGACGCGTGATCGTACCTCGTGAAGACTGCACGTGGCTTGTTCACGTACCAGCAGACCAACCTTCCGTGACGTTTACACTTGCCATCGATCACTCGTCCGAAAAGTGTAATTGATTCCAGCTCGGGGTCACCGAGCGCTCGCTTGGTTGAACTTACCGTGAAGCAAAACAATACTGTCGGAAGTTTGCTGATCGCTGCGATCAACGATCTTCTAGCAGGGATCTGACAGGCATGCACTTTCCCGAAGTCACCGCCAGCGGCGCTGTCAATGTTGTTTACGTAGGGTTTTTGAAAAGGTAGTATGAAACAAATTAATTAATTATTATCTAAAAATTAATTAATTTTAAGTTTTAATCATCTTTTGTTTATATATTAAAGTAAATGGCAAGTATAACGTGCAGATTTCCTCATTTATTATTTATTAGACCGATAAACAAAGTTGTACTAGAACAACACGTAACATTAAACTAAAAATTGAATATATTCAGTTTCCTTGAAACAAAATTAGCTTTGTAAGATTCTTCCTGACTGTTGGTTTAAATTCAATTACACTTGTAGAATACTCAGTTAATTAACATTTAAACATAATTCAACAACGAGTTTGAACAACATATTTCGATGATTATTCATTGCATCCTGTTCTAAAATGTGATTTGCTAGTTAATTACACCAACAAAACCGCATTTATAGAAAAAAGAAAGCAAACTGAATAAATGTCAACAGTGACATTGACATAGTCAAACATACGTGTGCTAAATATTAAAGTTCAAATCTGAGATTAAATGTAAATCTTTAAAAAAAAACTAAAATTGCTACGAGTTATTTGAATATTAATTAAAGTTCAAATCTGAAATTAAATGTAAATCGCTTGAAAAAAAAACTTGATGATTAAAAAAAAAAGTTATTATTTTTTGTAATTCATGTGCATACAACATTTTCAAAAACCTCGCTGCAAAAACTTGGTTCGATTTTGACTTCACTCGCTTTGTATGTGGATGACAGTCGTGACGTATCCGTGTCTTCTAGATGTTCTCAAGTGGTCAACATCGGAAGCTCGCGCGCGAACGCGCGCTCACATTTTATTGTACGATAAATTGCGAAATGTCAGCGTATGCATTTTAATTTCTTGCGATGCGATCGCGACAAGGCTAGAGTGGTGGAACTCGGTGTAATCGACACCGTGCGCGGGATGCACAGGTGGACAGGATCAGGGACGATCGCGGCTGATTTACATGGCGATCGATCACTGGACCGGGATTTGTTCTAGAACCGCGCGCGCTCGCCATTTTGGACGCCATCTTGGAATCAGTGACGAATTCCGCAAGTGTTTGTTTTGACTACAAACTCCCCCGCGCAGCACGTTCCGCGGGAACAAAGACAACCCGCTAGCCATCCAGCGAATAATCGCACTCGCTCAGGAATGTGTCGAATTCCGCCTCAGACAAGTGGAGATCTTCGTGGAGGTCGTTTTGACAGCTGCTCACTAGCGCCGCCAAGTGGTCATCTCGCACAACCAGCTTATTAGCTGAACTGTCAAATTACGATCCAAAGTGTCACGTCTAATAATCTGTGACCGAAGAACGGGCCCCTCGTGTATTGACAAACAAATTTGAAGCCCAATTGTGATATCATTGACGAGAGGGTTCGCAGCAAAAAAGAGGCACGATCGCGCGTCTTTCAAAGCAATAAATCATGACTCAAGCTTCGCCTCATCTGGGCTAATGTAGGGAACAGGAACACCGGCAAAAAACCGGGCACCCCGGGCAAATATTGAATACTCACGATTGCGAAAAAGCTGAGCAACGATTTGTTGTTTGGCGCTCCTTGATCCACCAGATATTCAGCGGCCGTTCTATCGGACTCGATGTTCTGCAAAACAAAAAAGAAGAACAAGAAGAGAAGGGAAAAACAGCATTAATAATGTTGTTCTCTGTTCCAGCGGCTGCTCACATAAAGACATTTAACAAGCTCGCTGCCACTAATAAGGAAATATGTAGGAGACTGGATGTTCCAGCGCGCGCGCTGTTTCTGGTTTATGGCCGCATTGTTCCAAAGTTTCGTGCGAAGAAGCAAACCGCGATTCACAAAAACGACCTCCCCGTTTCGGGACGGAACTCACCATGTTCAGCAGCGTCATACTAGCTGGCACACAAGTTTCGACGACCCGCCCTCCGAGGTCGGTCGCGATTAGATAAGGTTAATAGCTGCGTGCGCCAAGTTCCGGTTTTCTCCGACGACGACGTTTTGTGGACGCCCAACTCGAAACTAACTCTGACGTTTGGCTGAAGCAGTCGCAAAAAAGTGTCTATGTTTACATATTTTGCGTCCCGAGTGCCGGGAGATGACGAGAAGTGGGTCACGATTGGTAGCTGAACCACTTGGTTTGTCGGTTAATCAGGCACGTAGCGATCTTCGCGCTGAAGATCACTTGAAACGCACGATCGTTGCACATCTGTTGGTACCTTCGGCCACTCGGGGGATGTAACTTTCACGGCGAGGTCTTGTACAAACACACACAGTCACTGCCGATGTTCGACGCAAAACGTGCGGAGAAAGAACGGGTAGCACGCCCGGATCGTAGTGTGAGTTCGATTTTTGGTTTGCTTTCTACGCTGGTTCTGCTAGTTGGCTTCGCGACTTGTTGCGACCCTAGCGGATGAAGTATGGGGTGATCTTCATGAAGATCACCTCAAAAAAGTTACAGCGGGTCGTAAAGCGATCAGATATCTCGAGCGAAGCACATTGCGCTGTGGAATTCCCTTGTTCAGCGGCGATCGCGCCGTATAACAGTTTGCGTTAGCTTGATTTTGGGTAACTCCGCTGGAATTCAGCCCGGGGAGCTCCCGAATCATTAATGGAGAGGTGATTAACCATCGTGTCATTTGCCCTCATCGGACGCGGCTCGCGTCCAAGCAATTAAACGCTACTACTACTACGCCGTTTGGTTCGGCTTCCGGCGTGACCGCGTCACGAGGTTCATTGTCTGGCTTGATGGATTAGACCTCATCAGTCAGTCAGACTTAGTGATCGGGCGCTCGCTCGCAACATCTTCCGAGGTGTTTCTAAACACTGGTTGATTTGTTGCTGGACGTCGAGTCGTGAGACGTTGATTTCTTGTGGAATCTCCAGGCAGGTGGAATTCCAGGGTCCGTTGATGGCTTCAATGGGGGAAGTCCCGGCAAAGATCATCAACTTATCGTTGAGACCACCAACTTCGGAAGAGTTACGTTGTTGCCAAGCGCCTTCGGCGAACTTTCCGTGAGTCACTTCCGACCGGTGGGGTTCCGCACGACAAACCTGCGTACTCAATTAGACGCTGTGGTACAAATTGGCTTCCCCCGATAGATGGTGGTAATAGCCGGGACACGCGAGTTGCCGTTGTGACGGGCGGGGTTTCTCGTCGATCGCTGATAGCCGCGCGGCGACGCCATCTATTTGGGTTTCACCGCGGCTCAACCGAATCAAAACAGAGCGCGCTCGCGTCCAGCAGCTGATCGGGATCAATCGGCAGCGATCCGCTTGAAACCCGAGCGTGACGTCAATGGGGTGCATACGATCACTTCATGGCTGAAGTGTCATTGGTGTCGCGACGACGACTCGGGTGACGATCAGGTTATGAAATCGATCGCTCCGAAATGCCACCAAGCAGGTGTTCTTGGAAGGTGCGGCCGGTCAGGTGACCGCCACTGGATCCAGATAAATCTGGACGGCGCGCTAAAAATATATCGCATTTGCGAAAAAGTTCATTAGCATCGCGGCGACTTTGGCGTCATTCGCGACTTGGCACCTCGCCTAGACAACTTTTTCGGGGCCACGTCAAATCGATGCGAATTGGATCGGCAAGTATTGGGCAAGTTGTCGCGACATCGGCGTCATTCGCTCGGAAGATTTGCGGTGATGCGTAGGCGTCCGGCATTGTCGCAGCAGCTTTAGAAAGCTATTATTAGACTTTTTGGTCAGATTATCGCGGAAAGTGGGGTAAACCTTCGACGAGAGATTATTTTTGGAACCAGACACCAGTGAACCCAATTACGGGGTTGTAGGCGCCCCCGGCGATAGTTTTCAAAACAGTTCCGACTTGGTTTAGCGCGAGCTGGGGCTTGACCAACAGTTGTCAAAACAAATCAATCGGATTGATTAGCGCGGTGAACGGCGCGCTGTCAGTCGAAACGTGGCTGATTATTGTGAAAGTTGGGTGTGCTGTAATGTCTAGGCGAGCTTGCTTCATTTGATTTGCGTTTTAGGGGTTCTGGATTCGCTCGAAATCTACGTGGCTCTCGGTGGGCTTTGTACTCGTTGGCCTACCATTGGTATTACAGCCTGTTTTAGAGTGTGTGTAAGGTTACACAAGGTCACATTGAGCAGTAATCGTTTCAAGAGTTAAGAACTGAGGTTCTTTGGTAGGTCACATTCTAGGTCATTGGTTATATCATAGGCCATAGGTCATATTTTTTGGTCATCCATGTAATCCTTCAAGTTAAGTTCTTGGACATCTAAGACCATCTGGACCAGGTGTTTACCATGTTTTGACGCCATAGCCGAAAGTTAATGGCTGTCCAGGGGACCCCCGCCCGGTTCTACGTCACAACGCTACACGAAGAACCCATTACGAAACTAATCCCCCAAAGAGTTTCGTCCCCAAACAAAACGTAACACGACCGCTAACAAGCAGCGCAAACAAACGCGACTTTTACGTCAATGTGTCAACTTCAAATGCCAACGATCCGGCCGCTTGGCCACACTCGACTTCTGTTTCGAGTGCTCCCCACTTGACCAAACAATAATATTTGCCGCGACATTCGTCTCGAAAGTGTTCTGCGAGTGTGTGTGTTTTGCTCATAATGTTCATTAGAGTCTGCTATTAATTGACACTTTGGATACAAAAAAGAGAGAAAAATTTAGCAACTTTAGACACACCCTGATTAAATCACACGCTTGACCATCTCCAGCGATTTGCGTCGAAACTGTCAAAACAACTCTCTTCTCGACCATTCCAACCCAAGCTTCTTATCGAATCGGTGCAAACAGCGTCGGCAAACAACCCCGCGAAATTCCTTAATTTTTAGAACACTGCCACTTTCCGGCTGTTGACATTCCAGCCAAAAAAGTTGTTAGTTCACCCGTTTCACACCTTCATGAACCACCCACCACATCGATCGTGACACTCTCTGGAAACGTCTCGCTGTGACGTCAAGCCGCCATCTTGGGACGCCACGAAGTCCGTTTCGCCTTAAAGAAAGTGACAGACATTCCGGCGTGTCAGCCCCCTTAAGAAAGGGGGTCTTCCGCGGAATGCGTCACCACTCGCGTTCGGCGTGTGAAATCCGGAAAGTTTCGCTTCTTCGTTTGTATAAGTGTGTATGTGTGTAGCGGAAGTTTGTATTGAATGTCACCGAAGGATTTCGCTGTGTTTGTGCGGATCGTGATCGATTAAATTGGATTATAGCTCTTTTCCATATTGGTGATTGTGGGGAGTGTGTACCCCTCACGGGGTGATCAATATTCAATGAGCATTTGTTATGGTCGTGATTGTTGTCCACTCCGGAGGGCATGTCGTCACATGTGGTTGTAGTTGTGAGTTGCTAGGCTAATAATAGAACCCCTCCTTGGTCATCTACTGATGTGGTTTGTGAATAATTGGAGTGCCCAAAGCGTTTCAATTAAAGAGCCGTTTAAATGTGTTTTTCGCTTGCGGTGGTGCTTTGAATAGCTTCATCGTACACTAATAGAGCGCTGAATGAATAATTCTTTGTGTTTGCATGATACTTTGTTTATCTACACTTAGTTATCAGAAAGTGTGAGTGTGAGTTGTGAAGTAAGTCGTTCAAAATAACTGAAACAAGAAGATATTAAAAAAAGAGGTGTAATAATGCTTTCATAACCTTATTGCTTCACAAACGAATCAACTATTTTGGTTGACTGTGCTCTTTTATGCTTACTAGAGGAAAACCAGCAAGCTTAGTACAAGAGAGCACAGAGGCATCGAGATACTATCACTATCAAACATTCATTGTTTCTCGCAGCTTCAATTCCGTTATACAGAAAGGATTCGTTAATTCGAATGCTCGCCAAATTGATTAAATTTTATATGAAAGGCACTGTGAAAGTTAATTTTTAAAGCAGGATTTTAGCCTAACCTCAGTGAGGATGTCAAAAGCACTCAAACATCAATATCAATTGTCTTATTGATGAGCGATTTTTCCGCGATTTCCAAGCACGTGGTTTCGTGATTATGACAGCTGTCAATTGTTACAATCACACTGAAACCCCGATGGTTCGTTGTCAAACTTGTTGTCAAACAAATAGAGTTATCTACGTGCGCATGTATTGCGTGTACGTACACGAAAAAAAGTGAGGTTAAATTTTGTACCAGCCAGCAAAACAAATGGTGTGCTAGTGTGTGTGAGATCGGGCTTAGATAGCTCTATGGGGTCACTTTATAGTTTGAGTCCCTCTTTACGCAGAGCTTACACTTACTGTCAAACGTTTGATTTGAAAGTAAGTGTAAGTTCGGTGTAAAAAATGACAGTTCGTCACTTTTAAGTTTGACTTTGTCAAAACAACGTGGTAAAAACTAAAAAGTGTCAAACGAAAAAGTGACCCTTTTCGTTTGAAAACAACAGAGCGGATTCGCTAATGGAGCATTTCCATTCGAGCAGTTTTTGCTTTTTTCTACATTGTATTTATTTGTACTGTCAAAAACTGCTCGACTACGGGTACTCCATTCGAATTAGGTTTTACGCCGACTCGATTTGGAGGTTAGAAAGGAGTGCACTGTTTACATGGACTTAGCACAGTTCGATGCGGTCGTCGATTTTGTTAGGGGAAATTCGTCGACAATCGACGAAGACCATGTAAACAGTGCACACGAGCTGTCAAATGACGTCACGGTGTAAAACCTAATGGAACTGCATTCGAATGAGCGAATCCAAATTCGCTAATTGGAACGACTGAAAGCTGTCAAAAGTTTGAAACCACGTGTTCGGGAATTGTTGAACAATGGTGTTGAAACGTCAACATCAGTTTGACAACTGGCTTTGACGGTTGAGTGCTTTTGAATTCGAATACATTCGAATTAGCGAGCATTCGAAGTAGCGAAATTCGAATTAATGAATCCGCTTTGAATGGAGCACCCGAATCGAGTGGTAGAAATGACAGTTCTCCCATAAGGAAAAGATTGTAGAAAAAAGAAAAAAACTGCTCGATCGGAAGTGCTCCATTGGTTTCAAACCATCGGGGTTTCAGCGTGATTGGAACAACTGGCAGCTGTCAAAAGCACGAAACCACGTACTTGGAAATCAATGAAAAATCGGTTGAATGGAGCAACCGATTCGAGTGGTAGAAATGACAGTTCTCCCATAAGGAATACATTGTAAAAAAAAGCAAAAACTGCTCGAATGGAAATGCTCCATTGAAAACATAACTTTGATATTGACGTTTGAGATCGTTTGTCTTCCTCACTGAGGTTGGGTTGTAATCCCGCTTTAACTCAAACTTCTGATAAGCCAAAATTAGGTGGCCAATAGAACTACATGCTTTTCCCCTATAGCTGTTTCAAGCAAAGCAATTTCATTACTGTTCGGTTAGTTTATGAGTTCTGAAGATTAAAATAGTAGTTTATGCAACAAGTTGCAAAAAGAGGATTTTTTCAGCACGAGTCGTACATTTATCCAACGAGGTTCACCGAGTTGGATAAATACGAAGAGTGCTGAAAAAATCAAGTTTTGCAACGAGTTCCATACAACATTTTTTGCAATTCCGAAAAACACCCATTGAGTGAAATTTTATGTCAAATTTTCATGTATTTTGTCAATAAATCGTTTGAATCAAAAAAATGTTGAAAAGTGTTACTTTTCGAAACAAGTGCTGAAAAGTTCAACTTTACAGCACCCGTTTGAGTGCTGAAAAGTAGAACTTTTCAGCATTTATTTTGAAAAGTGTTGCTATCGAATCTGTTATTTTTGGTACAGAAAAGTAGGCTATTTCGTCGTTCAAGAATGACAGGAAAAGTAAGTAGTTTCACGACGGAATTGCAAAAAGTAAATTTCCATCGGCAAAACAGCAAAGAAATGTGATGAATCCATTTAACTTGAAGTCTATCAAATGGTGTTGAAAAGTTTGATTTATCGCAAAATTTTCAAGCTCACTCAAATCGCATCCCATTGTGGTAGGTCAAATGGCTAAAATCTTGCGATTAGCGTCAAAAGTTTTGGAGGTGTTCCACCTTGCAGAACTTGTTTTGCTTGTGTTTGATAAATTTGAAATTCAAATTCACAAACCATGGACTTTGGATGTCGTTTTTGTGAGGAATGCTTGTCACGGGACTTGGACGGTTGGAAATTTGATCTTTTCTAACAATTTAAATTGGTAAAGTTTAGAGGTGAATCGCATTCTTGTCGAGTAGAAGATTTTGAGATTTGACAAATTATAGTCAATTTTAAGCGGATATTGGGATAGTCCTCGCCGTTGATTGATGGTTCGAGAATATTTTGGGCTTTCCCAAAATCGACGATGAGTCTAATGCTGGCAGGCTCCAACCAGCTTGAACCGGTTTGAGGAAACCCGACTCGGTGTTTGGTTTTCACTTGACTCAAGTGATTTCACCACAGAAAAATCAACCACGGTGCGGTGCAGTTTCCAGCCTTGACGCTTGTTGGAACAAGCGTTTTTTTAATTTTTTTTTGTTCATAAGTTTGCATTCAAATAATAAATAAAAATGTTTTTTTTTAATCTAAGACATATTTGAAATTATAAATTGTTCATATATTTTAAATTATTTGAAAACTCAACATGCAAACTTATGATTTTTTTTCAACCATGTTAAAAAAATGTTACTAAAGGAAAATATATGAAATTTTTTTTGGCTCTGTTTCAAGTTGATAAATTTGTATGATCTAGAAATTTGTTAATAAAATTACTAGGATTTTTGCAAAAATAAAAGTTCAGATTTGCCGTCGGCAAAATAAAAAAAAACATCATTCAGCATTCATTGGCAAATAAAATCAAAAGAAATCTAAACTTTTTCCACCTTCAAAAGAAAATAACTTAAAAAACGGCTTAAGAAGAAAAAAATGTAATATCTGGCATCCATGTCTCAAGTTATGCTCTCTTAACTAAAACATTATATTTATATTACTTTTCATGGAAGGATGAGCCAAATTTTATGGAATATCATCCAAAACGATTCTGATGTGCATTATAAGGAAGATAGTTATTTGCATCTTTTTAATTATTGCAGATTTGGTATCCTTGTCATGAGATTTCGACACCTCGATGAAAATTTGACTAAATTTGTCACGATCTTATGTTGTAATGATAACGAAAAGAAAGTCTTGTTTTATTTAATAAAAATAACAAATTTAAAGATCTTTCTAGTTGAATTGAAACAATCTGGCATCCCTGCTAAGAGATTTCGATACTTTTGATTAACTGTCATAAGAATTATTAAGAATTAAAAGAATTTATTGGTGAATAATCAAGATACAATCAGTTCTTTTGCAGTTCATAACAGAGTTTTGGAGTTCCTTTCAGCTGTGTGTTGCACCATAATCCATTTTGGAACAATTATTTCTATAACTATGGCACTAACAAGAGCAAGAAAAATTTAAAAAAAACTTGCTAAAATTGCAAAGGAAAGGGGAAAGAAAGAGAAAAAGCTTATAACTACATCACAGTATTTTATCCTTTGTAGATGTGCTTGATCATCAGCTCCCCAAGGGCTAGAAATTGCTCCGCCTTGTTACGGCAGGTCCGAAACCTCGACATCATCTCCCCCGCGAGAGCAAAGAACTCTGGCAGGGTGAAGAGATCTTCCCCGGTGACTTCTTGCTGGGCCGCATTGCCGCTACCGGCAGCGACCACGCTGGCGAACGATCGCCCCCAGCCAGGAGGGAAAGCTGAGTTGTCCGCGGGAACCATACGCTGCCCAGCAGCCGGCACGGTTACGCTCGTACTTCGCTGAGGAGGGTGGGACGCTGCTGCTTTCTTCTTCCTCTTTTCCTGCTCCTCGAGGTAATTTTTTCGTGCACTGCATCCACGGTAGTTGCTGGTATGGTTACCTCCACAGTTGGCACACTTGATGTGCGCCTTGGTTTGCTCTGCCTTGTCCCCCAGTTCCGCCTTGCACGGCAGTGCACACGCCTCAGAGAGGTGTGTTTCACCGCACTTCACACAGCGGGGCGGAAGGTTGCAGTTCCGCGAGCCGTGGCCGAATTTCTGGCAACGGTGGCATTGTGCTGCGTCCGACGGGTTCTTTGAGTAGAACCGCCAGTTTACCCAAAACCCGTCCAACGCCTTAGTTCGTCGCAGGTCTTGAATCTTGACGGTGCCGCGGTCGAAGTACAACAGGTACAGTGTGTGTGTACCTGTGACTGTTGTCTTCCGCGAGAGGACTTTTATGTCACGCGGTGTTATTCCAGCACCCGAGAGGTCCTTCTTGAGGTCGGAGATCGGGCGGTCTTGGTACCCCTGCAAGACGACCTTAACGGCTGTCTTCTGCACGGGGTCGAATGTGTAGAACTTGAAGTTTTTACCCTTCAATTTCTCCACAACCAGGTCGAAGTTCTTGTTGTCAAATGTGTAGACTTGCACTGACGACTTACCGATTTTCAGACAATATCCGAGGCCTTCCAGCAACTCGTCAATATCGTCCACCAACGTGTCCAAAACAAAAATTGGAGGTGGTCTACGTTCCTTTGGAGAATTGTTCGTTTTTGGCGTCGGCACTTTTTTCCGTGCACGACGATCGTCATCGTCGTCGTCGGTAGTGCTGCTACCGTCGGTGTTGTTGTTGTTGTTTTCTTCGTCGTCGCTCAGCATCTGGAACTCGTTCCTGATGGGAATGTTGGCGGATGTTGACGTGTTGGTCGTGGCACCGGAAGTACCGGAACGGGTTCGCACTGGTGATCTTGGAACATATCCGGGATGTAGCAACTTTTTGTCGATGCCTTCTGCGCTCACGCTCCCCTGCGCGATGGCGGTCGACACGGCGTTGGTTTGTTTACCTTTTTGCACACGGCCGGTAGACGAACTTCGCGGGTTTTTCGAGGCCGCACTCGAACTGCCACGGCCACGGCCGGCCTTTGGCATGCTGCAGGAGCAAACTCGCGGGTAATCACGGTAATTTACGGCGAAAAAAATCGAAAAAACGATGGAGCACTGAGCACTTGACTGCTGCTTGCTCTCGTGCTTACACGGAGGTGACTGTCATAACAATACAAGTTTTAAAGATATTGTGACGATAAGTGTTGGCTTGAGTTTGTAAAATTTTCCAGTTAAAACTGGTGTCTTTTTTTGAAACTATTTTGTTGTATTAGGATTCTCAAAGAGGGCTTTGTAATTTGAATGTTTCCATGAGACAATTGAAATCGGCATGCAAGCATATAATCTCGAACCTGTTTCCTACGGGGGCAATATCCGCACTGTCATTCCGCACTTTTACGGCCCCAATAAAAATCGACAATTTGCGTTACAAATTGGTTCTTCGAGGCTCCCCCTTGGAGACACCCAATTGTTTGAAAACCATAAAAACCTTATCTCTCCCCTAACAGAGAAAAAGACCTTGGTCAAAGCTACTCACGCCACGTTTTCCGCCATTTCTGCCGTTGCTGTTGCTGCTGTCCAGGATGAGCATCTTGAGCAGGGCACGCTTGAGGCCTTGGTTGTCCAGGCAGCTCAGTCGAAACTTGTCACTAGTCCAGCCGGCCATTGTGAGGTATATGGACGAAGTCATGCCTCGGGGCCCGGAAACCTTTCCGAGAGAGTGTGTCTGTGTGTGCGCTTTAAGGGGGCACTGCAAATCCACGTGCGTGCGCGGTTAAGGGTCCACTTCAAGACCACATGGTGTTGCACAGGGAAAAATGCCAACCACGCAGAGATTATTATTGTTATTAAAAAACCAGCTACCAGTTTCCTTTTTCAGGGTATCACCAACAGGCACAACCTCGCAGAGGGGTAGTATTAACTTGGTATTTATATTTAACCACGACCGTGTGTACACTTTTCCATTAACCCGCTGCCGAGAGCACTTTGCCCCATTAAGCAGAGCGACACTAATTTACAATTTTGTTGTTTTCTTCACCGCCAGAGTTGGAGATTATGCAAATATTGTTTTCACCGAAGGTGCTCTTTCAATATTTGTTGTGCAATCACACCCACTGAGGCATTCAAGTTTTTTCCCTTCTATTTTCCACTAGCAAAACTTCTAGATTCTTCACCAGATGTCGCACTTATTGATCCAAATCTTCAATCTTCACTTTATAAAATCCACACTGCAACAGGTTGACCGAAAACGGGGGGCTCGTCGCCTAACCGTCGCGCTGTCCAAATCTTCCCGAGATGTCCTTGGATTGTTTTTGAGTTTGCAAGATGGTTCTTGCGTCTAAGAGTTTTTGAGCGAGTTTCGCGATGCGGTGTGATCCGTACGGTGGCTACGAGCAGACTAAAGCTTGCGCAGCGTTAAGGCAAGGCTTTTTCCCTGTGCGCGAAGTCGAACACGAACGCACGAACGAGTTCGTCGTGGTATGAAAAACGATGATGACGACGGTGGGTTCGCGCATTAATGCGCACACAATCGTTACGTGGGTTGGTGGTGGTAGTGTTGGATGGGCAGTGATGGCAGATTTTGCGCAAGTTTGAGAAAGAATGCGTGAAGGATCATGCGTCTCCATTGCTTTATGCAGTTTTGAAGAATTTCTAGACCTTTATGGGAAAATTAGCAATACAGCCATTCCACGTCAAACAGGAAGTCTCCAAATCAAAAGTGCTTCGATTTGGCTCCAATTTGGAGTAGGGGTTCTTTGACCCAAATATTTTGACCCGTATTTTTTTGTTTGGCAATTAGGGTGATTAAATCCGAAATAGGGTGGTCCATAAAATTGCGTTTTTCGACGATTTTCTCAAAAACCACATTTTTCAAAAAATCATATCTCCGGAACGGCTGAACCAATTTTGGAGGGCCACAATTCAAAAGAAAGGTTAGCTGCGTCTTTCAATTGCAAAAAATTTGGTATCCAAACATGTATAGGTCATCGCTGAAATTTTTAAGTTATCGCAGTTTTAGTGAAAAAAGTTGATTTTTACCCGTTTTCGTCATTTTCCCGTTTTTGGGCGCGGCGCGTCGAAAAACCCAGTTTTTATGTTAAAAAAATCGTATCTCCGAAACATGTTAATGGATATTCGCAATTTTTTGATATGTTATGTAAAATATTACAAGGAATCAGGGAAAAATATTTTCAGACATGGGCTCTTTGGTCCTGAGACCTTGAAATCGGCAAATGAAATTATCATAGGACCTTTTCAAATATTCTGCTAGTTTTTTGGACCTCAAAATAGTTTTCATTAAAAGTCCAACTTATAAACTTTCTTTTGAATTGTGGCGCCCCAAAATTGGTTCAGCCATTCCGGAGATATGATTTTTTGAAAAAATGTGGATTTTGCGAAAAACGTCGAAAAACGCAATTTTAGGGACCACCCTATTTCAGATAGGGCCACCCTCATTGCCAAACAAAAAAATACGGGTCTAATTATTTGGGCCAAAGAACCCTCACTCCAAGTTTGAGCCAAATCGGAGCACTTTTGATTTGGAGACTTCCTGTTTGACGTGAAATGGCTGAATAACAAGTGTGGAAATAAATATTTCAGAATTTCTACGGCAGGTGGAGTTGTTTGCGTCGAAATTACTAAACAAAAATAAAAAAACAAAAAACAAAAAACAAAATACAAAAAACAAAAAACAAAATACAAAAAACAAAAAACAAAAAACAAAAAACAAAAAACAAAAAACAAAAAACAAAAAACAAAAAACAAAAAACAAAAAACAAAAAACAAAAAACAAAAAACAAAAAACAAAAAACAAAAAACAAAAAACAAAAAACAAAAAACAAAAAACAAAAAACAAAAAACAAAAAACAAAAAACAAAAAACAAAAAACAAAAAACAAAAAACAAAAAACAAAAAACAAAAAACAAAAAACAAAAAACAAAAAACAAAAAACAAAAAACAAAAAACAAAAAACAAAAAACAAAAAACAAAAAAAAAAAAACAAAAAACAAAAAACAAAAAACAAAAAACAAAAAACAAAAAACAAAAAACAAAAAACAAAAAACAAAAAACAAAAAACAAAAAACAAAAAACAAAAAACAAAAAACAAAAAACAAAAAACAAAAAACAAAAAACAAAAAACAAAAAACAAAAAACAAAAAACAAAAAACAAAAAACAAAAAACAAAAAACAAAAAACAAAAAACAAAAAACAAAAAAACAAAAAACAAAAAACAAAAAACAAAAAACAAAAAACAAAAAACAAAAAACAAAAAACAAAAAACAAAAAACAAAAAACAAAAAACAAAAAAACAAAAAACAAAAAACAAAAAACAAAAAACAAAAAACAAAAAACAAAAAACAAAAAACAAAAAACAAAAAACAAAAAACAAAAAACAAAAAACAAAAAACAAAAAACAAAAAACAAAAAACAAAAAACAAAAAACAAAAAACAAAAAACAAAAAACAAAAAACAAAAAACAAAAAACAAAAAACAAAAAACAAAAAACAAAAAACAAAAAACAAAAAACAAAAAACAAAAAACAAAAAACAAAAAACAAAAAACAAAAAACAAAAAACAAAAAACAAAAAACAAAAAACAAAAAACAAAAAACAAAAAACAAAAAACAAAAAACAAAAAACAAAAAACAAAAAACAAAAAACAAAAAACAAAAAACAAAAAACAAAAAACAAAAAACAAAAAACAAAAAACAAAAAACAAAAAACAAAAAACAAAAAACAAAAAACAAAAAACAAAAAACAAAAAACAAAAAACAAAAAACAAAAAACAAAAAACAAAAAACAAAAAACAAAAAACAAAAAACAAAAAACAAAAAACAAAAAACAAAAAAACAAAAAACAAAAAACAAAAAACATAAAACATAAAACATAAAACAAAAAACAAAAAACAAAAAACATAAAACAAAAAACAAAAAACAAAAAACAAAAAACAAAAAACAAAAAACAAAAAACAAAAAACAAAAAACCAAAAACAAAAAACAAAAAACAAAAAACAAAAAACAGACGAAAGACGAAAGACGAAAGACGAAAGACGAAAGACGAAAGACGAAAGACGAAAGACGAAAGACGAAAGACGAAAGACGAAAGACGAAAGACGAAAGACGAAAGACGAAAGACGAAAGACGAAAGACGAAAGACGAAAGACGAAAGACGAAAGAAGAAAGAAGAAAGACGAAAGACGAAAGACGAAAGACGAAAGACGAAAGACGAAAGACGAAAGACGAAAGACGAAAGACGAAAGAAGAAAGACGAAAGACGAAAGACGAAAGACGAAAGACGAAAGACGAAAGACGAAAGACGAAAGACGAAAGACGAAAGACGAAAGACGAAAGACGAAAGACGAAAGACGAAAGACGAAAGACGAAAGACGAAAGACGAAAGACGAAAGACGAAAGACGAAAGACGAAAGACGAAAGACGAAAGACGAAAGACGAAAGACGAAAGACGAAAGACGAAAGACGAAAGACGAAAGACGAAAGACGAAAGACGAAAGACGAAAGACGAAAGACGAAAGACGAAAGACGAAAGACGAAAGACGAAAGACGAAAGACGAAAGACGAAAGACGAAAGACGAAAGACGAAAGACGAAAGACGAAAGACGAAAGACGAAAGACGAAAGACGAAAGACGAAAGACGAAAGACGAAAGACGAAAGACGAAAGACGAAAGACGAAAGACGAAAGACGAAAGACGAAAGACGAAAGACGAAAGACGAAAGACGAAAGACGAAAGACGAAAGACGAAAGACGAAAGACGAAAGACGAAAGACGAAAGACGAAAGACGAAAGACGAAAGACGAAAGACGAAAGACGAAAGACGAAAGACGAAAGACGAAAGACGAAAGACGAAAGACCAAAGACCAAAGACCAAAGACCAAAGACCAAAGACCAAAGACCAAAGACCAAAGACCAAAGACCAAATACCAAATACCCAAAGACCAAAGACCAAAGACCAAAGACCAAAGACCATATCTCAGTGGGAAACTAGCAGTATTTTAGGTCACCACAACAAAACAATTAAATAAACTACATTTCAAACTTTTTTTGGGTTGTGAGGCAGGGATGCCACATGGTTTCTTTTTAAATGTCGGTAAAAAATACTATTTTTGTCTGTGCATTTATCTGAAATTCAAATACCGTCAGTGGGGGTGACATTGGGTCTGGGGGTGAGATTGGGTCAAAGTATTTTTTAACGGATTTCAGCATTTCTCAGGTTGATCTCAATGAAACTAAATTCTGTCGCTGAAAAAATCTCGTTCCTAGAACAAATCTTGTTATTTTGGCAGCTGTCTAAAGTTGAGGTACGTTTTTGGCCAAAAATGACCTCTCGAAAAATCATTTTTCAAATATTTTTGTTGGAAAAACTCGAAAACTACCCAAATGTTTGAAAATCTCTTCTTCAAATATTGTAGCATGTCAATACGATTCCCTCGAACAAGAAACACTGTAGGATGACTTGTTTTTACCATATCGTTTTATTTGAGCATAATTTTAGTTTCATTTGACTTAATGTCACCCACTCTAAGGGGTGAGATTGGGTCAATTTTCAAACTATTGGGTTCATCAAAATCCACCATATTTTTGGAAAATGTTAGTAAACTATCTAAGAACAAATCTACGTTGAAAGATTTTCGATGTTATTCAAATTATTTTTGTTACTAAGAAATTACGAGAGGTGTATCGTTTTTTGACCCATAGTCACCCTCACTGACGGTATATCAATTTACAATCAAGGAAATCCATCAAAAATTTCGTTTTTAAGCACTTAAAGACTAACGAAATAAGTTTCGGTTAATATTTTTTTTAAAATATTTATTAAATGAAATTTTTTAAAAGTCTGTGCACCTCAAAAAATGTCTGGCATAAGCTGAAATGTCAAAAATCTGTGCATCTGGCATCCTTGTTTTGAGGTTTTGCGAACATTTTCAAAAATTATGGCGACAAAAAAATGCGTATTGAAAACCGTACAGTAAGTTCGTCATTACATTGTATTATATTTTATTTTACGTGCGAAATTGGTTGTTGACCCTTCACCAATTAACAGACATTCACAATTGTTTGCTAATAAATGACGTCAAACAATTTTCCTTGGCAGAAAATCGCAAGTCATGCTGTCGGAAAACAACGCTCGGGAAGCTTTGCCAGAACTGCACGTACAAGGCTTCCGAATTTCTGCAACTCGTCGAGACCACTCCAACTCACACGGTGTTTGATTTTCCTAGCGGTCTCAATTAATTTCAAGCGGTTTAACTTCAGACAAGTTCAAGAATATTGCTACGTGATGTGTGGGACCTTAGTGCAACTAATCATGAGTTTGCACTTTTCAGTGAGAGTATTTGCGATAGTATCTGAATAAAAATATCGCAAATTACTGTTCCACATAATATTGCAGCGATCTTTGACGGTTAGTAAATCAAAGATGAATCAACGATGCCAAGTCAGGGTGTAAAATGCTTCCAATTTTGCTGGATTTCCAAACTTTTGGGATTCACACTTGTTGATTCAATGTGTATCCTGATTAATTTGTGGAATTTGGAACTCAAGAAAACAAGTTGAATCATCGCAAAACTTTCTTCAATAACAGTGCCACTAATTTGTTGACGGTGACAAATTCCTTAGCCCGGCAGCTGTTTCCTAATGAACTACGAATTTGCCATGTCCTCATTAGGCACTCGTGTGTTGGGTTCCTTCGAAAGAATCGATTCATTGATGTGGTAATTCAAAAAATTTCAGCCTAGCCGAAAGAAACAGTCAATTTAGATCATCTTTGCAATTCAATTGGCTGCATTCACTCGTTCGTCTGCTTAAGGTATGACAGCCAGAAATGGCTAACCAAGTGTTGGATCGCAGATCTGGCGGCGAATAACGGCTGTGTGGTGGCCGGCATGTCAATGTCTGCATTGACGTCATTGGAGTTGTGCTTTGAAATGGGTTCCCCCTTTGAAGAGTTTTCATGGTTGGTTGGCTGCCGGGGTAAGCAAACTTTGAAACAAGGTTACATGGGGGGAAATTGTAACTTGATTGTGTTAGGCTCATGCTAAAATTGAAAGAATAATCATCAATTGAAATGAATACAAATCACGCTCAATTGGGTCCTAAAATGAAGCTTAGATTGCTGATATTATTGTTTACAACGAAAAAAGCTTATTTTTCTGAGTACAATGACCCTTTGTACGACCACAAAGAGTTTAAAATGGATTTTTAAATCAATTTTGAAAAATTAACCTCGCGGTCCTTCTTGACAGAAAAGCTCATACTTGACAGCTCGTTTCAAGGGGACCATAGTTGATCCATCGGAAAAATGTTGTCTTGTCGTAAAAATGTTTTGCATTAAAATGAAAAAAAGTGATCAGAAATGGTTTTTAATCGTGTTTTTTACCGTTGTACATAAAAATTGACATAGGGCTTTAGTACCCAATTTCAATTAAAAAAACAAAACATTACATCATTAATTTTAATTGCTGTTCAATCCTCCAAATACGGACTTGAAGCAATTAAAATGTATAGAACCAACTCTTTGGAGATCACCCAGGAGAAGTAAGCCCACCTGGAATTTCGCTAGGTTATTGATATTCCTGTCAACATCATTTCCATCGTTCGGTTGATTTGGTCAGGATATTTTGGACTGTCACGAGAGATGAATCAGTAGCTACACGTGGGTGGTGTGGTGTTTGGGTGGCAGAACTCAATATGGGGAGCTATAAACTGTCTGAAAAAAAAAACAATAAATTTGGGAATGCTATTTTTAGAACTCAAAACGGGGCACAGCGTGGCTGGAGGAAATTATTATGAACCGAGTGTGTTTAACCGGCCTGAATCCGGTTCACATAAAAAATGAATATCCTTTTGAATATATTTTGACAATTAAAACGGATTTACAAAACGTACCTACCACAAAAAAGTTAGAATAAAATTTTAAACTCTCTGCCATTTCTTGTTATACAACTGGACAGAGGAATGGGACATATCATTTTAGTGAAAATATAATGTACTTTTCTAATCTGAAATATCCTAGAGAGGTATTTTTTTCAATTTAGAATCAAATTTGAAATTTCATGTTTTTTTTTGTAATTTTGTAGGGTTAAATGGAGCTGTAGAGATGATTTTTTTGGAAAAATTGATATTTTTGACCAGTTTGTCGATGTTTTCTCCTCTAAAACTCAATAATTTCTAGAGTTTTTTTTTATTAGGTCCTATAAACATATGAAAGACAATAGTTTATTGGTCCTTTTCAAAAAAAACTCTGGATGTGTTTTTGAAATTTGTTGCATCTCGTTCGTTGCTAGAATGTGTTAATCATTTCAAAATAAAGAAACAAACTGTCATAATAAAATTTAAAATTTGAACACGATAGCATAGCATAGCATAGCATTGGTGTCTAACCATAGCTGCTACTTCGTTATTGACCAGGACCCCCAAACATTGCTCCGTGGACCACAGATGAAAAGTAGGAACCAATCATCACCCCTTCGCAATTTTCAAAGGTCCCTATCGTGCTGATCAATAAAACATATTCGTCGGCGTGCCTACCGATCATCGATGATATAGAAAGGACTTAATCCAGCAATACGACTTGCTTGACAAAAAAAAAAGAACTTGGATCGTTTCTATCGAAAACTATATAAAGAGAACAAAAAAAAAACTCATCGGCCAACGAACGCGCGAACTAAAAAAAATGAATAAAGAAGCAGAAGAAGACCAATTACCCCATGCACACAAACAGCAACACAAAAGAGACGAAAATAACACGAAAAAACAGGATTGCGCGTCCTCATAGGCACTGCACTAATGATGCCATTAAAATTTAAAATTTGCACACGATAACACGAAAGTGGATCTCGTTTTCGTTACCAAAATTATTTTTTAGAGCAAACCCGAGCAAACGGCAATAACTTGGGAATAACATTTTTTGATATTTGAAAATACTAGGTCAATAACATTTTATGTTATTTATAACAGGATTTGTTATTCATCGTTATGATTTTTTTGTTATTGGATTGTTATTGTAATAACAGACTAATAACATTTTTAGTTATTCTTCGAACAAATCTTTGTTATTATTTTTTGTTATTTTAACAACTAATCCGATCATCCCAATAACATTTGGAGTTATTCTTCCATAACAAAAAATGTTATTCCAAAGTTGTTTTGGCTGTCTACCAATATCAGACCAATAACAAATTTTGTTATGATAACTTAAACTGTTATTAAACTCTTATGCAAAAATTGTTTTTTTTTCAAGAAGATTCAATAACATTTTCTGTTATTTTAACAGTATTTGTTATTGAAATGGCATGCATTTTGTTATTACCGTCTGCCCGGGAAATTTCAAAATAATTGAAAGCCGTGGAATTTGTGTTTCCGATTTCGTGTTAGTTGGCGTTGAAATAAAACACGTCTAATTGACTGAAAACAATTTTATATGCATTTTCCTTGCGCTGGTTATCATTTTAAGCATGATTGAGCTTGTTTTAACAATTGTTTAAATAGGAATCAATAAAATTTTCAAGAATGCCATTGCAAACTTAATTGAAATGTTGATTTTTTTTTCGCAATTTGTATTTTTATTCATGGACAAAACCTTATGAACGTCTTAAGCATGAGATTTTTTTAAAGAATTAAACAATAAACACTCAAACAAATTTAGTACTTCATAACATTTGTAATTTGTAAATTTGTCTTATTTTTTTTTGTAAAGCGCACTATTATTGAGTTGAAGCATTTTTAAGATTTTTTTTATTTTAAGTTCAAGTTTCAAAAAAAATGTTCATACTATTTTTTGACTTTTAAACTTCGAAGAAACAGCCCTAAAAATTGAAAATTTTAATGCTGCCCCCGATTTTCAATCAACAATTTCTAGGAAAGCTTTTATATGAACAAGTGAAATTTTCTAATCATTTTGAAAAACAGTTAAATTTTAGTATTTTAGTTAACACTCTGAAATTACTTTTTTGGAAATGATAAGAAAAATTCAAATTGTTGAGTGTTAAATCGTGATGGTAATTGTTAGTAAACATTACACTTTTTTGAAATCTTTAAAATAATATCTTTAATTGCTCAGCAATTTTGAAGACCATTAGAACATAGTAATTTTAAAACGAAAAACGATCGATATACAAGATTGCCTTTTGGGTTATTGAAGATTTGAGTCATTGAAAAATGCACAAACCATAAAACTTCTTTTAAGGTGGAACGGGAAGGCACCGCCATATTGAAATCACGAGTTTTTTAAAGCAGTTTTAAGGAAAATGCTGTAATTTGAACAACTTCTGCGTTTAAAGTAAGTAAAGCTGTAATTTTTTCCATAAAGAGTATCGGAGGCCGCATTTACAAAGCGGATTCAGTGGCTGTTGATATTAACTTAAGAAATGTTAATATTAACACTTCATAGGTCGCCTTCCCTAAGGTGTCGCGGTAAGGTCTAGCTTGTGATGATACACTACCTTTCCTTTACTAAGCAATCAAATCCAGAAAGGAACAGATCACCAGTTGTGTTGGTCCGAGTCAGGATCTGCCGCTTACGAGGTGGAAGCGTTACCACAAGGCTATGTGGCTTGGTCAATAACTTTTAAAGTAATTCATAAATTACGATTTTCTAGGAAAAAGAAATTAGGGTTTTCTTTCATTTTTCCATTGAATTTTACTAACATTGAAAGATATAAACTGTTATATTTCAAGTTTTAAATTCAATTCAGTTTCTCTTGACTCTAAAGTTACCATTTCTTCTGGATGAATCATCAAATGATTCTAAATTGCTTCTCTCTTTTGCTGTTACGTGCAATGACGTCTTTTGCATTAAGTCGATTAAGAAAATCCACTCAAGGATTTCCCAAGCTGAACGGTGCAAGCACCTCGAGAGGGCTTGCCCAAATCTGTAATTGGACTTCATGTACTTAATTGCATAACCACGTGTTTACAGCAAAAAAAGCAAAATAAGGTGAGTGCCTGCGAGAAGACAATCTTCGAGCATGACGAACGTGTGTGGGGTGAGCCTTTTGGAAATTAGCAAACCTCCCCCTGAAGCGTCAAAGCTGCTGAAAAGCACGTACCCTACCCAACGAGGGGAGGTTCAATTATCGAATTTACACTTGCTCTGGCCGGCCACCCGCCCGCTTGGTGGACCAGGTGTGAAGCCAATCGGCGAGGGGTGGTCTTCAAATGTGAATGAAGTGGCGATGCATTGACGTCAGTACGTGCTGCTGCTGCTGCAACGGAAACTTTGCGCCACCACTCCGGGTTGGTGGTCGAGAGTGGTAAGAGTCGGTCACATATTAGTAGGGGAAAGGGGGAAAAACTTTGGAGTCTTTGGGTTTCATACAAAAGCTAATGTTTCTAAATAACTTTCAAAATACATTTCTAGAGTTTTTTTTTTGTTGATTAGGTCCTATAAACATATGAAAGACAATAGTTTATTGGTCCTTTAAAAAAAAAACTCTGGATTTTCTCAAAATCTATTTGGTGTTAGTGTCAGAAACTTTGAAAATATTTCCTACGGCTTGAAAAAAAGGAAACCAAAGAGAATCAATGTAAATCAAAGCCAACCAAAATAGATCAAGATAAATCAAAATTAATAAAAGTAAGTCAAACTTAATTGGTAAAACAAAGTAAGTAAAAATTAAAGTTGATTGAAATTAATTCATAGACAATTAAAGTAAATCAAAATTGATCAAAGTAAATCAAAGTAAATCAAAGTAAATCAAAGTAAATCAAAGTAAATCAAAGTAAATCGAAGTAAATCAAAGTAAATCAAAGTAAATCAAAGTAAATCAAAGTAAATCAAAGTAAATCAAAGCAAATCAAAGTAAATCAAAGTAAATCAAAGTAAATAAAAGTAAATAAAAGTAAATCAAAGTAAATCAAAGTAAATCAAAGCAAATCAAAGTAAATAAAAGTAAATAAAAGTAAATAAAAGTAAATAATTGTAATTGTAATTTGTTGTTTTATTGGTTAAGATAGCCTGTTAGTATAAACTGTGCACCAGGTCAAGGATTTAAACATAACGAAAAATTACAGTTGGATCCAAAATAAAACGTAACAAACATCAAAAACTGAAACTAAACCTAAAGCTGATTAATAACTAATCGTTTTAAAGAATTTTTGAAAGCTGGCAAGGTTGGTTTCAGTTTTACTTCCAGCGGAAGGTTGTTCCAACACGTGGAAAAATAAAAGTAAATCAAAGTAAATCAAAGTAAATCAAAGTAAATCAAAGCAAATCAAAGTAAATCCAAGTAAATTAAAGTAAATCCAAGTAAATTAAATTAAATCAAAGTAAATATAACAAAACAAGATTCTTAATAAATCGCTTTTCACTTAATGATGTTTTTAATCACAACAATATAACATATTTGTTTCATAATCAACCCCAATCTCCTCTAAAAATATGATTGGTTGGTTGAGCTTTTGAGGTCCGCCGTGGGTCTCTTCTTTGACGGCATCCAGCAGCCTGAGAGGATGTGGTGTATTTGTGACGTGCATTGCTATACTTTTACTTTACCTATTTGTTGCTTGCTGGCTGAATGACCTCGAGCACGCGCACGTGTCTGTTTCGTTATTAGGACGGTATGAGAAGCCATGAGCCATGTGCGTCATCATCGGTCGAGAGAGTTCGGGAACCGCTGACTGAATTGGAGTGCAATCCGTTCCGAATGGTTGCGGTTGAGTGGTCATCAATAATAATAGTACGTGGTTTTCCTAGCAGCTTGACAACTGCATGGAAATGGTGGCGATTTTTTATGAGTTTCGAGGGAATGTAATATACAAGCTAGTTCACTTTAACGTTTTCTAAACAGATTAATAACATAAAGAGCAAAAAGATTTTTCTGTTTTCAACTCTTCTTGTATTCTTAGTACAACAGTTTTCATATTGAATAATTTTAAATAATCTTCTGGATAAATCGACTGTCATACTTTTACACAATATGTATTTTAATATTTTTGATTGGTTTAGACTTCAACAAGCAAACAACTTGTTTATGCTAGTACATTGTTTTCCAAATTTGTTTTTTTTTACAGTAGTTGGGATCAGGATGTAATTCCGTATCGCCCCAAAGTGTGGTTTATTTTGTCAATTTAAAATTATTTTAATAACCAGCTTATTTCGAGATTACCAGCTAAATGAATCACTTGAATATCAAATATTTTTTGAGGTAAAAACTCTAAAACGGTTTCATTTGGTAGCATGATAGCATAGGAAAACATTTTTTTTTATTTTCTATCCATTCTTATACCTTTTTAAAAAGTATATTAATAACTGTGAACTGGTGCAAATTAAGCTTTCAGTTTGAATAGGGTCAATCGTTTTGAAATGATTTTGAAACCTTAACAAAACCAAACCGGAGTAGAGACCCTAAATAGGGAGACTGGTCTAAGCTGGCTAAATCGATCTGGCAACGTATGTTTTGAGCTTGGCAACACTGATAAGTTTTGCTGGGCGTAAAGGCAAATGCTCGTTTGGATACGTCAAACTCGTGTCTGTTTGGGTACGTCAAATTCACTTCGACCAGTCTCCCTATTAAGGATCTCTTAACCGGAGTTGGTAAGGAAATATTTCAAAACTTTTTTTCTTACAAGATTACAGTTGACCAATAATATATCAAAAGTTTTAGGACCTTTTCGAATAAAACTCTAGATATAATCTATTTTGTATCTTTTAAGAAAGAATGTGTGTTTAGGAAAATTGCATTTTTCGACAATTTTCCTAACATTATTCTGCTCTTTTAAAATGTTAGTCTTGATTCCAAAATATAATAAAAAATCGATGAGATCAGAACATTTCGTCCGAAAAATCAGAAAAAAATATTTTCAAAAAACTTCAGATTTTAATGACAGTAGAGTTCTAATCAACTGAAAACAATCTGAAACGCATTTTTCTGCATTAATTATCAAATTGATCTTGTGTTAAATTATTTTGATTTTTTAATAAATTTCCGAATTATTGCAAAGAAAAATGTATAATTCTGTTGTGAAACTACTTACTTTTCCTGTCATTCTCGAACGACGAAACATCCTACTTTTTTCTACCAATAATAAAAGATCCGAAAAGTAAATAGTAATAGTAGTTTATGCAACAAGTTGCAAAAATAGGATTTTTTCAGCACGAGTCGTACATTTATCCAACGAGGTTCACCTCGTTGGATAAATACGACGAGTGCTGAAAAAATCAAGTTTTGGAACGAGTTCCATACAACATTTTTTGCAATTCCGAAAAACACCCATTGAGAGAAATTTTAAGTCAAATTTTCATGTATTTCGTCAATAAATCGTTTAAATCAAAAAAATGTTGAAAAGTGTTACTTTTCGAAACAAGTGCTGAAAAGTTCAACTTTTCAGCACCCATTTCAGTGCTGAAAAGTAGAACTTTTCAGCATTTATTTTGAAAAGTGTTGCTATTCGATTCTGTTATGTTTGGTACAGAAAAGTAAGCTATTTCGTCGTTCAAGAATGACAGAAAAAGTAAGTAGTTTCACGACGGAATTGCAAAAATAATATTAAATGAGTAAATAAAGTAAATACTTTTCGATACAAAGGCTGAAAATGTCTACTTTTTAGCACTGAAATGGTTTGCAGGATTGTTTCGAGCAGTAACGCTTTTCAATATATTTTTGATTTGAAGCAGGCCGTTTCGTTACTCAAGAATTACAGGAAAAGTAAGAAATTCGACAACGGAATTGCAGAAATTATGTTTTGATTTTTTAAGTAAAAGTTTTAGTGAATTTAAAAATATATGAATCATAACTTGCCCATGTTGCATGTTTTGGTCCATTTAAATATGTCATAAAATAAAAAAAAATAGTAAAGCTTCTTTATGATTGAAAGTAAAATATAATAAAATGGTTAATTATCTTTTCTAGAGTTTTTTTTTTAAATGTCCTATAAAGTATTGTCTTTCATATGTTTATAGGACCTCTTAAAAAAACTAGTTTTAAGCTTAGGCCATTATACATTTTATTTCAAGTTTTTGTCCTCTCCCTTCAAAAATGTCCCAAAGAATCAGGGGGTTAAAAAAATTACACCGACCAATAAATTTTCTGCGAAAGCTTTTGTTCGATACTCCCACATAATGCATGCAAATGTTGCTTACTCCATACTCCATAGAGAATAACAATTTTGCCCTGTCTAAATATTTTTATAAATTCGAGGTGTACGTATTTCTGGGGACCCAAACTTCATGCTTCCCCGAGTTGAGCTTGCGCAGTCATTTTAAACATTTTTTGTAGGTCAGTGTTAATGTTGTCAATTTTTTTTTTTATAGAAAAAACTTGTACAATTAACCGGAAAAAGACATAAAAGTTTAGGAAAAAATATATTTTCATAAATTCATAGATATTTTGCAAAATATTGGTAGTAGCATAACTGTAACAAAATGTAATCCATTTTGTGATACTTTTCGCCCCCACCCCTCCTAGACTTTGACCAGAGCCGAGTTACAAAAACTATAAATAAAATTTGTACCAGCCTTAACTTTGTTGAAGACACCGAATTGGTCAGAAAATCCTTACTCGAAAATTTTCACAGCGCTTTTGTATGAAGAGATTTGTATGGAGCAATTGGGTGTAATATGGTTGTATGGAAAAAAATAAAGTTGTTCAAATTTAGTGAGCACAGCAACTTTTCAGTTCCTTTTGGGGTCCTAAACAACTCCCCAAAGTTTGGGAACGATTGGTTTAGTCCTCACATTGCGCAAAGCGATTCAATTTTCCATATAAATTTGTATGGGAAAACCCATTTTTTTGGATTTTGATATTTATAAAATCCACATTTCATGCTGTACAAAAACCGGATTCATATTCGGATGCTCTGGAAGGTGCTCTACAACTTTTCCGAAGAGAGTATGGTGCTAACTTGCTCCTAAAAAAAGATACAGCGTGTTCAAAACTCGTCTAAAACGTGTTTTTTGCTCGGAAATCACGTTTTAGACGAGTTTTGAGGAAGCTGTACCTTCTTTCAGGGACAAGCTAGCATCATACTCTCTTCGGGAAAGTTGTAGAGCACCTTTCAGAGCATCTAAATGTGAATCCGGTTTTAGTACAGCAGGAAATGTTGATTTTATAAATATCAAAATCCAAAAAAAATGTTTTTCCCATACAAATTTATATGGAAAATTAAATCGCTTTGCGCAATGTGAGGACTAAACCAATCGTTCCCAAACTTTGGGGAGTTGTTTAGGACCCCAAAAGGAACTGAAAAATTGCTGTGCTGGAAAATCGATTTTGATATTACACCCTAATGGAGCAACCAAATAATTTAAAATGGCTTAATTGAACATAGCGAAAACGTAGTAATAGTAATAGTTATTTTATTTGGCAACGATATCCTGTCAGTTAGACTTTTTACGTAGTGAAATGTTAGAGAATGTCCATATTTTTTTTTTAATTTGTTCTGTAATATTATGCACTTTTTTAAATTTATTTTATTTTATTTAAAAGGGTAATTCTCCGCCAACTCACACAGCAGTTGCCCCGACCCCTCTTCGATTTGCGTGAAATTTTGTCCTAAGGGGTAAATTTTGTCCCTGATCACGAATCCGAGGTCCGTTTTTTGATATCTCGTGACGGAGGGCCTGTACGACCCCTTCCATTTTTGAACATGCGAAAAAAGAGGTGTTTTCAATAATTTGATATATGAACATAAGAGGTTTGCTAATAATTGTCACGAGTTATCGCAATTTTACGAAAAAAAGTTTTGAAAATGTTGGTCGTTGTTGATCATGGTCACCCGCGACAGACACGGACGACAAAACAAAGAGAAAAGCAAAAAGTAACTTTTTCAAAACTTTTTTTTCGTTAAGTCGCGATAAATTGTTATGTTTACAAGCAAACACCTTATGTTTATCTATCAAAATTTTTGTAATTGTCTGTTCTACAACTTTGTAGAACATTGTTACACTCTAAAAAATAACCCTGCAAAGTTAGAAAAAACACAAAACTTTAAAATGAAAAATTTTGTTCTAAATGAAAAAATTACCCTTCTGGGTCAATGTAGATTCGAAAATTACATTAAATTTCCCTTAAAATGACATGTTTCAATTTTTTAACAGTCAAGTAACGGAAAATGGCAGAGTTTTTAAAACTTTTTTAGTGTTTTTTTCGATGAAAAATACGTTTTTTCGGAATTCTTAGTACGCCATCAAATCGGGCGTACAATTTTAACATAAAAGTTCCTTTGACACCAAATTTCTATCTCATCACCGTTTCAGGCCGCAAATTATTTAAAAACACAACTTTTTTCGCATGTTCAAAAATGGAAGCGGTCGTACCGCCCCTCCGTCACGAGATATCAAAAAACGGACCTCGGATTAGTGATCAGGGACAAGGGGTAACTCTTAGGACAAAGTTTCTCGCAAATCGAAGAGGGGTCGGGGCAACTTTTCCCGATTTCGTGTGAGTTGGTAGAGAATTCCCAAAAGGCTTTTTATCATTATTTTTTTAACATATTTATCTAATAAAATTTTTATTAATTTTTTTTTTCGCGCAATCTAATCCAGCTCACACTAGTTCGTGTTCACTCGGGTGGCAACAAGCTTTTCCAGTGAACCATAACTGTCAACCCATAGGTGTAACGAATGACCACCGACGACGAGTAAGACGCAGGTTCGCAAACGGAGAAAAGTCAAAGACACTTCCGAGAGCGACCGTTGGAATTCACGCTACGCGCTGGCAACAAATCATTGCTCACCTGTTTCATTTTTTTTTATTGTTTTGCAATTCGAACAGGTGAATCATGAATGAAGGGCTGGGATTGAAAACTGAGTTACATTGGGTGGCATAAAATTCCCGCCATTAATTTAAAGTATGTCAACTAAGTTGCAAGTTTCCCCAGTACCCATCGTCTCATTTGGAATTCCCAAACGATTCAATCGATTTTCCAGTCTAAAAGCCCACCATCATCGGCAATACTTTGTTATGGTTTGTTTTCCAGCAAGAAATAAATAAAGTACCAATCCCAATCGCAATTATACTCGGTTATCATCAGACTTTGCCTTTTTTTTTTGCTGTTTCCCACTTTCTTGTTTTGAATTTGTCGGCATCGCGTGTGCTCGTGTGTATTTGATATGATGAGAGAGAACAGAGAGGAATAATTCACACTTTGCTCTCAGATCTGCTGCTGCTGCTGCTGGTTTTTGATTGACGTCAATGCCGGTGAAAGAGAGGGGCTCGACTTAGTCGGCCGATTGCAGCTTAAGAAAGCATTAATATTGCGAATAATTTCCATTTTTTTCATTGGTTGGTTCTTTCTCTCTTTTACAATATGGGCTGATTTTTTTTTGCTGAGATGTGATTTCTAATCAAATCATGATCCGAGAGTTAAACGGTTTTGTTGCACTGATTAAAGTGGTTCGATTCGGTTGGATTTACGCGATGATTAAAGTTAGATTAGTTGTGATGTAAGTGATGTTTTTTGTAGCTCGTGAGTTATTATGTTTTAGTCGAATCGTCGAATATAAATATATATTAAATAATATTGTGTTATCGCTAAAGGTTAAGTGTTCTTTCTTAAGACGTTGTTTGATTGTAGTTTCATACTTTTTACTAAGCCTTTTTTTTATTCCAGCCAACTAAGTATTTTTAACTTAACCTTGAACATCATACAATTTTATACAATTTTATGATTGAAATGCTTATACAACTATTGATTAAAAGTCTTAATCAGTTCAGTTTACAGTTTTGTACTTAATAAAGAAGGGAATTTCCGCTGTCATATGTTTTAGTTCCAGTTGATGACGCAAATGTCAACTTGAAATGATGATGCACCGGTCACCGATTAGCTTATCAGCCACTGTTTTACAATCAAGTGAACTGGTTTATTCCTGTGGAAGTTTATGTTTATTTTCTATTGCAAGGGCATTTCAAAACTTGATGACGAAACCTTCGTAAACCAGAGAGGTCCTAGCTATGATTACGATCTGATTGCACTAAGGACATTGTCAATTTTTATATTTCTGAGAGATTTTTACTTCCTGAATCCTGAATAATAAATGAGCAATTCTCGCTGAAACCGTCCCACTAGATTCACATGTGTCCAAATCTTTGTGGCAGTAACCTCATTCGATTTATTATTCGAATGAGGTTCTTTCGATTTAGCTCACCAAAAAACCATAAAAAGCACCTTTAAACCGATGAATAAGTTTGTCGTTAGCCAACTGTAAAGAGAAACTTTATTTGAACAAAGAATATTTTTTCAAAAAAATGCTCTCATTTTAACTAAAGGCATTTCCCAAAACATCAAAAATATTCAGGATTTTTCAAAAATATCCAGATGTTAAAAAAGTGACCAAAAAACTAATTCCAATATGTAATTCATCGTTGTTTAGGTAATCGAAAGACCTTTCCAACAAGTCCAAAACATTGAAGATCTGGCAACTCTCCCATGGTTTGACCAATTAAGTGATAATTGCGTTTTTTTTTTATTCCGGATCTAAAAAAATAGATGAAATTTGTGTCCAAACCCATCATATCACTAATTGTTGGTAAACCACATAGGTGGATTTAGTTAGTTTTTTTTTTTGACAAAATCTATTTACAAGTTGATGCCTACTACGACCAGCTAGACACCAAATCGACGTCGTCGTGCTAACTTGTCGCACCCGCCATTTCGAGAAAACCGCGTTTTTATGTTTGACCTTGAATAAACAAAAACTAGAGCACGCAATGTAAACAATAACAAACACGTGTTGTTTGGCTGACCATTCTGTACATTGTCCCGTAATTTGGTTGAAATTGATTGCTGGAGTCCCGAGTTATAATTACAAATGTTTACGGTAGTCTAACTTGTACGTGCGTCAAACGCGTTCTGACCTGAAATCCCTTTGGCCAGTTGTCGCACTTACATCAATTTTCAGGGAGTGACAAGATAGCACGACATGATTGAAACTTCTTTTATATGAAGAGCGACAACAATGCACGGAGTTTTTTCGGTTTTTATTGAATATCTCAGGATTGAAATCGAATTTTGGGGATCTGTGAAGGTCAAAAGGTGAGGCATTGTTAGCTGCACAAAATGGCGTTCTTAACTCAATTTGGCCCAAAATGCACGTGCGACAAGTTAGCACGACGGCGACGAAATGTTCATTAAAAATAGGAAAAAAAATCACTCAGTAGTTAGAATTATCAATTGCAGCAAAATAGTACAGTACATTTTTGAGACCCAATAGGCTTTAGAAATGAACATTTGCAGAAAACTTTTACAACAAGTATAAAAAATACCACATAGTAACGAAAACCTCGACATAATAACTTAATTTGATGATAATTGAACGACTATGCAAAGAAAAAAAAAGTTGAATTTTGGAATGTTGAAAATTTGGTAGGTTGAATATTACCTCTTTATTTGTGTAATATTACATACAAAATGTGTAAAAATGTGAACCTGATGAATATTCATCAAAAACTGATGAAAATTCATCATTTTCTGGGGTAAAATTTATCATTTATTTTGCCACAAAATCTGTCACCATTTCCTGATGAATATTACCATCATTTTTTATCTGTGTGGCTAAAGTTCGTTTACTTGAAATAAATGTATTCAATTTCTATCACATTATTGGGCACATATTGATTATTTTGCATAAAACATACAATTTCAAGGTCCTGGGAATTCCGGAAAATAGCAGAATTCCCGGGAAATTGGAAATCTCTAGAAACGTTTCCTGTACCCAAGATTTTCTTAAAAAATGAAGTTAATATAGTTAATGGAGAATTCTCTTTTCCTTTGGATTTTTGATGAAATTTTGGATCAAAGCTCGATAGGCGGGGTTGGGTCTTACAGAAGAGAAGCGAAAACCTTTGTGTCCTAATAGCACACGTTTTTCAGTTATAAAAGCAGTAGAACGAAAAACAAAATAAAAATTAAATGAATTTTTGAGCTTTGAGCACAATTGACAATCGATACTTTATTTCTGGAGTTTTTTTTAAAAGGTCCAATAAACCAAATTTCCAGTGTTTGCTTTTTGGGTGTTTTTGGAACCGCCTTGAGTCAGGGGTATTAAAAACACCCAAAAAGCAAAAACTGAAATTTGGTTTATTGGACCCTTTTTTAAAAAAAAAAACTCCAGATTTGTTCAGTAAATCTACTAAGTTAAGTTAGGTTCTAACAGTTAATCGTGACTGATGCGTCCCTCTACTTTGTTCCAGTACCGAAATTAGGGGTGCGAAGGTCAATCAATATAGTCTCGTTCATGAACACCGTTTTTCTTATTGAGATATCGTCGCTGGACGAAATAATTAATGAAACAATCAAGCTTACCCATGAATCACACAGATTGACCCTTGGTCGGTTAATTGCCCGCAAATGGTCAGTGCTTGACCAACCACAATGAACTTCAGGCGGCTCGGAGGTCGTGTCATCCAATCGATTAAGGAACGTCGGAATGCCGAACCTGCACCTCCTAAAGATCCGGCGGTAGCGGAACAAATTACAACCGGATCTGTCGTAATCCCGTGGTTCAAGAACCAGCTGCGCGACCTCTGCCAGGCAACGGCCCTCCACGGTTACAGTCAGATCGTCCGCGAAGGCTACAATCCACTGGAGCGCACTTTGTGGGTTTTGGCGGTCAGTACGGCGTTCGTTACGGCCGTGGTGCTGCTGTGGATCTCGTGGACCTGGAACGCGGAAACGCCCACGGTGACCGTCATCGAGAGCACCAACTATGCCACGTGGAATCTGCCCTTTCCGGCGGTTACCATTTGTAATTTGAACAAGATTTCTGCTAGTAAAGCGCTGGAACGGGCACAAGCCATGTCACGGCCCCAGAACATGAGCGCGGAGGAATTAGCTGGGATGTTTAGGTTGTTTTTACACGTGGATGGATTGGCCGAAGCGGACGAGCGGGAATATCGCAGGTTGCATGACATATTGCTGGAGAACAATTTGGAGGTTCCGCAGTTGATGGGTGAATTTGCGGCTCCCTGTTCGGCGATGTTCGAGAGGTGTCTGTGGAAGGGAACCCAGTGGAGGTGTGATACGCTTTTTCGGACCACAAACAGTACGGAGGGATTGTGCTGTTCGTTCAACTATTTTGGAGCCAGGGTTAGAGACTATGAGAAGTGAGTGTTGGACTTCTGACGAATCGTTAAAAGATTTCAGAACAGCCTTTACTTTGGATAGAAGTTGACTACAGAACGGATTCATTAATTCGATTGCTCGCTAACTCGAACGTATTCGAATTAAAAAGCACTAAAAAAACAAACTTTTTTGCAGGAAATCAGGAGGAGCATTCGAACCACGGCGCGTCACCGCCAGTGGCTACCAAACCGGCCTCTCGTTGATCTTGAACCCCCACGTGGAGGACTACTTCAGCACGGACATCGCCACGACCGGGTTCAAGATCCTGATACACAACTCGTATGATTTCCCTAACGAAAACGGCGAAACCCGGATCGTCCACTCTAGAACCGAAACTTTCCTAGCCGTTTTGCCAAGTATGAATTGTAAAATCAAGTTCATAGGCGATGTTTTAGACTTTCCAATTTTAGTCGAAACCTACAGCACCGAATACGCCATGGAGCTGGACCCGGCCTCGCGGAACTGCTTCGGCTACAACGAACTCCGGATGCACGTGATGCAGCGTTATTCCTACTCGAACTGCATGATCGAATGCAGCACCGATCAGATCTTCAAGCGGTGCCGCTGCGTTCCGTACGATCTGCCCAACAACGGAACGCTACCGAACTGCGAGATGAAGGACGTTCGATGTCTGCAGCAGAACCTTGAACTCTTTCGCAGTGCCATCCCGGGGCGTAACAATTTGTCCGTGACGAAGGTCATGGACAGTACCGTTCCGTCCCCGTGCCACTGCCTGCCCAGCTGTGAGATGGTTCAGTACTCGGTGGACATGATTACGAGCGAGATGAATCGAACTTTTTCCAACAACTCGGTGGAGTTTTTGTGAGTATTAGGGGAGAGTGGGGAGACTTGATCCCCGGGGACACTTGATCCCAAGCCTGTATCTCGTCAGCATGTGGGTAAAACAATTAGCTTTGTTCTAGAAAGTTGTGCGCAATTAACTAAAACTCATTGTAGAAAACAAAGAAAAAAATTAAAAAATGTTTAGATTCAGTTACACACATTTTTCTAAAACGAGCTGCAAAAAACTTCCAAGAGATCTTTTTTTCTTTGTATTGATATGTATAGAAAACACTCAAAAATTATTCAAAAAATTATTTTTTATACATGAATTGTTTGATAAACTTATTAACTCCAAAACCCTTACGCATTTGATGTTAAATTTATCGTCATACTATTTTTACAATCAATTGTTTAAAAAAGTGCGTTTAGGGAGACTTGATCCCTGCCTTTTTACAGTCACTGGAATCAGCCTCAACATTGATTAATTGAGCTGGGTTTTCATACATAGTTTCCTTTAGTATAGTTGTACATAACTTAATGCAGTTTGAAACATTTTTCAAAACTTTTGTAAAAAAAATGACCAGCTTTTGTAAACATGCTCAATTTTGGTCTAAAAAAGAAAATTTTAAGTTTTTAAATATTTAACATAATAAACTTGTTATATTTTGAACACAAACGTACAGGTTTTATGTGAAATTGCTGTAACTTATAGAAAATTAAAAGTTTGGATGAATAAGAAACATTTTGCTTAAAATTTCTTCAAAATGTTGAAAGGGGGATCAAGTTACCCCTAACATTTTTAAAATGCCGGTTAAAAATATTTTATTTAAACGCTTGGCATGATTCGAAGAGTTCATCTGATGAAATATCCTTATTAGCCAAACATAGATGAATGTTTAAGCTTTCAATTCATGCAAAAAGTTTATAGTTTTGTGAGAAATTGACAGAGTTATGTGCGATACAAAAAAAGGGGATCAAGTCTCCCCACTCTCCCCTACTGCCTGTTGGTTAATGAGGGCTTTTTACGTGATTGAGCGAATAAAATCAATCTTCTTTTACGTAATTGATTACAGCAAAGACATTAAACTCCAGGATCAAAGTGCGGTTCACATCTATTTCAGCGATTTGGTGTCAACGCGCTACCGGAAGGATATCTACCAGAACTGGTTAGGGGTGTTGGGTGAGTGACCTCTTGGCTGCTTGAAATGATATCCTATATTTTTTCGTACTATTGCAGCATCCTTTGGAGGGATCCTTGGACTGTTTCTTGGCTTTAGTATCATCACCGGCTTCGAAGTGGTCTACTTCTTCACCATACGTGTGCTGTTTGATGTGTGCATGAAATCGAGGAAGAAGTAGTGCTGAAGCGATGCAGCAGTTGTTCATCGAGCGTAGAAAACATTCAGGCGTATTAAAAGCGATTTCATCGCATTTGTGCGTAGCTTTGCGAAAAGTTTGTTTCTTTTGGTTTGTAGCACTTTTATCGTGTTGATCAAAAAATAATTGGATTAATTAACAATAGCCCCGTCAACTTATACGTAACTATAAGTTTTAAACATTAACGGCTGTCTCTTTGAAATTAATAATAAAATCTCCAAAAACTTTCTGGAGTTATAGATTAAGTTCAAGTTTACCGCCGTAACTAGAAAAAAAAGTCGGATTTTGACTTCGGATCATATGCCTATAGGTTCAGCGAGCATGGTACACTACGTTGTTGGTATGTTGGGATGTCATGGGTCATCTAAGAACTCTCTAAGTCAAAATCCTTCTGCTTATTACGGCGGTAATCCAACATATTAACGTATCGACGTTGTCGTGGTCTGTTGTCGCACGTCGCTTTTTGACGTTCCGATATACACGCGTTTTGAAGTTCGACCTTGAATAAACAAAAAATAGAGCACGTGTACGTGTGTCAAACGCGTTCTGACTTAAAATCCCTTTGGCCAGATGTCGCACTTACATCAATTTTCAGGGCACGTCAAGATAACACGACAAGATTGAAACTTCGTCATATGAAAAGGGAGGCCAGTCGTAAGAACAGAATTGACCTTGAAAGAACTTGTGGTTATAGATTACGCCCTAAATCCTTTTCTGTCAACTTTAATAATTGCAGTATATCCGAGTAATGCTAAAGGAGGTATTAGACTATGTCAAACAAACAAACTCGCACTTTTTGACAGTTTGGCAGTTTGTTTGCTTTGTTTGTAAGCAGAAACTTCAGCCTGAATACATTTTGCTTTGTTTGCGGGTTTGCTGCAAACGGGGTCGGGTCAATCGGCAGAAAATCGATCGGCAGAATGCCGAATAGCA
Source organism: Culex pipiens pallens (assembly GCF_016801865.2). Taxonomy (NCBI): domain Eukaryota; kingdom Metazoa; phylum Arthropoda; class Insecta; order Diptera; family Culicidae; genus Culex; species Culex pipiens. The sequence continues at coordinate 104,752,404 of NC_068938.1, forward strand.
GAATGCCAAATGGCAGAAATTTTAATCGGCAGAAAAATAAATGGCCGAATGTTAAATGGCAGAAAAGGTCAAATGGCAGAATATAATATGGTAGAAAAGGTCAATCGGCAGAAAGGGTCAATGAGCAGAAAATTAAGAAGCCGAATAATCAAAAGGCAGAAAAATCAAAAGGCAGAAAAATTAAAAAGCAGAAAAGTTAAATGGCAGAATGTTAATAAGCAGAAAAAATAATTAGCAGAAAATTAATTAGCAGAAAATTAAATGGCAGAAAGTTGATATGCAGAAAAAATAAATAGTAGAAAATTAAATGGCAGAAAATTAAACGGCAGAATAGTTAGTTGGCAGAATAGTTAGTTAGCAGAATAGTCAAATGGCAGAACAGTCAAATAGCAGAATAGTCAAATGGCAGAATAATTAATTAGCAGAAGAGTTGAATGGCAGAATAGTTAAATGGCAGAATGGCAAATGGCAGAATAATTAATTAACAGGAGAGTTGAATGGCAGAATAGTCAAATGGCAGAATAATTAATTAGCAGAAGAGTTGAATGGCAGAACAGTTAAACGGCAGAAATCAGAATAGTCAAATGGGGGGGGGGGGGGCTATAAAAAAATCTAAGAAAATAACAAATAATTGTGCCTGCATTTCTTATAAGAGTTAAAACGTTTACAATTATAGTACTTAGAATTCTCACTTATATATTACATTATTTTCCACGGACTTGATTTAATATTAAGAATAAATATTGTAACTTCAGTGTTTATTCAACATAAACAGTTTATCAAGTTTATCAAACAGTGCATGCGATAAAAGTAATAATTTTTAATAAATTGTACTGTTTAACATTTAGAGTCTTTTTGAATAGGTCCTTTAAACATATGAAACACAAAAGCTTATAGGACCTTTTTTTTTAAAAAAAAAAAAACTCTGGATATATATAACCGTAGGAGGTTCTGTTACACATGACCAGTCTGCCCAAAAACTATGCAAGAGCAAGAAGCATGTTGAAATGGTGGCAAATTTTCGATTCGGACGGTGCATGTGTTCAAATGGGGAGAAATACCGCAATGTAGTACCGCCCCTTTCAAATGTTGCTTCAGCCCAGTCACGAAATATTCTAGCAGAGCTGGTTCTGCTAGAACCCTGCTAGAACGGTGGAGCATTTCTGCTAGAATGCTGTAAGAATTTCCAGCTTTGTTAGAACTGTGCTAGATCGTCGTAACTGGGAGATTTCTTCCACTTGAAGCAGTGTATGCACTTGGTAAGAAACCAGTCAAGGAAAATTTCAAATGGGCAACAACAGCAGTGAAAGCAAGCCAGCGATGGTGTAGGAAAGCCCCCAAAAAACGCTCCGTTGTTCTGCTGTGCGTAAAAATGTTTCTTGACTCCTTTCCTTTTCGACCTGCGTACTGGCCCTGTGTGTCCTAAATAGTTCCGTAGTAACTTTTTTACAAGGGCGAAACCATTAATGTAAACAAACAATCTATCCCACTTGCTCTGGTGACAGTTATCGTTGTGTAAGAGTGGGATAGGCCAGCAAAATGAAATGGTACCCTAGTGTGCGAACGCGTAATATAGAGTTATCTAAGCCCGATCTCACGCACACTAGCACGCCATTTGTTTTGCTAGTAGGTACAACATTTAACCACAATCTTTTTCGTGTACGTACACGCAATACATGCGCATGTAGATAACTCTATTGGACGTTTTATGAAATGTACATTCCCAACTTCTATAAACATATTTAATTATACACGGAAAGGAGTTCCATCTAAAATTTAACAATTCAAATTAGCTGGCTTCAAATTGGTGAAACAGTGATTTTTTTGGTTAAATTAGCTAAAATTACAGATAAATTTACCATTGGGGAAGGCTGCGGGTACAGAATGTCGAGACTGTCCAATGTTTGACAGATCCGATAATAAGTTAATTTGAGTAAAATCAAGTAACATTTGATTGAATTTAGAAAAAAATGTTGAATTCAGTTAAATTAAGTTAAATTAATTAAATTTACTTAAATTATTAAGTTAAATTGATGTTAAATTGTTAAATTAAATAAAATTATGTTAAATTGATTAAATTTAGCTAAATTATTAAGTTAAATTGATGTTAAATTGCTAAATTAAATAAAATTATGTTCAATTGATTAAATTTAGTTAAATTATTAAGTTAAATTGATGTTAAATTGCTAAATTAAATAAAATTATGTTAAATTGACTAAATTTAGTTAAATTATGTTAAATTGATAAAATTTAATTAAAATTAGTTTAACTTAGTTAAATGTAGTTAAATTATGATAAACTTAGTTGAAATTAGTTCCTTTTTGTATAAATTTAATTAAATTAAGTTAAATTAAGTTAAATTAAAATAAGTTAAATTATGTTCAATAAATTTAAATTAAGCTTAGTTAAATTAAGTTAAATTAAGTTAAATTAAGTTAAATTAAGTTAAATCAAGTAAAATTAAGTTAAATTGAATTAAATTAAGTAACATTAAGTTAGATTAAGTTAAATTAAGTTAAATTAAGTTGAATTTGATTAAATTGAATTAAATTAAGTTAAATTAAGTTGAATTATGTTAAATTAACTTAAATTTAGTTTAATCAAGTTAAATCAAGTAAAAATAAGTTGAAATAAGTTAAAATAAGTGAAATTAAGATAAATTAAGATGAAATAAGTTAAATTAAATTAAGTTAAATTAAGTTAAATCAAGTAAAATTAAGTGAAATTGAATTAATTTAAGTTAAATTAAGTTAGATTAAGTTAAATTAAGTTGAATTAAGTTAAATTAAGTTGAATTTGATTAAATTGAATTAAATTAAGTTAAATTAAGTGAAATTAAGTTGAATTACGTTGAATTAACTTAAATTTAGGTAAATTAAGTTAAATCAAGTTAAAATAAGTTGAAATAAGTTAAAGTAAGTGAAATTAAGTTAAATTAAGATGAAATAAGTTGAATTAAGTTAAATTAAGTTAAATTAAGTTCCCTGGGCCTTGTAAAGTCAAGGGGCATGATTTGATCCTAGTGCATTAGTTAAAATTTGGGTAAACATTCTTTTTTATAAGCACTATGGACACCACTTCATGCTACGAGAACTCGCTTTGTCGCAGCCCCAGGGCTTTAGCGTTGACCGATAAGCTGTCTTCGTGAACTAGGTAGTTCTCCGATAGTGAAAATATCACAATTGCACCAGACACCGCTGCTTCTGTGACTTTTTCACTATCACAATGTGGGATTTAGGTGGGACTTTAGGATAGTACAATTGATTTGTTGCTTAGCATTAGCATTTAAAATAAATCTGTATGCTTTCCAAATCTATTTGATGATAAATTTAGTTGCAATTGTTAAGTTAGGGTAATGCTGTCAATAAACTTTGATTGATGTAGAATACTAGGCATTCTTTTATGTCAAATTGTCCATAGAGTCTCGATCAATCAATAATGTAATGATATCGGACAAAATTCGTTGATCTGTTGAACTAACGGTTTTCGGATTATGGTTGTATTGACCATTGTTGCGAATCGAGGAACTACGGATCTTTTGACGTAAATGGTCATTTCTTTTTCAAATCGCGATTTCTATCCTTTTTGTACATCAGTTCACAAATTTTTATTGTTTTTTTTATAGAAGTAGTACTACAACAGTTAAAGGAACGTTTAGTTTTGAACATTAAGTTTTGAGGATTTTAGATTAAAATTAAGATTTTCAATCCAAAGTAGTTAGCAAATGAATATTTGGACTTAAATAAATAATTGAATAAGTTGGACTTATGAATAACATACAACTGTGCATTTATTCTAGAGTCAGATCCATACAGCGTCAGTGTTTATTTGGTCGAAGTGTACTAATTCATTGGCAGATCTGATTCTAGTTGTAATGTACGACAAGACTACTGACGGACGTGACAGGACGAGGGCCCAGTTTAGAGGTTTCAACATCAACGATGTGCGGCTGGACCACCCTCCCAAAAAAAAAAAAAAAAAAAATTAAGTTAAATTAAGTTGAATTAAGTTAAATTAAGTTAAATTAAGTTAAAAAAAAATCAAATTATTCGCTCTACAACATTGCCTTGGCGTTCTCGATTACGAGATTTCTACTCGAAACTAGGTGTTCGAAGACTTGATTGTTGAGGCAATTGCAAACCTCTTTTTACACCTTAGCCTCCATCCATCCCGGGATTCGAACTGACGACCTTTGGATTGTTAGTCCAACTGCCTACCAGCGACTCCACCGAGACAGGACCCAGGGAGACGACTCCTACACCTGGACTGAGCTATCGACCTAACCTCTAAGTTAGACCGGGACCAACATTTACTTCCCTGTCCGACGGAAGGCGTGATCAGACAAATCTCGTCTCAAAATTTGCCACCGGGACCTTCTGGGATCGAACCCAGGCCGACTGGGTGAGAGGCTTACCCCTACACCACGGTCCCGTTAAATTAAGTTAAATTATGTTAAATTATGTTAAATTATGTTAAATTATGTTAAATTATGTTAAATTATGTTAAATTATGTTAAATTAAGTTAAATTAAGTTAAATTAAGTTAAATTTTGGCTGATTTTAGCGTGACGCCCTTTATGGGTGAAGCCTAGGATGGTCAATTATTACAAAGTTCAAAAAGCCTGGAATCTATTGAAACATTCAAATAATTTTCTGGACTACCAAAAACCGTTCCAAGAATAGCGGAAAAGCATGCTACACCAGCAAAAACTTTTAAAGTGATTTCAAAATTACTAGTTAAAACTAACTTAATCCACCTATGTGGTTGATGCCTTCCTCACTTTTTACCAACAATGGGTAATATGAGTGGTTTGGACACATATTTCAGCTATTTTGTTAGGTCCAGTAAAATAAGTACACAGATATAACTTAAGTTGTCATAACTCGAGACAGGGTTGCCAGATTTTCAATTATGTGGACTCGTTGGAAAGGTCTCTTGATTACCTAACCAACGATGGGTCGGATGATGGTTCCGGACATCGTTTACATACATTTAAGTGAGATCCGGCTTCAAAAAAGTACATAAATATCACTTAAGTGGTTATAACTCGAGACAGGGTTGCCAGATCTTCAATGTTGTGGACTCGTTGGAAAGGTCTCTCGATTACCTAACCAATGATGGGTCGGATGATGGATCCGGACATCGTTTACATGCATTTAAGTGAGATCCGGCTTCAAAAAAGTACATAAATATCACTTAAGTGGTCATAACTCGAGGCAGGGTTGCCAGATTTTCAATTATGTGGACTCGTTGGAAAGGTCTCTCGATTACCTAACCAACGATGGGTTGGATGATGGATCCGGAAATCGTTTACATGCATTTAAGTGAGATCCGGCTTCAAAAAAGTGCATCAATGTCACTTATGTGGCCATATCTCGAGACAGGGTTGCCGGATCTTCAATGTTTTGGACTCGTTGGAAAGTTTTTTTGATAACCTAACCAACGATGGGTCGGATGGTGGATCCGGACATAGTTTACATACATTTAAGTAAGATCCGGCTTCCAAAAAGTACATAAATATTACTTAAGTGGCTATATCTCCAGACAGGGTTGCCAGATCTTCAATATTTTAAACTCGTTGGAAAGGTCTTTTGATTACCTAACCAACGATGGGTTGGATGATGGATCCGGACATCGTTTACATGCATATAATTGAGATCCGGATATATGTGAAAACACATTTTTATACATAACTTTTGAACTACTTATCGAAACTTCAAACAATTCAATAGCGATGTATGGGACCCTAAACCAAGTCGAATGCAACTGGTTCGATCAAAATCGGTTCAGCCAGTGCTGAGAAAACTTGGCAAGATTTTTGAACACATACATACATACACACACACACACACATACACACACACACAGACATTTGTTCAGTTTTCGATTCTGAGTCGATATGTATATATGAAGGTGGGTCTTCGAGCTTTTAATAAAAAGTTCATTTTTAGAGCAGGATTATAGCCTTACCTCAGTGAGGAAGGCAAAACAGTCGAAAAATTAGCTGGATGTACCGAGAAACGTGACAAGATCAAAAAAGAAACGAACTAAATCAGCAAAAAGGCTGGGTGAATAGAGCAAGCTTTACAGGCAGCAATGGAGGCTTTTGAAATGAAAACTAGTAGAAATAGCAGAAAAAGTAGCTACTATAACCATAGCACATACCATGAATAGTGGCAAAGTTGGCTAAACTAGCTAAAAATATTTGTGAAAATATGTGGATTCGCAGCCATCAATGAAAAATTTTGAAAATTATTCCTAAAAAATAGTTGAAATAGTCTAAAAACTCGCTGGGCTAGCCATAAAGCTCACAAGGATTCCTTAAAATCTAGCTAAAATAGCTAACAGACTTTCTGAAAACAAACAGATTTTGAGACTGACAGCATTTTTCCAGCTTACAATTTAGCTAGGTAACTATATTTTGGACCAGGATTTGTTTTATGATTTCTAACTAAAAAAAAAATGTGGTTGAAAAAACAACCTATTTTTTAAGATTTTTAACTAAATTTTAGTAAGATTCACGATAAACCTTCTTTCCCTGTAGGTAACTCGGGACTCCAGTAACCAAACTTCAGTGCACAGAACGGTTAGACAAATATAAAATGTTTGTTATTTCCAGTTTTTTAAAGGTCCTCTAAGCTATTGTTTTTCATATATTTATAGGAGATTTGTTTACATTGCGTGTTCTTTTTTTGTTTTATTTTGTTTTTTTTTTTAAAAAAAGGTCCTATAATTTATTTTGTTTCATATGTTTATAGGACCTATTCAAAAAGACTCTAAATGTTAAACAGTACAATTTATTAAAAATTATTATTTTTATTGCTTGATAAACTGTTAATGTTGAATAAACACTGAAGTTACAATATTTATTCTTAACATTAATTCAAGTCCATTGAAAATAATATAATATATAAGTGAGAATTCTAAGTACTATAATTGTAAACGTTTTAACTCTTATAAGAAATGCAGGCACAATAATTTGTTATTTTCTGAGATTTTTTTTATAGTCCCCCCCCCCCCACTATTGTCTTTGATGATTTTTTTCGGTCTAATTTCTGCCATTTGACTATTCTGCCATTTGACTGTTCTTCCATTTGACTGTTCTGCCTTTTGACTATTCTGCCATTCAACTCTCCTGTTAATGAATTATTCTGCCATTTGATATTCTGCCATTTAAATATTCTGCCATTCAACTCTTCTGCTAATTAATTATTCTGCTAATTAATTATTCTGCCATTTGACTATTCTGCCATTTGACGGTTCTGCCATTTGACTATTCTGCCAACTAACTATTCTGCCAACTAACTATTCTGCCATTTAATTTTCTGCCATTTAATTTTCTGCTATTTATTTTTTCTGCTGATCAACTTTCTGCCATTTAATTTTCTGCTTATTAATTTTCTGCTAATTAATTTTTCTGCTTATTAACATTCTGCCATTTAAATTTTCTGCTTTTTAATTTTTCTGCCTTTTGATTTTTCTGCCTTTTGATTATTCGGCTCTTTGACTTATTCTGCCAATTAATTTTCTGCCATGTGATTTTCTGCCATTTGGCATTCTGCCATTCGGCATTCTGCCATTCGGCATTCTGCCGATCGGTTTTCTGCCGATTGACCCGACCCCGCTGCAAACATGTTTGCGAGTTTGGCAAGTTTGCGGAATTTGTGAAAACTGAAAAAAAAAAATGTTTGCGATAAAATTGTTTTTTAATTAAATTTATTTTTAATTAAGAACAAGTGAGATGAACATTTTGAAATAGGGGTGAATGTAAACTTCTAATTAAAATTCAATTCAAACCATTTTCTTCTCCGTGGTAAACTCTCCAAAATTTTCATTCAAGCTTATCACGTCCTGCTTTTCGCCCAACTTTCCAACCAAAACGCCAACTCCCAGCTCAAACCCAAACAGCAGCGTTGCCAAAGTTAGCCCAAATCCCAGCAGCAGAAAAATCGGCAACGCCCCGGCGATGGTCACACTGGACACGATGCTGCCCGAGAAGCATTCCGGCTTTTTGGCGATCCAAAATTCGGCAAATTTTTTCACGATGCCAACCTCGCGCATTCGGGCGTATCTGCAAATTTGAGATTAGTTTTTTTTTGTACAAATTGTTCAAACATCAAACCTTAGAGAAAACAGCTCCCGAAAGTGGGAATCCTTTCGGACGACGTGGTCCACGAACTGGGTCGGCATACTCTCCACCTCGTTCAGGTCGCACACCTCGGTAAAGTCGAACGTGTCCCGGATCAGGTTGTAGGCCACGTTGCGCTCGCAGTTGTACGCAAAGTTTCCTCTGCGGATGCGCTGCAGTCCCGAGCCCGAGTCCATGAAGGTGCTGTCGGTGATCTTCCGGGCTCGCAGGTAGTCCACGTCCGGCAGGTGGGATTCCTTGGATGGAAGTTTTTGTAATTGGTTTAGGATTACTTAGTGATCAGTTCTACTTACAAAGAAGAACGCCTTTTCGTAGGTGACATCCTCAATGCCCAACTCCAAATGACTGTTTGCGAGCTGAACCAAAGTTTTGATGTCGGACTTTTTGGGAGTTCCGATCAAGGTGGACACAATGGCCGACGTGTAGTAGTTGTACACCATGACCGAGCACATCAGTACGGATATCTGGACGACCTTGCCGGAGAACGACCTTGGTTTGAAGCTCGACCCTTGCTGACAGTAGTTACCCAAAGATTCTACCAGCAATCCGTACCAGGACGGACTTTCGATGCCCTCGCGCATGTTCAGCATCTTGAACTCAACCATGTAGTTGAACTTGAAGACGAAACTTCCCAAAAGAACTATCAACACAACGCTGATCCAGACGCTCGTGCTGAAAGGTCGTATGAACGCACTGTTCATGAGGTTGGAACTTTCCGGGGTTTTGAAGATGAACATCAACCTGTAAGAAAGTTTAGTGTTACCGTCAACTGGGGCGAATCGGGACTACGGTCTGAATAGGGACAGCACTTCAAATTTGGAAATGAATGCACACATTTTGTTGCTCTGAATCTGGTCTAACAGAAGTCACTCAAAAATACTAAAATATTAGGCCGAAGCATTGCTAAAACTGCTGTTCCAATTCGCCCCATGCGTCTCGAAACGCCCCAGATGACTGTACACTCAACCCCCGGTGGTTGGTCACTTTTTCGTTTGACACTTTTTTAGTTTGTACCCCGTTGGTTGGTCAAAGTCAAACTAAAAAGTGACGAACTGTCACTTTTTACATGGCACTCACGCACTCTATCAAAACAAACGTTTGGTAGTGTGTGTGAACTCCGTGTAAAAGGGGTGTCAAACTAAAAAGTGACCCCGTTCGTTTGACAACAGTTGGTGTCAAACCATCGGGGTTTGAGTGTAGAAGAAATCAGAATACTCGAGACAACCTACTCGAAGGTCATGTAGCTCGCAACGGAGGTCAGATGTTCCATTCGTTTGATCTTGGTCATCAAACCCGTTACGGAATAGTCGATTTCGCGATCGATGAGACCGCCCAGAATCCCTCCCGTGGAATCGTTGAACGTCCAGCGATCGTAGTGAATGTACTTAACCCTGAAACCATCAGATATTAAACTTGACTCACCTAATCAGACTAATCAAAACTCACTGAAATCCCGAAGTTACGTGCAGCGCCTTGGACAGCCGGAATCCCATCCGGACGGCATGGTCCAGGTGTCTCCAGCGATCTGACTCCAGATGTTCCATGATCTTGTCCATGGAATCGTTCAGGTTGGGGTAGATCTGCGTCACCGTTCCGACACGCATCGTAATGTCGGACATGTTCCGTCGGTGCTTGTACTTGGGCTTCCCGGAGTGGCGGCTTGGTCCCAGAGTTCCGTGCTCAACAGGTCGATCAAGAGTGACATTCAGCGCTCCTCCTAGAGGCCGGCCTTTACTTCCGCATCGATGTACAAATCTGCTTTGGACAAAAGTTGGAATATCTCATCTGGATCGGTCAAACTGAACAGGAACCACTGAATCGATGTCGAGAAGCACTGCTTGGCGGAACATTTCAGCAAGAAATCGACGCTGTTGAGGCAGCCAAACTCCAGAGCTATTCCGATCTTTACTCGAGAACGACCTTCGATTCTCTTAGCTTCTAGAAGTGGGTTAAAGAAACTATCATTGAGATTCACGACTTCAACAAACGTTAAAGAATTGGAGAAACTTCTCAATAGCTGATTGTTATCTGAAATTATGTTGGATATCTGAATGTCCCAAGAATCTTGAGAATTAAATGAAACCTTCTGAGCTCCAGCAATTGAAAATTGTAACATAATTCAAATTGATCGATACAAAGTAATTCAGCAAAAGTGTAGATATTGTTTTTTTGTCCATGATTTGGAGTGTATTGAGAAGCAATCCATTGATACCTGTATTTTTAAGTTGATGAATCTATAAGTCGTTAATTTGACAACATGATTCCACCAATCAAGATTCAATAACTTATTCATTCCTTGTCAAATCTGATGTCTTCATAAACTCTTCAATCCCATGCATAAAGTTGACCACAACTCAACCAACCACCAAGTCGTAACAATGTCCACCCTGGACTCGCCCGCCTTCGTTATCAACTTCCTGGCGAGCTACTTCGGTGCGTTGCACCTCAATTACGTAACGGTGTTCAACTGCTGGAATCCGGAAGGTACACGCACTGGAGCAAAGCTGCAGTTCTTCTTCATATTTACACAGTTAATCGATACCGTTTCAGATAACCACCACTTGATGGGGCATTTATCGGCCGCGGTGCGCTTTGTAAAGGTGGTTGATTTGTCGAGTGGCGAGGGGGGTTCACTGGAGATCGGAAGAGGGAATCGTTCTAGGGTTGGGATGTTCCTGGAGTACGGATGTCCGAGGAGTCGGGAATTGTTGGATGTATGCGCGGAAGCTAGATGTTTCTCCACCTCGGTTCATTGGGTTATGATGAATGGATCTGTTCTGGATGCGCTCGGAGATGTTGATCTGTACGTGGATGCTGAAATCAAAGTTTTGGTTGAAGACGGGGATGATCAACTAAAGTTGTACGACGTCTATAACAACGGGAAGTCACTTGGAGGGACGCTGAATGTAACGTTTGATAGAGTTGTTAACGTTCTACCAAGTGGAGAGATAAGATTTGGTAGAAGTATCGTGGATCAAAAGTCCAAGTATCTGAATCGGAACAACTTGTCCGACATTACGCTAAGGATTGGGACGATATCTCGAAAGTTTCCATCGGCAGATGCATCCGTTGGTGATGTTCTGAGATTCTTGGAATCCTACGAAGAGCGCAATGTAGATACTGTAGTCCGGATTGGATACATGCTGACCCAAGCGCTGCAAAGAGATTTGAACTTTGAGATTCAATACACTCACTATGATTCAACAACTGATAATGTTATTGGAGCAATTCTTGATAATCGTATCGACTTGTCAATGTCTGGCACACGAGCCCCCAACGAAAGAATGGAACATCTGACATCTGTCCTGTACTACATGAATTACGAGTTCGTATCGAACACCCTTTCAGAAACTCGTAATCCTAATTTGACCTCATTCCAGGCTGGCCTTCATCTTCAAAACCCCAACCAGCGATAGCCTTCTGGATAGTCCCTTCTTTCGGCCGTTTGCTCCCGAAACTTGGTTCGCCATTTTCCTCACCATTCTGGTGGGTAGCATCGTGATCAAGATCAACCACTCCCTCGAGGCTCGCTACCAGGAGTACTCCCTCGACTGGACCGGACCTCCGTGGTTCAGTGCGTTTGTGGAGTCCCTGGGTCATTTCTGTCAGCAAGGGGCACATTTGGTGGCGCGGAACCTTCTCGGGCGGCTTATCCAGCTGGTGATCATGACCTGTGCGCTGGTGGTCTACAACTACTACTCGTCGGTGATCTTCTTGACGTTGATCGCGAGTCCGCTGATGTCCGATATTAGGACGTTGAGTAAGCTAGCGGACAGCAGACTGCAGTTGGGCGTTGAAGATACCATTGAAGCTAGGGATTACTTTCTTGTAAGTTACTACTACACTTCTTACTGTTTCACAAATCCATTTAAATCCTAGAACTCTCACACCACGCACGAAGCATCATATTTGGCCAGGAAAAAGTTCACCGATCACACCTGGACCAGACGGGACATTGGGCTGGAACGCGTTCGCCACGGAGATTACGCCTATCACTGTGAGAAGACGGACGCCTTCGGCTGGATCCGGCAAAACTTTGACCTGCAGGAAGTTTGTGATTTGAACGTGCTGGAAAGTAAGCCCCCACAACCGATTGGATTCCTGGTGCGGAAAGATTCTCCGTTCCGGGAACTGTTCACGTTGAGGTAAGATCGTCAAGTTAGAAGCATGAATTCTATGTTTTCCTCTCCACAGATTCGCTCGAATGAAGGAGCTTGGGATCGTTCGGCGCTTCACCGAGTTCTGGATCACCAAGAAGCCGGAATGTTTCAGCGAGAGTGTCGTGTCCAGCGTTAGCTTTGAGGGATCGTTCGCACTGTTTTTGCTGCTGATTGCTGGAATCGTAGTCGCGTTAGGAGCCTTTACCGTCGAAATCGGATTGTTTCGGGAAATTTGGGCACGAATAAATCCGGAAAAGCATTTCATCTATAAAGTGACTTGATCAACTTGCAATTTCTTCACCGTACATCAATAAACTCTCTAGTTCATGCATCTAATCGAAATCGCCTTGTTCTTACTCGCAAACCCCCAGACAGATTAAGAGTCTTGTCATAACAATTATCCCAACTTAACGGTTCCGCGGGTCGGTATCAAAACACTTCCAAGCGATTCCGATCGTAGACTGCCACCCAGGCAAAAGGTACTTGAGAAATCGGACTGATAAGGGCGCAAGGTTCGTTTTAGTACGACCGCCCGCCGTTTTCCGGCCTAGCTATAAATTGTGCATTGTTTTGCAGCGATGAGTTAGTTCGTACCAGGAGGTTCTCCAGAATGGGTTCCAGTGTTCTAATTGTGGTGATAGGGGCGTTGTTGTGCGTTGGATCGGTGGTTGGTAGTAGTGATGGGGAGGAAGCTCGCTACGACAACTACCGGATTTACGAGCTGACGACCAGCACGGAGGACCAGCTGCGAACGCTGGGCGAGCTGAGTTTGTCCAGCGATAGTTTGATGTTCCTGGAAATGGGTCGTAAAGTGGGCGATAAATCGAGCGTGGTTGTGGCGCCGCATAAGTTGGCGGATTTCGCGGATACTTTGGCCAACGCGGGAATCAGTGCACGGGTGCTGAACATGAACCTGCAGAGCACGATCGATGAGGAGCGACAGCGGATGATGGGACGATCTCGGGGAGAGTTTGGATGGACGGAGTACCATACGCTGGAGGAAATCCATGAATGGTTGGACAAGGTGGCTACGCAGTACGAGCAGGTTGAGCTGATCGAGGGAGGACACTCGTACGAGAACCGCTCGATCAAGGGTGTCAAAGTGTCGTACAAGTCTGGGAATCCGGGAGTGTTTGTTGAAGGTGGGATTCACGCTCGCGAGTGGATCTCTCCGGCTACCGTCACCTACATCCTGAACGAGCTGCTGACCAGTCAAGATCCTGCTGTACGAAACATCGCCGAGAACTACGACTGGTACGTTTTTCCGAACGCCAACCCAGATGGCTACGTCTATACTCACAAGAGGGATCGTCTATGGCGCAAGACACGAACCCCGTACTCCGGTGGATGCTTCGGAGCTGATCCAAACCGCAACTGGGACTTCCACTGGGCTGAGCAGGGAACTTCAAGTCGATGCTCAACCGATACGTACGGTGGACCCAGTGCGTTCTCGGAAGTCGAGACCAAGACCTTGTCCAGCTACATCGCTTCGCTCAAGGGAAAAATCCAAGCCTACATCGGATTCCACTCGTACTCCCAGCTTCTGCTGTATCCGTACGGACACACTGGAGAGCACACGCCGAACCACAACGACTTGACCGAGATCGCTAAGGCTACCGTAACCTCGTTGGCCAAGCGATATGGGACCAAATACACGTACGGAAACGTCTACGATGCCATCTACCCTGCAAGTGGATCCAGCGTGGACTGGGCGTATGGGACGCAGGACGTCCGGATTGCCTACACATACGAACTCCGTCCAAAGTCGGGATCTTGGAATGGATTTGTGCTGCCACCGCGGCAGATCATTCCAACCGGAGAGGAAACTCTGGACTCGCTGGTGACATTGCTGGAGGAATCATCGAAGAGGGGGTATTATGATGGTTAGGATTGTGGAGTATTTTATATGAATAAAGGACTTTCTAGTCATATTTGGATTAACAGTAAATTGATTTTGTTTTGTTTGATCACTTTTTTATTTCCCTTGATTCATGAAACGTCTACTACCCATGTATACATAATTGTCCCGCATGAATTTTCATCATTGCGAAATTGGGCAGTCTAGCTAGGTCGTACGATCGAGTATTTAAGTATTTAAGTATTTAAGTATTTAAGTATTTAAGTATTTAAGTATTTAAGTATTTAAGTATTTAAGTATTTAAGTATTTAAGTATTTTAGTATTTTAGTATTTAAGTATTTAAGTATTTAAGTATTTAAGTATTTAAGTATTTAAGTATTTAAGTATTTAAGTATTTAAGTATTTAAGTATTTAAGTATTTAAGTATTTAAGTATTTAAGTATTTAAGTATTTAAGTATTTAAGTATTTAAGTATTTAAGTATTTAAGTATTTAAGTATTTAAGTATTTAAGTATTTAAGTATTTAAGTATTTAAGTATTTAAGTATTTAAGTATTTAAGTATTTAAGTATTTAAGTATTTAAGTATTTAAGTATTTAAGTATTTAAGTATTTAAGTATTTAAGTATTTAAGTATTTAAGTATTTAAGTATTTAAGTATTTAAGTATTTAAGTATTTAAGTATTTAAGTATTTAAGTATTTAAGTATTTAAGTATCTAAGTATTTAAAATATCTGAAATAGCTGGACTAATAAAAAATCTAGCAAGAATAATGTTAATAAGGAAAATTCTCGTATGTTTGGCAGGTTAAGCACTCGCTCCTAACTCCATCCAATTTGCTGATTTTCACTATTTTAACAACTAATTTTGCACAACTTTTGATAAAAACTTGCTTGTTCACTTCTTATTGGGCTAAAATCATTCGATTTCAGTGATCGAATGTCAATGTGCTGAAATGGCAACATTAGAGGCACGCTGGAATTAGATGCTGTTTAGTTGTTGAAGTACTTCATTGATTTTTTTTTCAAATTTCCTAAAATCTAGCTATATTTTGTAATTTTCCCGATAAATCTTCTTTCCGTGTTGAGTTCGCTGGTTTAAATTCCGAAGTGAACTATGAGAAACCAGGATGGCTATTTCGAGCAAAACAATGGAAATGGGTCATAGGCGATTTGTGAACAAGCAGTGCATCACTTTCTCGACAGTGAATGTTTTTACTAAGAATAAGTTGGATGGAATCTTAGTTTATAAAACCTCATTAGCCCATTCACAATGTTTTGCTTGATTTGTACTTTAAACTCTCTTCTATTGATAAGGCATTCAAAAAGCGGCATTATCCGCTACCAACCCAGCTGCAGTAATTAAGCAAGTCAAACACTCCATATTATTTAGAAAACCACTTCAAACTTTATTGCTCGTCAATTCTCTTCTACCACAATGATGCCGTCATAGCGTTTCGAGTGCACGAATCACACGAGCTCTAGTCTAGTTCTGGAAGTACCCCCGCTTGGCCGTTTCCTCCAGCAGTGTCACCAACGAGTCCAGCGTTTCCTCTCCGGTTGGAATGATCTGGCTCGGTGGCAGCACGAATCCATCCCAACTGTCATCGCTGGGTCGAAGTTCGTAGGTGTATGCGATTTTGACGTCCTGCGTTCCGTATGCCCAGTCCACGCTGGACCCACTTGCAGGGTAGATGGCATCGTAGACGTTTCCGTACGTGTAGTGGGTTCCATATCGCTTGGCCAACGAGGTTATGGTAGCTTCAGCGATCTCGGTCAGGTCATCGTGGTTTGGCGTGTGCTCTCCAGTGTGTCCGTACGGGTACAGCAAAAGCTGGGAGTACGAGTGGAATCCGATGTAGGCCTGGATTTTTCCCTTGAGCGAAGCGATGTAGCTGGACAGGGTCTTGGTCTCGACTTCCGAGAACGCGCTCGGTCCACCATAGGTCTCTGACGAACAACGGTTTGATGTTCCCTGTTCAGCCCAGTGGAAGCCCCAGTTACGGTTCGGATCAGCACCGAAGCATCCTCCGGAGTAAGGCGTACGCGTCTTACGCCACATACGATCCTTCTCATGAGTGTAGACGTAGCCATCAGGATTGGCATTCGGAAAAACATACCAGTCGTAGTTCTCGGCGATGTTTCGTACAGCAGGATCTTGACTGGTCAGCAGCTCGTTCAGGATGTAGGTCACCGTCGCTGGAGAGATCCACTCACGTGCATGGATTCCTCCCTCGAGGAACACTCCCGGATTCCCAGATTTGTACGACACTTTAACACCCTTGATCGAGCGGTTCTCATACGAGTGTCCTCCCTCGATCAGCTCAACCTGCTCGTGCTGTGTAGCCACCTTATCCAACCAGTCGTAGATATCCTCCAGTCCATAGAACTCGTCCCAACCGAAAGATCCACCGCTCCTTCTCGATCTCATGCGACTCTTTTCCATATCGATCGATCGCTGCAAGTTCTTCTGGAGCACCCGAAAGCTGATCCCTTCACTCTTCAACACTTCAGCAAAGTCTGCAAGCTTGTGAGGGGCCACCACAATGTCCGAATGGTCACCCACTTTGCGGCCACTCTCCAGGAAGATGTAGCTATCGCTGGAATCCCTGAGCTCGTTCAAAACCTTAAGCTGGTCCACCGATCCGGTTGTCACTCGGTATACCCGATAGTTGTCGTATCGAGCGACCTCTCCGGCAGCTTCGATGGCTGTGAAGCAGAGTAGTGATGCTAGCAGAAGACCGAAAGCTAGTTGGGATGCCATTTTGGAGCACTGTTCGTTCGACACTGACTTCAATCAGGGATTTGTTTGATATTTATATCATCAAGCGGCTGGATTTGGAGTATTCGAAACATTCCAATCGTGCAGAAGCTATGGGAAGTTCGCTCGAGTGCTGGTTAAAGCTGTCGATAAGCCGTTGAAGTGGACCGTTTCAGTGCTTGTCACGCGCTGTACTGGAAAGGCCCACTGCCGTGGCCGATTCCGATAAGCTCATCTAATTTTCAAACTTAATCCATCGTTGAGTCAGCAGTGGACAGATCGTGCCTATTTCAAGATCGGTATGTTTTGAATTAGGTATTAAATTTAACAACATTGACTTATTACCCCTGATTGAATCTAAAAAACTGACTATGTTGAGCTTTCATTTTGTTTTGGTTTGGTTTGGTAGGAAAAACAGCTTTATGTGGATTGATTATTACTTCCTCCTTGGTTTAATCAAGGTCTCATTTTTTTTCAGCTTCCAAAACTCTGGACTAACGTACATAATTTTGAATTGATTCACCTGCAGCAGTAGCAATCAACATTTAGAGCGAGTTTTTCACCAATGTGTAACAGGTTGATCGAGGTGCTCCGATTTGGATGAAACTTTCAGCGTTGGTTTGTCTATACATGAGATGAACTCATGCCAAATATGACAATACTTCTAACTTACGTGAAATTGTCCGAGGATTCCGAATATGACAAAATTGAGACCAAAAAGTGCCGTCTTCTTGGCCTGCAGGGCAAAAACTAACGTTGTAAAATGTTTGTTCTAGAAAAATCGAAAAACTATGAGAAAAACTGCGATTGGCCAAAAAGTTAACATCGTAGGCTTATAGTCCAAGTAATTACCTATCTTTTGACCTGTGGGAGTATGGGTGTTTTAGGCTGTTGCAAAAAGATATTAAGGTTTTAAAAAAATCCATTTTTGACAGTAATTTGCAAAAGCTAAGAGAAAAAGTCGAACCAATCCTGGATGTCTATGGCACATTTTGAAGTGCTTCAAAAGACCTTTCGAATGCATCTAAGAGAGTTGGAATTGATAAAGTTTTACGGAAATGCGAGCAATTTTAAGACTTTTTAGGTTTTTTTGACCTCAAACTCAAAGCCCGTTTTACCCCACTTCCCTTTGTCGTAGAGGGCTCATATTTGGCATGAGTTCATCTCATGTATAGACAAACCAACGCTGAAAGTTTCATCCAAATCGGAGCACCTCGATACGACCTCTAGAACAAACCGAGCAATATTTACAAATACTGCCTCTTAAGTTTACATTCCCAACTACTGACATACTTTTGGAGTACAGGCGCGCAACCAATTATGTTGGAATTTATGCACCATGTAACAGTAGGGTGCCCAGAATATGGGACTTGTGTTTAAAACTTCCCTCCACAAGCTTAATATTGTTCACTGGGTTATATTTAGCCTCTAAGTTAAGTATGAGCAAAATTGGTCAACATGTTCCCATTTATACTTGACGTTGAAGTTTGTATCGAAAAAATGTATGAAAAAACTAATTTTACTACTTTTTCATCAGCAAGGTGTGTGTTGTTTTCATTTAAACATTTTCAAAAGTGAGATTCTCACATGAAATTTAATGCTCTACAACTTTGTTCAAAAGACTAAAGCTGTACAATTTGATCCTGACAAGTTTTTACAACTAAAAAATAAAAGGATATTTTTGTATTTATGAAAATATTTTTTTTTATCCATTTCCGGGTATCAATAGGCCAATCTTAAATAAATTTAATCAAAATTTTCTCATATGCTTAAAATAACCCAACAACATTTTTTGCTTGTGGAGCAGGGGGTCATTTTTTACTGGGCACCTTAATAGGCACATTTATTAACATAATAATTCTTGGGCGCATCAACATGATTTTAACTACACTGAAAAAAACCCGCCCGTGTGGATCAATCGGACCGCGCACTGGACTCACAATCCAGAGGTCGCCGGTTCGAATCCCGCGGCGGGCGCTCTAAAATTCTTTGTGTAAATATGGGTATTCGGCGCCGTCGCTCCGTGCCATACTTTCATACACTTAGGAGCCCAGGGCGGCGAAGTCCTTGTAGATAAAAAGGAAGACACTAGTGGTTGGTACTAGCAATGGTGGCCGACAGCTATAAAGTCAACTTCGTTTCGTCGTCGAAAAAAACCAATTCTCGAAATCGTGAATTAAATTCACAAATGCGAGAACCACGAAGGAATATATTCCTTCGTGGTTCTCACATTCCTTGAACTTAATTCACGATTACGAGAATTTATTTTTTTCTGTGTACCGTAAACCTGGGTGACATTAATAGAATTTCAATTTATTTTTGAAATATTTTCCAACTGGTAAGGTTTGTCTTAAGATTATTATTTTTAAAACATGTACTAGGGTAGGCCACACAAGGTACATGCACTATTTTTGATAAAAAGTTTTTGCAATAGTATTTAAAAAAATAGTTGCATTGAAAATTCTTATTTTGAATTGCGGGGTGACTTTGATAGTCATAGTTATTCTTGTAAAAATAAGATTCAGTGTGTTCAAATTTTATGTTTACGTCAAATGTACCATCACTAAGGTGTCTGATACAGCTTTTAAGAAAAAATCAATGTTTATAAATAGTTAACTAAGTTTATAAGCTTTTTAACAAAATACATATAAATTTTAGGTAAAATTGTTAAAAAGTCAAAATTTTGCCTAAAATTCGTTAAAACTAGTTTTGTTTATAAAATTATCGAATCATATTACACTCTAAACTGAAATCGAAGCAAGAATCAAAAGTTTTCACATTTTATATGACATTTGTTCTACTGAAAATGCCTATAGATTGGAAGATTTGTTCGAATTATGTTTCCAAAACACATAATATCAATTATTTACATACTTATTTTACCTTCTTTTAGTGGATAATTGTCCAAAGAATCCGAATATGCATTTTCCGATTCGAAATCATGTTCATTGAGAAAATCATGATACTTTCAGAATATTAAAATAATGCTTTTTATCAACATCAACTTTTTGTTAACTCAACTTTTAAACTTTTCAATATTTTATGAAAACTTCTTCTAAGAGTACTTTGAACACTTCTCTACCGTGGTCAGAATGATTCCATATCATTCCGTACGTATTTAATATGTACTCTTCATTTTGCGGAAAAATCTCAAACCTATCAAACTCACCCCGGCTATCAAAGTTACCCCGTTTTACGGTAATTACTTTCATTTGATAGTAACGCGGGGTAGTTAATCAATTAATAATTCTGCCGAAGAGAACAACATATGATATTGGCAGGAAAATGCCGAACTTTAACTGACATTTTTCGCAGAGTAACGGCAGATTGACTAATAATTTGCTGAGACTCGGGATTTATTTCTGCCGAGCGATAAGTTGTACTTGTTTTGGTGCAATTCTGCCGAAATTCTGATTGTGCAAGTCACCTTAAGCGCAGTCTGTACTTTATTAGTTATTGATGAATAACCATACGTCTCCATTCATTTGTGAAAAAATATCACCGCGATATTTTTTAGGATTTCAAGAACCATTCAGACTTTTGACACCCTGTGTTAAAAACTCCCATGTAGTTAGTCATCGTGTGATATGCATTCAACATTTCCAGAGTACGTTTTCAAATAGTCCTACGCGTCGGTTTCCTATGTTGGTAGGACTATTTGTAAAAGAAATCTAGATTTATGAAGAAAAATCTTCTATAAGTCTGCAAAAAAGCAATAAAAGTAAATCAACAAAACCCACTTTTTCGGTAGGTGTTAAAATTTCTCCCCGGATGGATTCATTCTTGAGGTCCAAAGTACACAACAAGCCCTCGTCACGAACCCAAACAAAACATCACCCAACCAAGGTCAATGACAGCGCGCGCGCTTTCCGTCGTTCCGAGAACCAACCCCACCCACTCCCATTGATTGTGGAGCGCACCGCGTATTGCATAACTAATAAACAAAACCCCGAACCGTATTGAACGGCTGATTGGCTGCTGCTTCTTCTTCTTTGAGGGAATTTCGATTTATGCAAATCACTGTTGTTGGCGTACTGTCACTTGCTTTGCACTGATCCATGGGGAGAACCTAACATTTGCTTTGCGGACGCATGGCGCGGAATAACTGTAAAAAGATGTTCAATCTTTCTCTCAGTTATTCACACACTCGGCGAGATGCGTGCTGTCCCATACCAATAAGTCGGTATGGGTTGAT